>NW_020174648.1:6633063-6774187 GCF_003031525.2 Neophocaena asiaeorientalis asiaeorientalis
CCCCTCCCTCGCGCCCCCTCCCCTCTCTTCCCCTCCTCCTCAGTCCGTAGGAGGGTGGGGAGCCCTGCGTCACGTGGGCGGTCGTGTCCCCGCCCCGGGGCGCGGCCAGGGGGCGGGGCCTAGGGGGCGGGCTTAGAGGACTGGACGGAGGTGCTGCTGAAGGAGGAAGAGAATGAGAGGGGGAGGAGTTGAAGCCGACGCTGGCGGAAAGTCTGCGTCATGACGTCATGGAATAGAATCCTTATATACAGGCGCCTGGACGCCATCTCGGTCTTTAGAAGGTACGAGACGGATCTTCGTATGTGTGTGTTTTGTGTGCTGTTAGGTAAGTTCTTAGCCTGAGAGGCCTCCAGCTCTTGGCAGTTAGGATCTTTTTAAGCCGGCTGGCATTTCTAGGCCAGTCGCAGGCCATCGCACGGTTCACAAGGTGAAGATGATGGAGGATTGCGAGTTGGGTGCGGGCGCGACCTAATTATACTCCTCGGGTTGTTGGGCCGAACTGCGGAAAAACTCCGGCTCGCGGGCTCTGCCTCTGATGAAGCCTGTGTTGGTAGGGACATCTGAGACTGTTGATGAATGCCAACGGCTCTGATGGCGGCGCGTGCCGAGTCACCGAGTGGGTCTTTGTTAAAGACCTCGGCCCGAGTCTCCTTCAGCTACTTGCTCTCAGGAAGGCCACGTGGTTCTCTAAAGGCTGCATTCCTCACTGCACCATTATTTCCGTCAGTGGTTCTTAATTATGTGGAATGCTCTCGCGCAATTATGGGTGGTGTAAACGACTTGCTTACGTGGTATGGACACGACGTAAGGTTTAAACTTAGGTTTAAAACAAAATGAATTTTTAAAATACCTAATCTTTCCTAGGAACGGTGCCAGGCATGAATGCAATGTGGCTTTTGATGGCTTCTGGTGGACAGGTAAGTAACGGCTAAATACAGTGGGAAGAATGAAATCTGCTTAGATGTGGTCTTTATGCTAAGCCTGTGATGTTTTAAGAGTAGTGGGCAGAAGGGATTTCTGAAAAATTCTATTCTGAGGCTTAACTGCTTAACGACATTAGTGATTAACTTAGCAGCACAGCATGTTTTATTGGATTATTCTGTCTATTTTCTAGTTGTGTACCAAAGGGATGAGAACCGCTGCTGGGGTGAGTTACTGAGATTCCCTGAAAAAGGGAAGTTAGATTGAAAGTCCAGTGAATGTGCCACAATGATGACAGTTTATTTGCTACTCTTGACTGTGAGGGTGACGAGAATTATTACCACCATTATGCTAACTGAGGCACACAAAATGGTGGTTTAGAGAACATAGAGATTGCACCCAAGTTTATATGAAACTGTTTCTTCCCAGGTCTTAAAGCACAAGCTTAATGCTGTATCCATGGGCAAACAGGTGAGAAACCTTTTTTATAGTCCATGTTTATCTAGTACTTCAAATTCTTTTCTTTTTATAAGGGGTTACAAATTGCCAAGTCAATGTTGGTGCTTATATTACGGTTTTCCTCACCTTTTTTTCAAATGTAAATTGCTGTACTCTAGTTTTATATTTAGTATGAGGGGGGATCTGAGGAAACAGACACTATGATGGTTGCGTAGTTCAACAGACTGAATCATGAAAAAGATACCATTTGTCTGATGTATCTGAGTTAGTAAAACTTTTGCTGATGGTGTAAGTAAAATACCACTACTAACTAGTTTCTCTTTTTGTAGGCACTATGCAGGAAGTTAAGCACTATGTAGGCACTAAGCTGAAAGTTCAAGGGGTAAGTAAAATCGTAACTGAAAACATTGGTGACAGGGCAAGCATGACAAAGAATGCCACTAATGGCTTTTTAGGGTTGCCTTCTAATGCACAGGAAGCAGTCTTCCCATAAAGTGTTTGAACAGTGTGCTGAATACATTAAATAAAAGCCAGATCCTTGTACTGTCTTAATTTGTGAGAGCAGCCTGTGTGATGATAAGCAAATACTGACTGAACATGAAGGTCTTAATTAGCTCTATCTGATTTCAGGCACTTTTTAGATTTGTGGGGAGAAAATTGATTTGGCTGTTATAAAACCACTCTCATTTCTTAGGTGGACTTGAATCCTTGACATGTCCGGGCCAACTTTTTGGTAAGCATTAATGTTAAAAACAATTTAGTAACCTCAACTGTTAACTGAGAATGCTGATAAAGTGGAATGTTTAACTACCAAGCTAATTTCCTATGTCTGGTTTGCAAGTGCATGTTGAGCATGCTCTGAACAGGGTTTTTGTAATGATGTTGAGCAAATGTCTGACCTGAAATGAGCATGTAGACAAATCTAACACTGAAGAACCCTGTGACAAATGTGAGAAGAATAAGATTGACAATAAGATTGACATTTTAATGAAAGGTGTATCATTTCTCTCATAGATCCTGGGTACACGTTTTTATCCATGGATGGCTTGCTTGGGGTAAGACATGAAAACAGTTCTTTGGCTCCTGGCATTTGGGTTTATATTCCGAAAATGTGCTGGTCTTAGTAGTTGTTGACCTATGTTAGTGTTTTCTGGTGTTGGACTGTTGAGAAATAAACAGGCTTTAGTATTAAGCTGTTGTGAAGTGTGTTTAAAGAAATACTTCTTTGCAGGTGCAAATTTTGGAGATCTTTTATATAAAGGTATGTATGTTTTATCAGTCTTACCTAGTTACTGAGCAAGATGCTGTTAGTGATGATTTTTAAAAAATTAGACAGATGGGAATCTCTCTGACAAAGAATGAAGATTTTTAAATACTGAAACGGTATCTGGAAAATTTTTGAAATCTACCTATTAACTACCTATTCAGTTTGATTAAATTTCATTAAATTTTTGCAGGTGACAAGAGAGGTACTGGCTACAACGCAGGGAGCAAGACCTTTTAAGCAAAGGTATAGAAGTCTCAAGTTTGGTTTCTGTGTTTTGTGGTATAAAGCCGATACAATGATGATAACATAGTTCAGCAGACTAACAGTGATGAGCAAATACTGTCTTTCGCTCCTATCTGATGTATCTGGCTGCAACAATTCTGTTTATATACCCATGAAAGTGGAAACCAGCCACTGTCTCACAGAAATATTCAGGGATTTGGATAAGTGTAACAGATGTTCTGTACTGTTAATTTCAGGATTAGGAATTTACATTTTGGATAAGAACAGGCTAACGTGAGGAAATTTTTATGGCATATACTATAGATTACACCAGAATGAATAATTTAGCGGATTATTTTTGATAGTCATTTCTCAGAGCAGTTTTAGATTCATAGCAAAATTGAACAGTAGGTTCCCATATAGCATCCTCCCCATCATCATCTACCACCAGAGTGGGACTTAAAATTTTGAACCTATGTTGAGTTGACACATTTTTTCACCCAGAGTCCAGTAGTACATTGGGGTTCACTCATAGTGTTGTACATTCTCTGGGTTTGGACAAATGTATTGTGACAAAGATCCACCTTGCACAGAATAGGTTCACTGCCCTAGAATTCTTTGAAAAATTTAAAAATCGGCTACAAAAAATGGGAGAAAGGGCAAATTTTAAACAAGGCCTTTATTTTCAAACAGGCACATGTGTTACCCTGAAGATTTCAAGGTCAGTCAGTCTATGGTATATATGGTGAGTTAGAATGTAACCAGTGATGTGATGATTCTGCCAAATGAATAGAATGATATCACTGTAAAACCGTTCCATTTTGATTCTGAGGTTACTTTATCAACAAGTATCACAAGTTTTTTCCCTTCTACTGTGATTTGACATATATGGTCTTTATTTTCAGGGCATTTATGACAGCAGTCATGCAGCTTAACAGTTGACAGGTGAGGCTTGAAAATATCAGTACTGTTTTGTTCCAGAATACATGATGATCTCACCCCAACTTGAACTCTCTCACTGATTGCTTGATGATGTTCAAAGATCTGATAATTCTGTGTATCCCAAATGCAATTAGAATTGGCATGGAAATGGGACTTAAAATGGTTTCTCTGTTCTTGCAGGCAGCTGGATGGATGCTCATGGGATAGGAGAGGAAACAACTTTCAATTTTTTTTAAAGCCTATTGTATTTATTGGCCATGCTGCACAGCATGTAGGATCTTAGTTCCCCCACCAGGGATTGAACCCGTGCCCCCTGCAGTGGAAGCGCAGAGCCCTAACCACTGGACCACCAGGGAATTCTCCAACTTTGAATTTTAATAAATATTTATGAACCATCTGAAGTGTGCTCATTTCAATTTAATGAGATGAACGAAGGGAAATAGGACATTTTTGTAATTGACCCAACGGCATATTTTTTGCAGAAATTTTCTGATTTAATGTGAAGTGCCTGGGTCAGTTTGTCACAGTTGAAAACCAACCATTGGAATTGTAGCCTGAGGCTGGAAAAGTGAAAGATGAGCTTGAACCACCTTTGTGCTGTGCAAGAAAGTTCCGCAGGAATGAAAATGTTGAAAGAACACAGGAACTTAAATGATCCTTAATTTCCAAAATGGGCAATTAAGTCATTAAAATACATTGTTGAAAATTGCAGAGAAAAGCAGAAACTCTTAATGTTAAGTGGTAGGAGTGCAGAAATTGGGAAAAATCTCCATTTGCTGTAGTAAGCACCAGGTTTCAGTGCTATCTAGGAGATGCATATTGAAAAACCTAGAACAGTGAGATCTTTTAAGAATGAGATCAGTAATACTGTGGTTATAATGTCCTTCAGAAAATGGGTACTGGTTTTGCAAATTTCTGGTGGGGGGGGGAATGTGGTTTGTTCAAGTTAATGAGAAAATTAGTGAACTGGTGAGTTGCTGGTTAGTTCCTAAATACCAAGGAAACCATTAGCTCTGGGAACACCTAAAAAGTAAATGCCTGCCAATCAAATTTCAGCTTGCTTTCTAATTTGGCATTTCAGGTGTGTAGGAACATTAAATTGGGGTTTTAAGTCTTAGCATGCCAAAACGTTTACTTAAACTCCCACTGACTGAGACACTATTCTAAAAACTAGTCAAAACACCAGTTTATATAAAAGCAAGTTGACATTTTTTTTTGGCTGTGCTGTGAAACGTGGGATCTCTCTTCCCCCTGAGATTGAATCCGGGCCACAGCAGTGAATGCACCTAATCCTAACCACCAGACCACCAGGAAACTCCCTGCAAGTTGACCAAATATTAAAGTGTTAGTTACCCTTTGGCATCTGGGGGGTTGGTTCCAGGTCCCCCTGTGGATACCAAAATCCATGGGTGCTCGGGTCTCTTAGAGGTATAATAACTATAGTGGGCCTACTGATCTCCCATGCCAGCTTGGATTATTTCATATTAGAAAATTTCTGTCAACACTGTATGTGCTATTACTCATCAAAATTCTTCATGAAATCTAAAAGAGTAGCTATTTCTTGAATATTCTAAAACATGACAGTTTGGATTAGCCTGCAGATTTTCAGGGCTTAAAAGATATATAAAAAGTATCCAAAAATATCTTTTAAAACAAGGGTAAGGTAGTGTAACAAAAATACCTTCAACTTTAAGATACTGGGAAAAAACCCTAAGCAAACAAAGGGTATGTTGGGCCAAGTTACTTAGTAAAAATACAGCATGTTGATCAGTTTTAAACCAAATCCTTAAAAGTATTTAGTGTAAGAAGATAAAACTTACAAACAAAAAAACCCTCAAACTATTCCAACTTCTAAGCAATAAGATTTCAAATTATCTTCATTGCTTGGAAAATATGCTTTTATCTCAAGTTCACTTTAAATGCTTGACATATGATTAAATACCCAGGAAGACTCCTGCTAAATTTGATAATATATGGTGCTAATTCTCTGGGATGACATTTCACACAATGGTTTTCAATTAATGCTCAAAAAAAATTACTTGATAACTTTTATCACAACGACTGGCTGATTAGTGGATTTACACTTGATAGGCACACCTTGGAAATAATTGTGAGTTCAGTTCCAGACCATCACAATAAAGCAAGTCATAGAATTGCTTTCCCAGTACATGTAAAAGTTATGTGTACACTATAGTCTAAGTGCGCAATAGCATTATATCTTTAAAAAAGATGTACATTTTAAAAAGTATAGTAGATTTTAATATTGTGTTAAACATACTTTAAAAATATTTGACTGCTGGGAATTCCCTGGCAGTCCAGTGGTTAGGACTTGACACTTCCACTGCCGTGGCCCCGGTTCAGGGATTGAACCGGGGAACTAAGATCCCGTGAGCCACGAGGCGCAGCCGAAATGAAACAAAACTTGACTGCTAAAAGATACTAACCATCTCAGCCTTCAGTGAGTCATAGTAGTAACATCAAAGATCACTGATCACAGATCCCCAATGCAAATATAATAATGAAAAAGCTTTAAATATTGCAAGAATTACCAAAATGTGACACTGAGACATGAAGTGAGCAAATGCTATTGGAAAAATGGAGTGGATAGACTTGCTAGACTCGGGGTTGCCATTAAACAAAAAATGCATTATCTGTAAAGCACAATAAAAAAAAAGCTAAGTGCAATAAAAGATGTGCCTGTACTCAGTAACTTACATGGCATAAGGTCCAACAAAGGGAAGAATGTGATAATTGCTCAATGTGTAATTCTGCCTATTTGTACTACTAAGCCAAGACTTTGATAGATAATCCACTCATTTGGATTACATGTTTCTATGTATGTGATTTGATCAACCAAAAAATTAGGTACAAAATGTCAAGCTTTTTCCTTTTTTTCTTTAAAGGGCAGCTCAATGGTTTGGGGTTGGTTAGTACAATACAGAGAATACAGAGGATACTTGTAAAATGTCTCTAACACCAATGCCAGTACTCATAAGGATATTATTAATTTTTGTGTTATTCACTTTTCTTTAGAACATAAAGTCATTAACTTGAACTTGCTGTATACACACAATACATACACAACCTTATGCAAAATACTTTTCATAAGTAACATTACATTTTAAAATATTGGAAACCGAATATCTGTGATCTGCATTTTGACTTAGTGGGAAAAGAAGAGAACATTCAACTAGGGAGGATTATATTGATAATAAGACTCAAAAGTGTCTTCCTCTCCCCCTCTCCCTTTGTATTTAACACAGCTTATACAATGTCCTGAGAGATTCATTATGAGAAAAATGTCCATCACAGCTTTAAAACCTCACTTTGGAAGGAACTAATGAGAAAGCAGATTGGAAGGTGAGACTTCATCTTTGTTTTCAAAGAAGTGGTCTTAATTTTTCTTATAGAAAAAGTTTAAATCGGTTCATTGTAAATATATCTAAACTATTAATTTTTGCAGTTTTCAATTATACAAAAGCTAAGAGAAGAGGGCAGTAGAGATCATCTAATCTTAAGTCATGATGTCATCCATTCAAGTCCTTGGCATAATCCCTGGTCAGTAAGAGCACAGAATACCTGTATATGCCACAAATGATCTTTAATATATATCAGAAATTATTTTCAAAAACTGGGAGATTTCTACTATAGCCATGCATTCTTTAACATCTTGTTCATTAGCAAAAATCAGCAATGCAGCTTTCCTTAGGTCTTCATGGGCTAACAATTTATAGAGTTCCTCAGTTACAGCAATCCTTTCTCTGTACTGTCCACAACAGTTATTACAAACTCTGTTAGTGTAAGAAGTGTTCCAGGAAGAACGAAGAGACTCTTGGCCACCAGTATCCCACATTATGAAATGTGTATTATTAATCACTATTTCTTCTACATTGCTTCCTATTGTAAGGGATGCATGTACAACTTCATTCACAGAAAACTGGTAAAGGATGGTAGTTCTCTCTGCATTATGCAGTCCAACAATGATAAGTATGTGCTCCTGGTGGTTGAACAGTCTCCCTATCCTGGTGAAGAGAATACACATTCTTATGCAGCAGGCCCCCTCCAGCCACCAGGGCCACCTGGCCTCTCCCACTCAGGCAGAAGGGAAGGCAGAGATGCGCCAGAGCCTCAGCCTCTCTTCCTTGGAACTGGAGAGAGACCAAAGCCCAGGCCACAGATACTGGCAGATATTTTCTCAAAAAACAAATGAGTTTGGGAAAAAATCTGATGGTATTAGTTGTCAAAGATAAAATTCAAGCTTTCAAATGAAAATTACAATTTTGGAAAGCTTGTATCTGTCACTGTGCACTTATACCTCCATACTTAAAGACTTAGGATGAGATCAGTCATGATGTTAATCAATGTGATTTTTTAGATATTGTTTAATGAAATTTGTCAACACCTGGACGATCTGCATAATTCAGTGATCCAATATTTTTCAAATGATCCATGTGCAGTGTTACAAAACCATGCATAACACAGTTGTATTCAAAATATAAGACAGACCAATGGATTTTAGAAAAATTTACCAATATGATTGCAGATTACACATTGCAACTAACCTTTAAGAAACTTGTCAAGTTTTGGTGTAGTATCAAAGAATATCCATAATTTTCAGAGAAGGCTATTGAAATACTCCTCGCTCTTCTAACTTCAAATTTATGTGAGACCAAATTTTCTTCAGCTATTTCAACCAAAACAACATATCACAACAGATGGAATGCAGAATCAGATATGAGAATCCAGTATCTTTTGTTAAACCAGAAATCAAAAAGATCTGCAGAAACAGTGTCACTCTTCTCACTAATTTTTGTTTGGGAAAATAATTAATTTAAAAAAAAAATTACTATTTTTGCTAGCATGTAATGGGTTAAATCTTAATCTTAAATCTTAATTCCTGCTACAATAAAAGAGCTATATAGAACTCTTTGGGATCCTCAATAATTTTTAGAGTGTAAGTAGTCCTGAGACCAAAATGTTTGAGAACTGCTATTCTAGGTAAAGATACAGGAGCCTAAAGAGGTTAAATGACTGGGCCAAGGTTGCATAACTAGAGAGTGTTAAAGCCAGGAATTAAATCCAGTTATGTCCAACTCAAGTTCTTTCTACTAAGTCCATCGTCTTAAACACAGAAGACTGACTTAGAAGTGCACTTAATGTATGCCTTACATATGCAATTATTATATAGGTATCCCATCTAATATTTTTATTGTGTACTGGTTATTTCTCATGTCATGAAATAACTCACTTTCCATGAAACAAGAAAAAAGTATCCTTAAGGCAGCATCTTTAGGATGAGTTAGGCTTAACAAAAAATCAGCAGCAAGGAATGTGATCAGTGTCACAGCACAGTTCTGGTTCTTCAGAGAGGGGAACTCTGGGAAAAGACAGTGCAGCTGTATAGATGCATTGTTTTATTCCGCCAAAGCCCATGAACATAAAATGACATAAAAGCCAAAGCCCACGAGCATAAAACGTCACACTCATCATCTAACACATCTCTTCCCAACAAGGAGAAATTGCTCATAAGACAAAGCTCTCTTGAAGCCAGTAATAACTATCGATATTGTAGCTGGCAGTTGCTTACCTTGTTTTTAAAACTTGCAACATAGAATAAATCTAAATTCCCTAGGAGGCTGGGGAGATTGGACTTGGAACTGAAACCTGGCTTACAGTTTACAATTAGTTTGTGTGTTCCAAAACTCTGGTTGTGTTGTTTCCAACTTTATCAGTAACGAGCTTCTTTATTTTTGAGAAAATATTTAATTAATGGGAATTCCCTGGCAGTCCAGTGGTTAGGACTCCACGCTTTTACTTCTGAGGGCCTGGGTTCAATCCCTGGTCAGGGAACTAAGATCCCGCAAGCTGCGTGGTGTGGCCAAAAAAAAGAATAAATAGTGACATTTCCCTGGATTTCAGAATAAGCTTTTCTTTTTCCTGACAGGCAGGACTGAAGAAAAGCTGAGTGATGCCCAAAGTGACTATGTCTCTGTGATGCCAACACGAGATTGTATGACATCTGGGGACTTGGGGCCTTTGGTGTCTGTAGCCTAGAAAATAGTCTCTGGATTTTGGGTATCTTCTGTAACTCTCATTTCCAGGATAGAAAGACAATATTTTGGTCAGAATTAGGTTCTAAACAGTTAATAGTAAATTTATTATATTTAGAAACTAGGTAATGCAGATGTGGGGTAAATGAATGTAAAGTTGCATTTTCTTACCTAATAAAGGGCATCTCTAGAAATTCCCTCCACTGAGAAAGGGTAGGCAGAGTTGGATGCCTTTCTCATCATAAGAACTCTGCCAGCAAGAATTTTCTGGCTCCAGAGTACATCCACAAATGGGGAGAGACTGGGTTAAAGGACAAACTTTTGGGAAAAGCTCCACTTAATGGCATCAGTGAAGGTCACACTCTTCACAGCCTATTGAGCATAACAAATTAGACCTGGAAGCAAAGCTGATTTTATTTTCAAACAGAAAGATTGTAGTATCAAACTGCTTACAGCACTGAGAAAAATAGGCTGGAATATAAGACTGATATTTGGTGTAAATTGTAAATCAAAAGAATGTCAAGGCAAAAGTGAAGATAAAGTAGAAAAGAACAATGTCATTAATCAAGGCCTTATTCCCATTTTATAATTACTAATTAATTATAAGCCTTTATTTGTGTCAACAGAACGTATAAGAAAATCACAATGAGTTTCGGTGTTCACTTTTCTACATTTGAGGTTGGTTTAAGGTCAATTAATATTTTCAGTTACTTATAATTGAGGGAAAGTGTTATTCAGGGATTAATGATTATTTAAAAAAATAGAAATACAAGCAGAATACTGATTAATGAAATTACTGTTTTCCTTTTACCACAGATGTCAGTTTTGTTTAACCTTAAACTATAAAATACATAGATATATCTGTATACTGTCTACAGGTGGATAATATCATCATCTTACATTTAAGTAATGCTTTAAAGTTTTTCAAAGCATTTTTACTCACACTATCTTCCACATATATTATCTCCTAGGATTCTGGCAAGAAGAGGCCAGTGAGGGAGCCAGGGCAAGTACTGTTTACATTTCACACATGCAGGAAGGGACGCTAAGAGAGGTTTATACAACTTGCAAGGTAAAGCACTGATTAAGATTTTGTGACTTTTATTTCAGTGATTTTTTACTTTATATCATGTTGCTTCTCACTGTATTATGTTGATAGCTTAAATGTCATTATCCAGCTTCCTTTATAGGATTCTCTTGATGAGGCTGGTTGAACTGACCCCTCCATCAACGGACCAGTCTAAAGGGGCAAGAATCTTCCCACATTTCACATATGGTTTGATTAGCTCTGTCCTAAGAGAACAATCTACTATCGGGGTATGAAAAACATGATTAGAAAACACTATGCCATTACGTTACTCTGTCAAAAAGCCATGTTTCACACCTCTCCAAGTAAAAAGAAACTTCAAAAAAGTCCCAAATAAAATAATCCTAATAATGCATGCTCTCGTTAAAATTGGATACCTTTTGTCTGTTTCTTCATTGAGGTGAAGAATGTTGCCTGGATTCCTTCCATTTAAAAACTTGAAGTCAGATCTGTGGCTGAACTCCAGATCTGATTTTAGCCTTGGGGAAGCAAAGAGGACAAAACTGAAAAGCTCAACTTTCTGGATGGCATGGATGATTCAATGAACTCTTTTTTGTTTCTGAGTCTGTTGGCCAGGAGACCTGGATATGATAGGGCTTCAGTTCCTCAGGCGGGATAGAATCTGGGGCATTGCTCATAAGGTCATGCCCCTGGAAAGATTTGGGGAAGGCTATGACATCTCTGATGCTTGGCGCTCCAGTGACAAGGCACATCAGTCTGTCTAACCCTGTAAAATACAAAGTTAATAGATGAGAATGTAACCTAAGGTTGGGGGTGACTTAATTTTTCTATAAAGGTTGTAGAAAACTTTTAAGTAAGAACCTTTAATAAGTTGCAGCTAAGCATAGTTCCCTGCCTTTTTAGAGAACTTTTGTTTGTATGAGAGGTTTCTTTTATCTCATTCCAGAAAAGTGCTCAGGACTAATATTCACATGCTACTGGGATTAATAGTCACAGCAATTAATGAGTCCTGAGCAAGGGCGTACTGAAGGTTGAACAAAATTAGGTGCTGTGCAGGGGACTCCAAAAACACAGAAGGAAGTCCCTATTGTTGAGAGCCTACAATCTAGGTAAGCTACCTAGAACTTCTCACATTCTTCCTTGTTTGATAAAACAAGCAGTGTGAGCAACCAAGGCCATCAGAAAGGCACTGGCTCTCATTAGTTATCTATTTTATACATAGTAGTGTATATATGCCAATCCCAGTCTCCCAATTCATCACACCCTCCCCTTCCCCGCTTGGTATCCATATGTTTGTTCTCTACGTCTGTGTCTGTATTTCTGCCTTGCAAATAAGTTCATCTGTATCATTTTTCTAGTTTCCACGTAAGAACCTACTGTACAGCACAGGGAACTCTACTCAATGCTCTGTGGTAATCTAAATAGAAAGGAAATCCAAAAAAGAGGAGATATATGTATATACATAGCTGATTCACTTTGCTGTATAGCAGAAACAAACACAACATTGTAAAGCAACTATACTCCAATAAAATTTAATTAAAAAAAAAAGGCACTGGCATATTCCTACTTTCGCACAAGCTGAATACGGTGGAGCAGTACTTTTCACACTCTTATGAATTTGTCTGTGAGCCTCCAGGGATTTGAGCAATGTTGACTTAAGACTGTAGTTTCATTCTATTAAAAAATCTTTCAAATGCAAATTATCAGTTAAGTTTTATCTTTATTAATGGTTAAGTATATTTTTAAAGTATATCATCAGGGAATTCCCTGGTGGTCCAGTGGTTAGGACTCAGTGCTTTCACTGCTGAGGGCCCGGGTTCAATCCCTGGTTGGGGAACTAAAATCCTACAAGCCACATGGTGTGGCCAAAAAAAAAAAAGTCATCAAAATGAAAAACACCAAATTAAATTCTTTAGAACCCTTGGGCTCACCCCCTACCCTCTTTACTCCTCCACTCCCCCTAACCTCACCCTTTACCCATAAGCTGAGCGTCCAAATTTGACACTTAGAGCTACAGAATTAAATACAGAATTAATTTTAGCTTGTAAAAGGACAGATTGTTTACCTATGGCAATTCCTCCATGAGGGGGCGCCCCATATTCTAAAGCCTGGAGCAGATGGGAGAGCAATTTCACGTCTTCCTGAAATTCAAAAGATAATTCAATTTAAATACACACTGAGGGTCCACTAGGTGCCACACAATACAATTAGTTGCTAAAGGGAAAATAAAAGTTGAGTTTAAAAAGTACTTTAAGAGGTTTACAGTTTAGCAAGAGAATATGACAAGTCACTGATACTACAACATGCAGGGAAATGCCTGAGGCTCAGTAAATGCAGCTATTATTATGCTGGTAATGCAGACAGGGTAAGACCAATTAAGGACATGGAGATGTGGCCTCAGAAAGGTAGGATGAAAGAAGGAACAGGATCTGTCAGAGGGACCAAGAGGAGAGAACGCTATTAGAAGGGCAACAATGCTGATGCTGCCAGAAGGTAGGATGGCGTGTGGGCCAACAACAGACCGCTGGATTTGGTGACCATGCAAGTTACTTTTGTGAGGCAATACCTGTAGAAATGTTGAAAATGTGTCTGAAATGGTTCCCTAACCAGTCTACAGATCACAATCAAGTGGCAAGATTTTAAGAAACAAATGCCCAAGCTTCACGTCTAGAGCTTTTTATTTAATTGGTCTGGTAAGGAGCAGTGAGTGTATTTTTTGTTTGTTTTTAATGCTTTCCAGGTGATTCTGTTCTAATGTGCAGAAGGGCTGAGAAACACTGGTGGGTAGGGAAGAAGTGGAAGCAGTGTATTCTCACTGACATTTTGAGAAGCTTGAAAGGAATGAAAAAAATAGGCTGGGAAACACTAGGGGCTTTGGCTTAAGAGGAGAAAAGTTAAGGGAGTTTGCAATGTTTTTAAAGCTAAAGGGGGAATTTGGTGTAGAGTTCTCCAATCCTATTCTTAGAAATAAAGTTCCTGGGACTTACCTGGTGGCACAGTGGTTAAGAATCCGCCTGCCAATGCAGGGGACACGGGTTTGAGCCCTGGTCCAGGAAGATCCCACATGCCCCAGAGCAACTAAGCCCATGCGCCACAACTACTGAGCCTGCACTCTAGAGCCCGCGAGTCACAAATACTGAGCCCATGAGCCACAACTACTGAGCCCGTAAGCCACAACTACTGAAGCCTGCGTGCCTAGAGTCGTGCTCCACAACAAGAGAAGCCATGGCAATGAGAAGCCCATGCACAGCAACGAAGACCCAATGCAGCCAAAAATAAATAAATAAAATAAATAAATTTATAAAAAAAAAAAAGAAATAAAGTTCCTCTATCCCACCTCACCCCTGTTAGTTAATCCCACAAAATGATCTTTTAGGATCAGACTCTTGGACATTTGCCTTCCTAAAATCTATCCTAGCCTCCTAAAGAGTCATCAACAAACTGCAGATTCTTAGGCTTGCATCTATAGAGACTCTTCTTTTGAAAATTCTGATTAACCCACTTTGTCATTAAAATCTATCCCCACCTCAAATACTAAGTGACATAAAATCCTTTCAAACCTTTCTCTCTTTCTCTAACATTATCAACATTTTCAGTCATTTCAGACTGCATCCTTTTTTGAGCAGTGCAGTGGTTAGGAGTTTAGGAGCTTGGGTTCAAGAACCAACCTGCCTGGATTCGAATCCTGGCTCTGCTTCTGTGCTGTGTGACTTTGGGCAAATTAATTCATCTGCCTCAGTTTCTTATCTTTAAAATGAGTAGAATAAAGGTCTTAATTTAAAAAGTAACTGTGAGGGACTTCCCTGGTGGCGCAGTGGTTAAGAATCCACCTGCCAATGCAGGGGACATGGGTTTGAGCCCTGGTCTGGGAAGATCCCACATGCCACGGAGCAACTAAGCCCATGTGCCACAACTACTAAGCCTGCGTCTAGAGCTCGCGAACCACAACTACTGAGCCTGTGCTCTAGAGCCCACGAGCCACAACTACTGAAGCCCACGTGCCTAGAGCCCGTGCTCTGCAACAAGAGAAGCCACCGCAGTGAGAAGTCCGTGCACCGCAGCGAAAAGTAGCCCCCGCTCACCACAACTAGAGAAAGCCCATGTGCAGCAACAAAGACCCAATGCAGCCAAAAATAAATTAAAAAAAAAAAAAGTAACTGTGAGGATTAAATGTGTCCATGTGTATAAGGTACCTAGTGCCTGGCATATAGTAGTCACTAAAAAATACATATTATTATTTATTTTTCAAAGTCTAACACTAAAGGTAGAGAAATAAGCTGATACTATTCTATATCTAGTGAATCCTCCATTCATAACAAATTTTAACAAAACAGACAAATATTACAGTTTTTTACAAAGGCCAAGTTAGAAGATGATGTTACCTTTAGTACTGTTGCCAGGATGTAATGCTGTAGCTCTGCATCATGAATTCGGATAGAACCACCTCCTATCTCACTGCCATTTAAAACCAAGTCATAGTGTTGGCTACGGACCTAGAAGATTCAAAGAACCTCTATGTTAGAGAAAATCTCTGGTTTTCTGTTCTGTACGTTGAAGAGCCTGTAGCTACTTAGAGACAATGGCTTAAACCCAGCAATTTCTTCTGGGGCTTCTAGAACTGGGTCAGACTATGAAACCTGAAGTTCTTTGCCTTGTTTCCATATTTCCTTTTAATTTGGAAGTATAGATATGTTACCTTTTGGGGCTCAGTGTAAAGATGGTGGATGTCACTGGGGTGGGGAGCAGTAAATGGGTGATGGGCTGTCTCCAGCTCTTCGGGATTTTCCTCCTTGGGAAAGAAGAGGGGGAAATCCACAACCCAAAGGAAAGAGAACAGAGCTGGGTCACGAAGCACCACTCCTCTTGCTTCTAGAAGGTCAGCACACTCCAGTCGTAATTTTCCCAACAAAGAGCACTGCAAACAGAAGATACAAACGTTGAGCTAACTGCTGTGACAGAGTAGGCAGAAAATGACACAACATGGATTCTAAAGCCAGGCCTTTCTCTGAGAAAGGATTAGCCAATTTACAGATGAGATGCTTTTAGCCTCTCAGGAGAGAAAGATCTGAGGATGATCTGACTGCGACATGGTTGAGAATCGTCAGACTCAGCCGACTTGGTGAGTATCTGCCAACACAGTGACTGAGAACACAGGTATCAGAGCTTGATTAACCTGGGTCTGTATCTCACTTTGGCTACTGACTAACTTCTCTGCACCTTTTTCCATAGTAAAATGGAGATAGAAATATCTACTCCAAAGACTGTTGTGAAGATCAAGTCAGATTAGCTCTCTAATACGAACCAGCTATTATGATTATTATTTCCTTACTGTTCCTGAAGGGTTGTGGTAAGGAACTGATGAGAGCCTGGAACACACTTAATGTTCAATAATGTTGGCTGTTATTAGACAGACAGTATGGATTAGAGGTTACATTAAGAAGGTGACTTCTGGACCTGGACTTTGTGGGTTAGAAACCTGGCTCCTCTCCTCTACCTCCTAGCTGTGTGAGTGTGAACAAATTCTCAACCTCTGTGCCTCAGTTTTCTTATCTTTTAAAATGGTAACAGTATCAATACTTCTCTCAATAGGGTTGGCATGAGGATTAAGTTAGTTAATATACACCAAGTACTTGAAACAGTTGTGGGCAAACAGAGAGTGCTGTGATAAGTGCTAATGATGACAGGCAGGGCATCCCTGAGAAAGGGCAATTAGTCAGAACTGGAGACATGCCTGCAGACATGCACAGGGTGTCACTCTGTAGCCTATTCTATCTGACACTTAGATATCCACAAAGGGCACCTTCACTGTGACATATTCAGAATGCTAATGTTATTCCTCGTAAATCTGCTTTCTAGCATTCTCTCAAGGAAGTCCCAATAGAAATTAGAGTGATGCCTTTCTGGGAAGAGAACAGGAGCAGTTTTAGTTTATGCCAGGGGAAAGTTTAATAGCCAAATGAATTTGCAGCAGGATTTTTAATACAAAATCCCAAATTCTTTTTTAAGAAATGCATTGACAATAAAATTTGTAATTAACTGGTGCATCCCCCAGCAAATTTAACACTACTGGCTCATGGCTGGTATTAAAAACTAATGTTGATAAATGAATTAATTAAAAATAAAAAAGACTGTAGGGAATTCCCTGGTAGTCCAGTGGTTAGGACTCCATGCTTCACTTCCGAGGGCCCAGGTTCAATCCCTGGTCGGGGAACTAAAATCCCACAAGCTGCGTGGTGTGGCCAAAAAAAAAAAAGAAGGGTGTAATATCAAGAAAAGTTGTAATTACATAGCTTTTCTCACTCTACTGTTGCAGGGAAAGGTAAGGACAGTGGATTATATTTAGCTTTGTAGCCAAGCTCTGAAACTTTTCCTTTGGAAGATATAATGATAAATAGGCACAGTGCAAATATAAATTAGAAGAATGAACTTGATAAAGTACTAATCAGACACTATAAGGATATCATATTATACTGTACTGTAAGGATGAATATTTATTTATTTTTTGCTGCGCCCCATGGCTTGCGGGATCTTAGTTCCCCAACCAGGAACTGAACCCGGGCCCCGGCAGTGAAAGTGCCGAGTCCTAACCAGGGGATTCCCAAGGACGAATTTTTATCATGTTTGATCTTTACAGTATATTTTCAATATTCATGTTTGAGTTTTATACCACACTTTGTATATTTTATAATGATCTCCAAAGTTAAATCCATTGTTCCATACGTCTCCTGAAGAATGGTGATTTAGCCAGTGCATGGCAGCCTGCACCACCTCCCAGCTGCTGCTCCTGAGGAAAAAGGGTACTGCCTCAACCAAGTAGGGCCAGGGGTATCTGCCAGCCCAGTAGCCCTCCAGCAGTCTGACCTGTCCCTCCACATTTTCAGGAATGCATTATGTACAAAAGTTTGGGACAACCAACTTTTCTTAATCTGTAAAACTTCAAAAATGAAAATATTTTTTCACAGTTGTACAACAAATACCAATAGCTCTCTACCTAAGTGGCTTTCCTAGAGCCAGATCTAATCACTGTGAGCAATGCCAATGTAGGCTGTTAGCTGATGAAAAAAACTCTAGTTTTTATACAGTGTATTTTATTACAGGCCAAAAGACATAAAAACTCATGCAGAGCAGCTCCAATTTATGAAATTAACAGTCAATTTCAAATATGTACTATACACACAGGAGAAGAGAGGCATCATTCAGCATCAACAGCACAGATGCCAGGAGGTAATGTTGCTTACTGCTTTCTTATGCTCTCCGGCAGTTAGCAGGACCACATCCTCCTCTTGGGTCTCCAACAGTCTGATTAGTCCCAAGCCTTGCTCCTCCATTATGAACTTAGCAACTGGAGAATTCCAGTTGTTATTGGTTTTCAAGAATATAGGTAAGACTTCCTGTGACAAAGAAAAAGACTTATACATTTTTCAAAAAGCAGGGTTGATTTATTTTTCCTGGAGTACAAAGATTTCTGGTTTCCAAAAGAAAATGAACGTACATGAGATTATCTCTATTCCCTCCCTGAAGCCCTTCAAAACGATACTAAAGGAATCTAAAAATTAATCTCACCAAAATGAAAAAAAAAAAAAAAGGAATGAAGGGTGAGAAGGGATATCAGAGCGAAGAGATTTCTGAAAATTTTTGGCAGGTTGCAGGCGAGTGGAATAGGAATGACCAAAGAAGCAAGATGCAGGAAGCTCTGGCCTAGAGAACAATGGAGCAGCTTCAGCACAGGAAGGAACTGATCTTACCCTGCAAAATCCTAGAGGTGCAGGGCTCTTAGGAAGAGCCCTGGGGTGATAACCAACTGTCTTGTTGCTCACCCAAAACTAAACCTAACCATTTACAAAACCTAACCATTTCTAAACCTAACCATTTACAAAAGCCCCTTTAAACAGCTTTTTAAATGGCTCATATTCTTAAATATGTACAATTAACAATCACATCACTATACACTGAAGAAGCTACAGCATTAAAGAAAAAAAAGACCCAGATAAACAGAAAAAAAAAATGACCCTAGAGAAAAGAGATAATTTAGGGACCAAAAAACTTGAATACTCAAAGATATTAAAAAAGGTATTTTATCAGTAAGATGAGAATAAAATGCAATGAAAAGAAGCAAGAAAGCTGGTGGGAAATAAAAATATGATTGCTTAAAAAAAAAAAACCAACAACAGAAGAGTTGAAGAAATCTCCCAGAAAGAATAAAAAAGACAAATTTTCCACAGATGAAAGACATGAGCCTTCATATTCAAAGGGCCCTTCAAGTGTGCAACACACTGAATGAAAAATGACTCAAAGTTATACAGACTGTGAAATTTCAGAGCATCAGGAATCAGGAGGCTGAAAGCTTCCAAAGGGAAAAAAAAATTAGGTTTACTATAAAAGAATAAATTCATACAAACATCAGACTTCTTATCAGTAACAGTAGGTATAAAAAAATAAAGCAATGCCTCCAATGAGCTAAGGCTCACTGTCACATGCAGCTATTTAAATTTAAAGTAAAATGAAATAAAATAAAAAATTCAGTTCCTCAGGTATATATTTGCCATATATCAAGCATTCAATAGCCACACTGGCTGGTGGCTACCATAGTGGACAATGCAGATATGAAACAGTTCCATCATTGCAGAAGGTCTACCAGACAGCACTGTTCTAAAGGGATATGACTACCAATTCAGAATTTTATACCAAGCCAAATTATTAATCAAGTGTGAGGTTTTGAACACAAAGACATTTTTAGACCTATAAGGATTCAGAAAGTTTCTCTTTCACATGCTGTCTTAGGAAGTTACTTGAGGATATAATCCAGCACTACTAAGAAAGAGGAAGATCTGGGATCCAGGAAAAGAGTAGCTTCAACTCAGAAGAGGAATGAAGAAAATGTCCAGAAAGACAGCTGTGAAGAGGCACAGAGTAACTAGGTAAGGCCTGTGTATGTGAGCCTTACCTCTCATTGCAGGAGGTACAATGCAAGGTTTAAAATGGATAAGTAGGGGCTTCCCTGGTTGCACAGTGGTTAAGAATCTGCCTGCTCGTGCAGGGGACACGGGTTTGAGCCCTGGTCCAGGAAGATCCCACATGCCTCAGAGCAACTAAGCCCATGCACCACAACTACTGAGCCTGTGCTCTAGAGCCCGCGAGCCACAACTACTGAGCCCACGAACCACAACTACTGAACCCGTGAGCTACAACTACTGAGGCCCACGGGCCTAGAGCCCATGCTCCACAACAAGAGAAGCCACTGCAATGAGAAGCCCACACACCACAAGGAAGAGTAGCCCCCACTCGCCGCAACTAGAGAAAGCCTATGTGAAGCAACAAAGACCCAACACAGCCAAAAATTAAAAAAAAAAAAAGGCATTCTGATAAAAGCAAAGGTACTCTGGTATGGGACTGGAATAGAGTGAGCTAGAGTAAACAGTTATTGTATTGAACTATTAATCCTTCTTTACTATTTTTTTTAAACCATGTACATGCAGCATATTGCTAAAAATAAACATTAAAAACAATTCAAGCCAAATCAAGTTAAAACATATTAATACATTTTAAAAATATAAAAATTCAGGAAATTAGGAAAGTAAAAAAGAAAAGAGAAGAAAGAGAAGAAGAAGAAAATGTAATAATAGTCCTATCAACTAAAGGCTGCCAAAGTTAACTCTCAGGCTTATTTTGTGTTCCTGGGTTCCTAAATACAGGTTTCAAACACTAGTAAAATAAAAACAAAGAAAATTGGGAGATATAGGGCTGACAATTTTGAATTTTATCAAAGGCATAAAACAAACCCCAAATATCTACTATTACCATAATTTCATAAAAGAAAACATATTTCTATAGCAAAAAATGAGAAGTATAATCCTTTAAATTCATTTAACTTTATGAAAAGCTTTTTATACCCCTGGCTTTTCTTATTTTGCCTTGACCCATTTTGGAAACCATTATCCTTATCTTTCTTTTTTCTTGAAAAATCCCTTTGAACTTGATGTATGAGACTTGTGATGTGTGGTAGTAGAGGTGGGTAGTCCATTTTCTTTTTTATTCCTCTCTTTTTTTAAAAAAATTGAAGTATAGTTGATTTACAATATTGTGTTAGTTTCAGGTGTACAGCAAAGTGATTCAGTTATTCATATATATATATATATTTTGATTCTTTTCTGTTATAGGTTATTACAAGATACTGACTATAGTTCCCTGGCTATACAGTAAATCACTGTTGCTTATCTATTTTATACATGGTAGTGTGAATTTGTTAATGCCAAACTCCTAATTTATCCCTCCCCCACTTCCCCTTTGGTAACCATGTTTGTTTTCTATGTCTGTGAGTCTGTTTTTTGGTAAATAAGTTCATTTGTATTGTTTATTAGATTCCACATATAAGTGATATATTTGTCTTTCTCTGACTTAACTTCACTTAGTGTGATAATCTCTAGCTCCACCCATGTTGCTGCAAATGGCATTATTTCGTTGTTCTTTTATGGCTGAGTAATATTCCATTGTGTGTGTGTAGGACACACCCCACATCTTTATCCATTCATCTGTTGATGGATACTTAGGTTGCTTCCATATCTTGGTTATTGTAAATAGTGCTGCTATGAACACTGGGGTGCATGTATCTTTTCAAACTAGAGGTTTGCTCTTTTCTGGATATATGCCAGGAGTATGATTGCTGGATCATATGGTAACTTTATTTTTAGTTTTTTAAGGAACCTCCATACTGTTCTCCATAGTGGCTGCATCAATTTACATTCCCACCAACAGTGGAGGAGGGTCCCCTTTTCTCCCCCCCCCCCCCAGCATCTATCATTTGTAGACTTTTTTTTTTTTTGCGGTACGCGGGCCTCTCACTGTTGTGGCCTCTCCCGTCATGGAGCACAGGCTCCGGACGCGCAGGCTCAGCAGCCATGGCTCATGGGCCTAGCCGCTCCGCGGCATGTGGGATCTTCCCGGACTGGGGCACGAACCCATGTACCTTGCATCAGCAGGCGGACTTTCAATCACTGCGCCACCAGGGAAGCCCTCATTTGTAGACTTTTTGATGATGGCATTGTAGTTTTGGTTTGCATCTCTCTAATAATTAACGATGTTGAACATCTTTTCATGTGCCTATTGGCCATCTATGTGTCTTCCTTGGAGAAATGTCTATTTAGGTCTTCTGCCCATTTTTTGACTGGGTTGTTTGGTTTTTTGATATTGAGTTGTATGAGCTGTTTGTAATTTTGGAAATAAAGCCCTTGTTGGTCACATCATTTGCAAATATTTTCTCCCAGTCTGTAGGTTGTCTTCTTGTCTTGTTTATGGTTTCCTTTGCTGTGCAAAAGCTTATAAGTTTGATTAGGTCCCATTTGTTTCTTTTTGCTTTTATTTCTTTTGCCTTGCGAGACTGATCTAACAAAGTATTACTACGGTTTATGTCAGAGAACGTTTTGCCTATGTTCTCTTCTAGGAGTTATATGGTGTCATGTCTTATATTTTAAATCTTTAAGCCATTTTGAGTTTATTTTTGTGTATGGTGTGAGGGTGTGTTCTAACTTCATTGATTTACATGTGGCTGTCCACCTTTCCCAACACCACTTGCTGAAGAGACTGTGTGAGTAGTACATTTTCAATCCACAAATACAGTGTTTATACCTGGTTATGATCAGTGAATATATAGTTCTGTATTCTCCTTTTCCTACAAATCATTATAACCTGAACATTTTTCCTACATTACAAACTTTTAGTTAAGAGACAAAATTTTCAAAAGGAACTTTAATATTTATTCCTTTAATTCTACCTTAATTTATTTAATCACACCCATATGGTTTCATTTTATTCCTGTAAATGATACTGTGCATAAGTGTCGTCATATCTAAGATCCTTTCTTTAAAGTATAGAACATTATTGACTCAAAGGGTCATATTTTAAAATATGACTATTTTTAAAGTTAGTGATTCCAAAATGGCTGAGGTAATTTATACTTCCAGTGACAGTGTAAGAATGCCCATTCCCTGCTCCTCCTCTGTATTTTAGTGCTACTGTTCACCAAGCCAAGAACACAAAGTGTATCTGTCAAAGGAAAGGTATATTCATAATTCTAAAAAGGGTATGGGAAGAACAATGAATACTGTCTTTCTTTCATACCTGCCATGCTTTCATTTAAACCTTGGGCACATGGGGCTCTATTTAATTTTCCCAACTGCATTAAAGTACCAGTGTTTATTTTAAAAGTCTATGGTTGAACTTTCACATTCTGATTAATGGTGAATTCAACTAAGTTGAAGTTTTGGAGTTATACCCAGGGGTAAGATTAACTTTAAAAATAAAAAGAAGAAAAGTAGAATGATCTTAAATAACAAGACCCTCAAAACTAATGATAGCATAAGAGCTCAAGCAATTAACAGTTAAAAATATAGAATCCCTAAAAGAAAGGAAAAAACCTGCTCCTTACCTGATTAAAATGGTCAGCTGCAAATTTTCTAATGGACTCAATGTCTTTCCTTTTTAAGTATTTCTGATGAAAGAAAAAGTAAACTCATCAGTATGACACTTAGCTTCACAAACATGTTTATGAAATGAAATGGGAAACAAGTATTTTGTGTTTTTCCATCACAATAATAAGATTCAGTAAAGATTTAATTTCTGTTGTCAAATGACAAATTTTTTTTTTTTTTTTTTTGCGGTACGTGGGCCTCTCACTGTTGTGGCCTCTCCCATTGCGGAGCACAGGCTCCGGCCCGTGCAGGCTCAGTGGCCATGGCTCACGGGTCTAGCCTCTCCGTGGCATGTGGGATCTTCCCGGACCGGGGCATGAACCCGTGTCCACTGCATCGGCAGGCAGACTCTCAACCGCTGCGCCACCAGGGAAGCCCTCAAATGACAAAATTTTAAGGCTTGTTACAAGGTGTATTTTTTTTTCTAATTATGCAGGTCTTATTGGAAATAGCTGTGAATGTATTCCACAGAAGACTGTGTATCTATAATATGTTCAAAATGAATCTTTGCAACTGAATTGTGAAGGATCGATAAAATCAATAAGAGGATTCAGAATTTGATTATTTCAGGTCTCTTAAAATTCTTTATATCTTACTTTTCTAAATTATCTCAATGTGTTTCTAAGTGAGACATTATGGCTATCATCATCACTAATATTCATGGAGTACTTAATTAGCTATGGGAGATATAAAAAAGGTGAAAACATGGTTCATGACCCTGCAGTCCTTATAATCTACTTGGGAAAGAATTGGACATACTCCAATTGGGGTAAATAATAATAACAAGCAATATATGTTATACCGAGCTTACCCAAACACATTAAATATGTCTGGACTAGAATACAGACACCAAATTACTTTCCACTGAACATATGAAGTGAAAAAAAAAGTAATGAGACTGAATTCTTCTCCCCATTTTAAATATACTAATATGCTATGTATCCAACTGAATTGCCTTTCAAAACAGTAATCTTATTCAAAATACTTTTAGAACTCTTCTTAAATTATTTTCAAAGCAGGTTTACTAACTACAGAAAATAGACATGCCCCATTACTTAAGAGTCCATGCTTACCCAACCCAACCATTCTTTCTGTCTCCTACCCTCATTCCCCTTCCTTTTGCTTTTCATAGCTCCACCTCCTTTCTCTTCCCATTATTAATGCAATAGACCCCAGAGCGTCAGAAGACCAAGAACCAACACGCAAGGGCTATGCTGGAGCTGATATGGGGCTGGGAGCTGTTGGACAAACTGAGGCTGGAGACAGAATAGGAATACTATTTTATACTCATCACTGGTGGAAATAAACCCAAATGAAGTACAGGAGAACTTTACAGCATTATTTAAAAGGAAAAATAAAAGCTCTAGATCTCGAAAGTGTAAACTCATATTCATAAAGTTTTACCATTTTCTACTTATAGTTTTAGAGACACTATTAGACTTTATATGAAAAATGCATTTTTATTTAAAGAGAATTTTTCTTTCTAAAGTTTAAATGTACCAATGTTGAACATATTTACTTCCCAAATATACATTTTAAAGCAAATATAGAATTGTGCTCCACTTACTTCTCCTTCAGGGATACATATGGCTTTGATGGTTCCTTGGGGTTTACTAAGCGCATCTTGAAGAAATCCAACCTCTGTGTTTCTGAACATATCACTGATATCTACAATCTGGAAAATGGATAACAGGAAAAGGTAATTAAATGTGAAGTAGTGTTTAACTCAAAACCTTTTTTATTTTTTCAAAACCTTTTTTAAAAAAATAAATTTATTTATTTATTTTTGGCCGCATTTGGCTCTTCGTCGCTGCACGCGGGCTTTCTCTAGTTGCGGCGAGCAGGGGCTACTCTTCATTGTGGTGCATGGGCTTCTCATTGCGGTGGCTTCTCTTGTGGCTCGCAGGCTCTAGAGCGCTGGCTCAGTAGTTGTGGCTCGTGGGCTCTTGAGTGCAGGCTCAGCTGTGGTGCACAGGCTTAGTTGCTCTGCGGCATGTGGGATCTTCCCAGACCAGGGATCGAACCCGTGTCCCCTGCATTGGCAGGTGGATTCCCAACCACCGCACCACCAGGGAAGTCCCTTGTCAAAACCTTTTACAAACAATATTTTAAAGAGGAAAGTAGATCTTGTTAATGTTTATAGAGCGCATTCATAGAGTGTTTACCATGGGCTGGGAACCATGACAAGTGTTAATGTACTAATTATTCATTAGTAATAATTCATTTCATCTGCACAACAAGTGTATGAGGTAGGCCCTCTTATTATCCCCATTTAATAGATGAGAAAACCAAGGCACAGAGAAAGAAATGACTTGCCCAAGATAACACAGCTAGTAAGTGGCAGAGCCAGAATTTAACTTAAGTAGTCTGACTTAAGAACCACCATTTCATATTACAAAAGAAACAAGGAGTAGTCAAGCTGGCTGCTGTAAATAGGCAGTTAGAACTTTTTTGTGTGCTATGTTTTTTTCATTCTGAGAATTGAGCACTGCCTATTCGTGGACCAAGCAGAACTCAGTTTCTAAGGAATCTGCACTGAGAACTGAGATATAGAAATGTCACCAGCATTACAGTGATGAAGGGCTGTTGCTGTCTAAGAGCAAATAATAAGAGGCCTGCTAAGGAAAACTGCTCTGTGTAAGTTCTACTGTACCCTTAGTTAAATATGTGTAGATCTTAACAATGTGAATAAACGTTTCCATATGTTTGAGCTCTTTATAGACCAGGGAAAAAGAATAAATAACTCTTAATCATTTGCCTTCCAAGTGCCATTTTAGCTTAAGAAAAATTCAAGAGGAAAGAACAGGTTTTTTTTTTTTTTTTCCTTTCAAGTTACCATTCATATCCATGTAACTAATAACTTGTCAGTAATAAAAATGTTATAGCAAGAACCTTGCTCTTGGAAATGAATCTTGGAACACAGTAGATAGAGAAAAGGTACTGTAATGCTAACATGCTATTATTCTCTCCTGCTGTAGCTGGGTAACAACAAAAGTAACAAGCTAAGGTAACAACAAAAAATATGATGTAACGGTGTGTGTAACTGGTTGTAAACATCAAAGTAGTTCAAAAGACTATAGGACTATTCGGGGGCAGAAACGTACCTTCATCCCAAAGCGAGTGTCAGGTTTATCAGTTCCATAGCTGGCCAACGCCTCAGCAAAAGTCATAGAAGGAAAAGGAACCACCACAGGATCTCTGTCACTGGGCCATGAATACTGGAGCAAACCCTCAATTAGACTCTGGATGCCAGTCTGTTCTACAAAGGACATCTCTATGTCAATCTGAAACCAAAACAACATATGAAACTAATTTGAAGAGCCACAATATTAGTATATACATACATATTTATATATTTCTCGTTTCAAATTACCATTGGACTCTGTTCTTAATACATGGGGAAGCAGGTTAAATATTACTGTACATCTAATGCTTTGCATACATCAAACTGTTAGTTCCCACAACTATCTCATGGCTTAAGGCTCAGAGAGGCTAAGTGACTTGCCTGATTATGTACGGTTACATTACATTTGATCTTAGGTCTGTCCAACTCCAAATCTTATGGTTTTTGTGCTGATTACTGATTTCTGTGCCATACTAATTAATATGATATCATACAGAAACTAAATCATAATAGCTTTGATGACGCTGACCAGATAAATAGATTAAATATCAACATACAGAATTGTCTGTTTTAGTGCACGAGAGATTTTTTTTTTGCGTTACGCGGGCCTCTCACTGCTGTGGCCTCTCCCGTTGCGGAGCACAGGCTCCAGACGCGCAGGCTCAGCGGCCATGGCTCACGGGCCCAGCCGCTCCGCAGCATGTGGGATCTTCCTGGACTGGGGCACAAACCCGTGTCCCCTGCATCAGCAGGCGGACTCTCAACCACTGCGCCACCAGGGAAGCCCACAAGAGATTTTTTAAAGAACTTTGTCATATCATGACCATTAAAACACTGTAGGAATCTGTCATTCCTTAGTTTATGACCATATTCTTCATAAATGGATCAAAAATTAAATAACTAATGCCTCAACTGTAGGTTAGTTTAATTAAATATCTGATAGATAAAATGTAATGAGAAATATATATAATTTCTATCCTGGTTTTGACATTCTTGGCTGTAGCAAGGCTGAATCAGTAAGAGATGAGTGAATATAACTTAGTACCTGAGTAAATTCGGGCTGTCTGTCTGGTCTTGATCCTTCATCTCGATAACATCGGGCAACCTGAAAATATCTACAAATGGAAAATAGTGTTAATTGAGTTAGGATTCTAGAAACACACACACACTTTCCCCCAAAAGCTCCTGGCAATGCAGGGTACAAAATAATAATGATACTAAAAGGGCATAAGAAATTTTAAAATTCTTTATGATGCTCTAATCTAATCAGATACATAGTTGACCCATGAGAAGTTAACTGCTCAATATATTGTCTTACAAATATACAATGGCACCTTTGGATATTCATGTATTAGACTGACATGCAAGGCAGTCCATGCTTCTTTATACACACTCTTTTGCTTCAGCCAAACTGAAATACTCACTGCTCCATGAATACACTTGAGCTTTCCTGTGCTATGCCATTCCAACTCTCATCTTCATCTGCTGAAATGCAGCTCTGTCCCAGAAGGCCTAGTTCCCAAAGTTTTTAATGATATTTCCCAAAACAATATAATTTCAAACCTCTTAATACAACTAATTTGCAACGTTCAACATACTTATTTTTGGTTTACATCACAGTTGATTTTAATATCCTATTTTGTCTTACTAGATTCATTAGCTCCTTGAGAGCAAAACCTATTCTTTTTTGTTTTTAACCCCCTACCCCATCTACTAGCATAGAGCTTTGTACACGATGGTCACCCAATAAATCTTTACATAATGACTACACATTTTTAGGGTATTTTACAAGTATTTTCCAAACTCTCATACATTTTCGAACCTTCTTTTAAGAGATTAGACAATTTTGTGTTTCCTTTTCCCCTTTCTTCCCCCTCTTTTCCTTTTCTGACCAGTACTATCATAAAGAAAGCTCACCTGTCTAAACCACCAACCATCAGAAGCTGCTTAAACTGCTGAGGACTCTGAGGGAGAGAATAAAACTTTCCAGGTTCCCTGGATGGTATTACAAACTCTTTTGCACCCTTTGAATGAGAGAGAGGGAGAGCAGAGATATTATTAAAAAGCAAATTTAAGAACTGGTAGAAGTCAATACTTCAGTTCATCAATGAAATCAACTAAAGAGCAAAGTTCCCACAATGACAGATCATTTCTTGCTCATCCTTTAGTCCCCAAAAGGCTTGCACATAGTAGGCTTTAAATATTTGTATACAGCAAGTATTAAATGTATGCTTGTTGAAATGAATGCCCAATTCTGTTACTAGCTAAAAAGGATTTTGTGCGTCAATTCCTATTTAAGTAATTCCTAACTGCTTTTCTAAATTTAAACTATAATTTTATAAGTCCAGAGACTATAAGTATCAGTGTTTGAAAATGTCAGTTCTTAATGAACAATGGATTTATTTTTAATGAACCAATTCATTATTGATTTGTAGCTATAAACCTCAATGGAAAGAAAATGATGTAGGATTAAAGGATTCTGACTAAAAGTACTGACCCATATAATTTGCTCAACTCTTAAAATACCTAGTTAGTGTGAACATCCTAAGGCAGTAAAATAAGTAAAAGAAATAGAACTAAGGGAATATAAAAGCAAAGTGGTCCAGTTTCATAACTAACAGGACATTATTAGTAGGCTGATTTAAGGAATATACATACCCCTGGAGTCCTTTTAAATAATGTTGGTGTTTCTATATCCACAAACCCTAAAAAGAGAGAAATATCAGAATTTAATAGATGGGAATTTACCAAATATGATGTCTACAATACAGTCCAACAAATCTGAGGCTACTCTTTAATTAGGAATTTTGACTGAAATAAGCTATGAAGCATATTGATTCTGGTTTCTACAAACCCAAGAGGGAAGCTGAAGATTTTCATAAAATCCTATTCTGTTCATAAAGCTGGCAATTTTGTAATGAAATAATTCTGTTTGATAGATTCTGTGTACTGAACTGTTATGGTTTTCCTTGTGTTCTGCTAGTGTAGCAAAAATAACACAAATATAGTAGAAAAAAACTCAGGACTGACTGAAGAGTCTAGTTTCATTCACATGACATTTTTGAGCTCCCAACAAATAATGTACAAGCATGATAAAGAATTAAGAAAACTTACAGATAACAACCAAAGGGCTGGTCCACCTTCAACAGTGATGGTAAATACTTAGACAACATTAACAGGCACTATCACCTTTAAAAGGCTGTATTTATGACCCAGTAGGGAACTAAATTGTGTTTTATGTTACTAAATTATGTTCTAGGATAAAACACATGGAAATTACTGTTTCTTCCCTTACCATGTAGATTACAGAGATATTCCCGCATTTTCATGACCATCTGGGACCTCAGTCGCAGGTTGTACTGCATTTGGACACCACGCAAATCTAAGTAGCGATACCGCAAACGAAGAGCCTCTGTTTTCTAAACAAATTTAAAGATTTTTATGTTTAAATATTTTTCAAATATTAAAAAGATATTAACTTTAGATACAGATTGTGAATTTTTAAGAACTTTAGCTCTATCTTTAGCTTCTACCATTTGTGCACACACACCACCATCCTTAATTCCTATGACTTCTAGGCTTGTTACTAGCACAGATTTTACATTTTTCAGTGAACCACACTTCATTGACTGAAATTTGCCTACCTTACTAAACATTTATTCATTCTTTTTTTTCCGCCTTTTTTCTTTTTGACCACGTGGCTTGCGGGGTCTCAGTTCCCCAGCCAGGGATTGAACCCGAGTCATGGCCATGAAAGCCTGGAATCCTAACCACCACTAGGCCACTAGGCCACCAGGGAACTCCCTACCCATTCATTTTTAAGCCTGGAGTTTAATTCTGAAAAAAAAAAAATGTAAAGATTTCAAAGATCATTAGAAAATATATACCAGGGCCAAAAACAGCCACAACTTTATGACCTGGATGGGACGACAAGTTTAAGAAATGCAAGCGAACAGCAGACAAACCTCTACAGCTGTACTAGTAGGAACACAGTGATAAGGTCTGCTTATTTTCAAGGCTGGAATTCTCTGCATCCCTCCTGTGCTGACAACCTTTTCCCCTGGAATAGTTTATTTCTTTGATACTAGAAATAGAAATAGAAGAACTACCTGTCATTTCTCTTTCTAAAAGCTTAGAGCTGGTGGAAAACTGCGTATTTCCTTTTTTTCCCCACAACAAGGTCAACTCTGTAATTATACTGCTTTTTCTAATTAAAATATTAAGTATTGGGAACTCAATTGTAAGACTAAGTGGCCATGCAATTAAAAAAAATCCTTTATAGATTAGTTTATAAATTAGGTATATATAAGTCTACAACTGTAGACAGTTATGACAAAGCTGAAAATTAGCTGGGCTTACATATCCAGTGTTGTCTAGCTTCCTCAAAGAACATCCTAAATTACAGTAATCATATTTATATGCCTTATAAACATTTTATCACTGTTAGAGGCTTAAACTTAATATATGCAGGATCTCCTACGCCATGTGGCCATTTCTAAGGTAAACATAAATTTCCTCTCAAAATGTAAAACCATAGCAACAAAATAAATGGAACAAAATAACACCTAAGTCTTAAAGACAACCTTGTTTCCAGCTGTCTGAAAAAACATTCTAGGTATTCAGGAGCTGCAACAGCTTAAAGAACTGTTGATATTTAAGAACAGTTCACCAGGAAATTGTAAAACTAACAGAATAATTCATGATATAGCTATAACATGCTTAATTTTGCAGAAGTTAAACTTTTTCTTTAAAAAACTCTGAAAACACTTTACTGGTTATCAACATTTTCTAGATACTCTATTTTATTAGTAACAGATGATGGCACCTTCACAAAGTCCTTAATTTCAAAGGGCAGCTTCTTGCAGGAATTCAGAAGTTTAGCTGTTTTAACTTTGATTTCAATCTCACCTGTTGGCATTTTCTTAAAGAGAGAAAGAGAGAAAAGACCTATTTTAAAAATCACTCATCAGGACATGTACACAATGAATATTTATAAAACACAAGCATTTATTTACATATGTAAAACACGGGGTGCTTATAGTGTATAGTCTAAAACATAAATGTCTGTGTACGACTTTGACATTCTTATGTATATCTGTGGTTGATGAGCTCATTACCAAATGTCTTAACATGCATATTTACATAGGTGTTTATGTTTGCAGTGAAGATTTTAAAATCTGTAGGTTCATTTGTAGAACCTGCAGGGCTTTAGTGCTGGATATCTAGTAGATACTCAGTCACTGTTGCCTGAATGTGTTGACAGACAGTGCACATGTACACAGGTAAAATTTAAATAGACAGTTTCTAAATTACTAACTGGATTCTCTTGTCCTGGAGGTCGGGAAATTACTGTGCCAGACACTTGCACCACAGATTCCATGGGGGCTTCACATAAAATCTTCTTCACAGAAGCAGCCGACTACAGAATAAGAGGGGAAAATAGTTCCAACAAATAAATGAACTTAAAGGACTCTGCAGCAACTGTAGATTATGGCTTAGAAAAATGTTAATACTCATAGCTTAATTGCAATAAATACTGGGGCTTCTCTTAATGACTTTATTAAAGAATTTGGTAAACTGCATCCCCATTTTGACTCCGTATAATACAGCAAGTAAAACTATTAGTTAAGAATTAAAATTTTTTTTCCTTAAAGGAAAATAAGGAGAAGAATGATTAATGCAAACAATTCCCACATACTTTAAAGGCAACTGTCTCCAGGATTAGCCTTAGGGGCAGTTAAATCCAAGAGCAATAATGGAGTCCAAAGTGAAGGAGTTCTCCTGGGTTAGCTATGCTCATCTCTGCATCCTGATCCCTGAAAGATAACCCATGGCTCTTTACTTACTTCAAACATTAAAAGCAGAGTAAATCTTATTTTTCTCAGGTGTACAAACATTTGTAAATATTACCAAAATAGAAACCAGTGACGTTCAGCAACATGATGAGAGTTCTTTATTTTATCTGAATTTAATGGTAATTATTATTATTATTTTTTTTTTGCGGTACGCGGGCCTCTCACTGTTGTGGCCTCAACCGTTGCGGAGCACAGGCTCCAGATGCGCAGGCTCAGCGGCCATGGCTCATGGGCCCAGCTGCTCCGCAGCATGTGGGATCTTCCCGGACCGGGGCACGAACCCGTGTCCCCTGCATCGGCAGGCGGACTCGCAACCACTGCGCCACCAGGGAAGCCCGGTAATTATTTTTTGAGCAGGTAGTACCTTCACATGGCTCAAATTCAAAGGGTATAAACAGATCTACAGTGAAAAGTCTCTCTCCAGATCCTTAATTCCCCTCCCCAGAGATACCCAATGTTATGTGTCCTTCCAGGGACAGTTCATAACATACACACACATACACATGCCCTTTTTAGTACAGATAATATCACTCTACGTGCTCTTCTGTATCCTGTTTTTATATCTAACAATACACCTTGGATTTTTTCCCATATTAGTACATAATAAGCTTCTTCAGTCTTTTCCATAGCTGTATGGATGTACATTATTTTTTACACCAGTCTCTTATTGGGGAACATCTAGATTGTTCTTTCTTTTTAAAAAAAATTATTTATTTATTTTTGGCTGTGTTGGGTCTTTGTTGCTGCACGTGGGCTTTCTCTAGTTGCGGCGAGTGGGGGCTACTCTTCGTTGCAATGCACAGGCTTCTTATTGCAGTGGCTTCTCTCATTGTGGAGTACGGGCTCCAGGCACACAGGCTTCAGTAGTTGCGGCACACGGGCTCTCAGTAGTTGTGGCTCATGGGCTCTAGAGCACAGGCTCAGTAGTTGTGGCACACGAGCTTAGTTGCTCCGCGGCATGTGGGATCTTCCCGGACCAGGGATCGAACCTGTGTCCCCTGCATTGGCAGGCAGATTCTCAACTACTGTGCCACTGGAAAAGCCCTAGATTGTTCTTTCGATTAAAAATATTTCAGCAGTGAATAACCTTGTATTTGTGTCATTTTGCATCTATGTAAGTCTACGTGTAAGATAGCTTTAAGATCATTGACTACAAGTGGAATGAATGGTTCAAAGGATATATGCATTTATTTATTTATTTATTTATTTTTGGATATATGCATTTATAATTTTGATATTGCCAAATTGCCATCCATAGAGCTAGTGCCAAGTTATACTCCCTCCAGGAATGTATGAGCACTTGTTTCCCCAAACACAGTGTGTTCTCAATCCAGTGCATAAAAAATAACAATTCTGTGTAGCTTTAATTCATATTTCTCTGCCTATGAGTGAAGTTGGGCATATTTTCATATGTCTACAGACATATAGAAAAATAGCCATTTATATTTTTTTCTATAAATTTTAGGTTCATATTCTGCACTGGTATTTTAAAAAAAATTTTTAATTGATTTGTAGTAGCCTTTTAGATACTAGAGAAATTAGCCCTTTGTGACATGAATTGCACATATTTTTTCGCAGTTTGTCATTTGTCTTAACGTGGCTTATGGTAGTTTTAATTTTCATTAACAATAAACTTCTTTTTTTTCTCGCGATACGAGGGCCTTGCACTGTTGTGGCCTCTCCCGTTGCGGAGCACAGGCTCCGGACGCGCAGGCTCAGCGGCCATGGCTCCCAGCCCAGCCTCTCCACGGCATGTGGGATCTTCCCGAACCGGGGCACAAACCCGTGTCCCCTGCATCGGCAGGCAGACTCTCAACCACTGCGTCACCAGGGAAGCCCATAACAATAAACTTCTTAATTTGAAACCTCAAACATACTTAACCAACATGCTTTATTCTAACCACAGCATCAAAGAGGCTTGGAGATAACAGGAGGAAACTTCTATTACCTCATCCTGAGGAATGATAACTTGAACAAGCCCATGGAAATCTCTTAGGACCAGGAAGATGTTTTGCCTGATTAATGAAGAAAGTGAACATATTAGGATAAAATCTTTGAGACCAAAATTTAAGCAGGCAAAACAAATAAAAAACCCATGCAATTTCACATGTTGCTTTTTTATAATAATATGCATTCATAGTTATATTTGTGTAATTATCTTGTAGCTTATTAATGAAAAAACTTTTTCGTTTACAATTTCAACTTTTAGTAGCTATATGTACAGCTTACTAATGCTATCCAGATGGCTTATTAATGAAAAGCCAGATTTTAAAACTTAAAAAATTTTATTGGCCTAAGTCTTTATAAGAAATTTGAATTAAAATTGGAAACTTTCCATATAGTAAAATCCAAAGGTAATATTTTAGCATATTAGAGACATCTGATTGGTCATTTTTTAAAATACGACAATATAAAATCTCTTATTTTCCTAAAAATAAGATGTAATCTAAAATTTTCTAAAAGAGGTCCAGTACTAACTTAATACCTCTATAAGCCATCAAAAGGTCCCCCAAATCCCAACATTTTAGCATTCAACCAACATTTCTCATACAGTTCTTAGTACCAAGAAGAGGTACAGAAAGCCTCCTCAGATTTTCCTTCAGGAGATAAAATTCACCAAATGTATGGGTCAAATATCCATACATTGAGTGAGGAAAATCACTCAATCTATGTATTTTGGATCTCTTCATTGTGAATTAATGTTCCATTCAGGTATGTTCTGGAATATAGAGATGAACAACAATAATATGTCCTCTAACATTAAGGAATCATTGTTCATGTTTTTAGACTTTTTCTCTACCTAAATTTAGCAAAAACTATGCTTTTTTATGCTATGGAAGCTTACCAGCTTACCCAATTACTGGTCCTAGGCACTCTTCAATCTTAGTAAACCTAGGGACATTTCTGTCCCTTGGTGGATCACACTTATTATACCGTTCAACAGATGTTACTGGTACTTACTGAGAGTGACACTATTTGAGTCTTTCAAAACAAAAATAAAACTGAAAATTCAATGACTTCTGAGACTCCTACAGGAGTTGCAAAGCTTTTATTCTTCTGACTGGTTAAAAATTAATAGCAGTTTAAAATTGCCTTAGGAAAACCACCATCATGCATACGTAAACCACCTGCCTCTATCTACCTTCGGTACTGAATCCATCCACACAAGGTGACTTCTTGGCCTAAGTGAGAAGAACGCAACTCTCCACACGTGTTGGTCCGGGCAACAAAACTACTGAGTTCTTAAAGAAACGAAAAAAAGTAAGATTAAAAATATATCATTTGCACATTGTTTGAGAATAGACTCTCAAATCATACCATCTTTTTTCATGTCAATGTATGACATTTATAAAGTTGAAGAATGTAATCAATCACTATTAAATTTACCTGCAAATGTGTCAAAAGCCATGTGAATAACTGTCTTAATGTAAATTTTTGCCTTGTGTTAAGAATATAAATATTTTTGATCACCCAGCATCTGCATTAACCTAAAACGCACTGTTCTTACTAGTGCACATTTCTTCCCCAAATGAAATTGGATCTTGGGAATTTCATAAATTTGATGGTGCGGTAACTGGTTGTAGTATGAATCTAGAGTGAAATAGTCACTTGTACATTTGAAAACTCTATGTAAAGTATTCTCAAGTATGAAAGAATTTTTTAGGCTTCTTATTCACAGCACGAGCTTAATGAATAGCCTATTCATGTGGTTACTTTTCTGCTCTTTTTAAATTCCAGGGAGAAAACTACATTATAAGAAATGAAGAGGGTGAATGATGTGCTTCTACACATAAAGCTATCCAGTCGAGACTAGGGGGAAAATGGAATAAGCACTCTTGCTGCAGAGAAAAGGAGGAAGGGCTGGGCTGTTCAGAGGACAAACCTCTTCACTACATTCACCTGGAATTCTCCTCTGTGAACTCAGTACCAGACTTCGGGAGAAAGAACCCCAGATCAGCTGTGTGGTCCTTCTAGTGGGTCTGGATAAACCCCTGTACAGCCGACTTAACGAACAGAACATGTTAGAGCCGCAGGATGGCGAGACGCTCAGGAATCTCACGCTGCAGGTGTTGGATGGCGGTCATAAGTCAGTTTTGGAAATACACACAAATCCCTTAAAATGTTAGGAGTTCCCACTCTCTTATATTTAAGCCCTTGTCCGCTGAACATTCAAGAGCTCGTGTCGGCAAACTAGATAAATCTGCAGTCTTTGGGGCCTTTGGGGAAGTTGGGTAGGGGAAGGACCTTTTAAAATCTTTGGCCCCTCTCAACGCATCCGTTTCACTTCTATTAACAAACAAAGCTTCGGCCTGAAGTGACAAGCGTACGATTTCATACAGCAGCCAAGGCGGAACACCGCGGCCACGCAGAGGCAACACGGGGCCGGTCAGCAGGCGCACGCCCTTCCAATCCTTCCACGCTTCCTCGAAGGTTCCCGCGGGCAGAACCGGAAAACAGGGAGGAAAATCAGCCCCGCGTTTCAAATCTCCCAAACCTGGTGGCCGACCTCGGGTCTTCAGAAGGAGGAATGAAAGCAAATCCAAAATGTTTCTAGGGCCCGAAACCACATACAGATCGCCGCTGGGAGCCAAGCTGTCCTTAACCCACCCCACGAACAGCCAAGATTACGGTGGAGGGAATCAACCAATCAGAACAGAGGGAATGCCGCCATCTTTACTACGGGCGGAAGTGTGAAGGACCGCTGAGCACCGGTAGAAAAGCGCGGAAGATTAATACCCCGCGATTAGGAAAGTAGACTTTAATGGTTAGAGCGTTCCCGTGCCCTCAGTTAAAATGGCAACCTTAGTTGCTTCACTGACTTGGAATCGGCGCCATGGAGGCGTCCAGCGTCCTGCCGCAGGGCGAGTCGGGAAACGATTTTAAACTGAGGAGGCGGCTGAACGCAAAGTTGCTGCTTCTCAACGGCGGGATTTTGGAGCTGGCGTTGGCCCCTGAGGCCTCAGGTGGAGAGGGGCGCTTTGGGATACACTGTCCCTTGCCCTTTCCCTCCGTGGGCTGAAGCAGACTCCGCAGGAGCGAGGGTCGCGGAGCTGGGTGGCTGAGTCAGCGGAAATGTCCCTCTCGGCGTGAAGTGTCGGGCTTGGCTGGCGCCTGCGGGAGCGGAGGTCTCCTTACTGGGCCCGTTTGCGTCCGTCGTGAACCCAGCTGTGGTGGAGCGAGAGGGAATTTGGGAGCGCCAGGGTTTCCTCCGGACTTACTCTTCGCTGTCATTTTGGCGGCTCTTTTACTTCAGGGGATTTCAGTTTTGACGTAGTTTTGGATCCAGACTTGAAGAATGATTCGTGAAGGGAATGGTTGACAGCGTCATCACGGCATTTATTGGTAAGATGCTTTGTTATTGGTCCAGGCGTGGCAGTAAACTTTGTGTTTTGCCCTGTTGTGTAGTCGTTATCTTTACAATACTTGGGGGTTCAGATGTGTTTCACACGACCTGCTTAGCATTGGCGTTGGGTGACGATGTGCAAAAGTGATTTAAGTCAGGGTCCCTTCCTTCACGGACTTAGCACAAGAAAAACAACTGAGTTGTACTTGTGTGTTCTGAACTGCAAGTGCAAGAGGAATTGGCCGGAGAGCTAGCTCTGTGGATACTTGGAAGCTTCTCCTGAGGAGATGAAACTTAAAGGATAGATTGGATTTGGTCAGACAAATGGGTGTAGAGAAGTAGTCTTAATTGACAATAGGTTGAATTAAAAAGTCCGGGAGCAGAGGCAAACATGACAGGCATGAAGAGCAGGAGGGTGATGAGCAGCCTAGGGGAAGGGATGCATGTTTGGGTGTAGGGCAGTGGCTCTTAACCGTTTAAAGAATCATCTCCTGGACCTTTCTTCACCCCCTTCTCCCACCAAATACACACGCATGCACCGTTTTGCATCCAACCTTAGAGGGCTTTTAGATTTAGGAAAGACCCTTTGTCCATGGATCTTGGCGTAGGAACTGAAATAGTAGAAAATGAACCTGGATAGGATCAGATAATATGATCAGGTGCCTTGAAACCCAGGCAGAGGTTTTGGCTTCATTTATTTAGAAGATGTGTGGGAATTGTTACGGGATCTCAAGCAAGGTAATGACAAGATAAAAGTGGTGTCTGTGGAGAAACTAGTCATGGATTGGGGAAAGGGGTTAAGACTGGGAGTAAGATAAGTGGCTATAATTAAGAATGCAAGTGAAGGCCAAATCTGAGAAGGCTAGTATGTATGCTTTTAAGAAATATGTCAGAATTTGATGCTAATTCGGATGTAAACGTGAAGTTGAGGGAAGAGTAAAAGATGACTAAGGAGTATTTTAAGGGGCAGGAAGGAAAATGAGAAGGAAGAGTGGAATTATTACTGAGAAACAGGGTAGTTGGAAAGGAAAGATTGGTTGTGAAATAATGTTTAGCTTTGAACTTAATGAATGTGAGGACAAAGAAGTTTAATGTTTTACAGGAAATTGGAAATGCAGGTGCAAAGGTCTGAAAATAGAGATTTAGGAGTCATATGTAGAATGAATGTTATATGGAGAATGAGTGATTTCAGAGTCTGGGGAGACATGCAACTGTTGGGACTGGAGGAAGGATAGGAATCAGCAAATGAATCAGAAGGAACCATAAGAAACAAGGAGGAGAAATAATTGAGTGTCTGAAAAAAAACAAGGTAACAAAGTTTAGAGGAGTAAGGATGAGCACACTTGATGAACCAAGTATTTGGCCATGGTTTTCACAAAAATATTATTGGGAATCTTCAAAAGTGCCATGTCTTTATAGTGATGGATTCATAAGAGAGGTTGCTGAAGATTTCCAAAAAAAATTTATTAGTAAGTGGAGGCAATAGTTGTATACCATATTTCCAGGAAATTGGTCTCAAAACGAATGAGACGAGTAGGATTTAAACAAAACATTTTTAGTGTTAGGAATACAAGAATATGCATGGCAGTGGAAGAAAAGTATCCTGTGAAGTAGAGATTAGAGATGATAGAGGTTTGAAATAAACATGGGAGATGGTGCCCAAGAGAAATGTGAAGGGACATGGAGATCTAGAATATTGGTTGATGGATTGGCTTTAGAAAGCAAGTAAGAGGACCTTTCCTTACAGTTGGAAGGAAGAATATTGGGGCAGTAAAATATTAAGTCAAGCTATATTTTTAACCTCTTAATTATCTGGCAGAGCAAAATTGCACATTATTGAGTATGGAGTGAGAAAGTAAAATAGGTATAAACCATTTTCTAATCTTTAATGCATGGATTGGGCTATTTCACATTTACTGCAGTATTAAATTACTCAAGGGAAATGTTTTCTCGATACCAGTCCTTTCAGAGCTAGTAGTCTTTCTCTCACCTAGATAGACTTTAAAATCCTTTTGGAATTCATAGAATTTCTCTTTTAAGGAGTCAAACTTAGTAGGGCTTATTTTGCCTTGAAATTGATCCCTGTTAAAAGGCAGTGTGCAAGAAGGAGGTAAGAGCACCCACTCTGGTGTTTGACTGTCTCGGTTCAAATTCTGGCTCTGGCATTTTTAGCTGTATGACTTTGGCAAGTTATTTAATTTCTTTATCTTCCTATCTGTCAACTGGGAATATAATAACCCACCTCATACAGTTGTTTGAGGATTAAATGAGACAATATTTGTTAAAGGGCTTAGAAAGTTGCCTGGCACATGATGAATACTCAATAAATGTTAGCAATTATTCCAAATAACAGATTTGAAAGAAACATTCAATGTAGATGGGACCGATTAAAATTCCATTTTGAATACACAATTCTGTATGCATTTAAAGCCAGACTGCTTTAGAGTAGCTGCTATTTAAGTTGTATGGTATATGATCTTTCTCTGGGCATTATCTGAGTTTTGAGAACTATATATTTAATTTATGGAGTTTTGTGCAAGGTATAAAGTGTGTCATACTTTGACATGATGAAATTTAAATATAGGGCTTCCCTGGTGGCGCAGTGGTTGAGAATCTGCCTGCCAATGCAGGGGACACGGGTTCGAGCCCTGGTCTGGGAAGATCCCACATGCCGCGGGGCAACTGGGCCCGTGAGCCACAACTACTGAGCCTGCGCGTCTGGAGCCCGTGCTGAGCAACAAGAGAGGCCGCGATAGTGAGAGGCCCCGCGCACCGTGATGAAGAGTGGCCCCTGCTTGCCACAACTGGAGAAAGCCCTCGTACAGAAACAAAGACCCAACACAGCCATAAATAAATTAATTAAAAAAATTTTTTTTCACAAATGAAGAGCTTTATTTATCATTATATTTAAATTTATATATATTTATTTAGTTATTTATTTATGGCTGTGTTCGCGGCCTCCCTTGTTGCTCAGCACGGGCTCCAGACGCGCAGGCTCAGTAGTTGTGGCTCATGGGCCCAGTTGCCCCGCGGCATGTGGGATCTTCCCAGACCAGGGCTCGAACCCGTGTCCCCTGCATTGGCAGGCAGATTCTCAACCACTGCGCCACCAGGGAAGCCCTGAAAAAAATTTTTGAAAGGGTAACTGTGCCACTACTTGGGAGTAAATTTTATAACTTTTAAATCATAATTCTTTTCAATTTTGGAGTTCCATGAAATACTTCTGTTCAATTAAACCAATACTTGCTTAACAATTAAACAGCATTCAGCATTATACTAGGGTAATTATACAAGAGAAATACAAAGAGCATGATTTCAGTCAAAGTAGTTTAGTTTTTCTGGGAAGAGAAGAAATGCACACCAAAAAAATGGTACAAGTAGATGAATTTGGGCCAAAATGAGTGGTAAAGACTAGGTGATTGAAGAGAGCTGTGTGGGCTGGTGTATTATTAATCTCCAAAGATTTTGTAGAATATTCTCGAGGGATTTTGTTAGACTCATTTAGAGGGCTCTTGGGCTTTTTCAGAATATTTACCCCTGAGGATCTCATTCTGTACACACACACACACACACACACACACACACACACCACACACACACACACACACACACACACACTGCTTCCTAGAATGGGCCACTGATACAGACACAGACAGAAGTGTGTAACATAGGTATTCTGGGGGGAAAAAGGTTAACAAAACCCTACTATTTGAAAAGGTATCACATTCACACATGGTTTTAATGGAGGTGGAATGGAAAAAGAACACTTGAGGTAGGGAATACAGTTGATAAGCAAACACATGAAGACAAGGATGTGTTTATGTCTAGGAGAAGTAGGATAAGGACAAGCTGAATTATGAGTTGTGAATACCCAGCAGAAGAGTAGAATTTATCTCATCACTGTAAAGTTTTTTGCGCAGGTGACTAATAATAAAGTACCATTTCTGAAAAATGGATTACCCTCAGATATGGAATGTTTAGTTGTGGTAATAAGACCTGGCTAAGGAAGTAGCTTTGGGAATGGATGGAGAGACTGAAGAAGGAAAAATTCAAAAGAATGTGCTAAATGATTGTATGTTAAAATATGAAAGTGGGAGACTACTTAAATAAATTTAAATTAACTTAGAAAATTGACAGGAATTTGAAAATGGACCAGCTAGCTACTAGAATGGGCCACTGATACAGACACAGACAGAAGTGTGTAACATAGGTATTCTGGGGGGAAAAAGGTTAACAAAACCCTACTATTTGAAAAGGTATCACATTCACACATGGTTTTAATGGAGGTGGAATGGAAAAAGAACACTTGAGGTAGGGAATACAGTTGATAAGCAAACACATGAAGACAAGGATGTGTTTATGTCTAGGAGAAGTAGGATAAGGACAAGCTGAATTATGAGTTGTGAATACCCAGCAGAAGAGTAGAATTTATCTCATCACTGTAAAGTTTTTTGCGCAGGTGACTAATAATAAAGTACCATTTCTGAAAAATGGATTACCCTCAGATATGGAATGTTTAGTTGTGGTAATAAGACCTGGCTAAGGAAGTAGCTTTGGGAATGGATGGAGAGACTGAAGAAGGAAAAATTCAAAAGAATGTGCTAAATGATTGTATGTTAAAATATGAAAGTGGGAGACTACTTAAATAAATTTAAATTAACTTAGAAAATTGACAGGAATTTGAAAATGGACCAGCTAGCTTTTGGAAGGAGGACAGAAGGAGTTGAATTTAGTTTTGAACATAACTGTATTTGAGCTATCTGTAAGATGTTCATAAAAATAGCCTATAGCCAATGAGAAATATAGGATTTGATTAAAAAGTCAAAATGGGGCAGGGAGTAGGAGGGAGAGAGAAAGAATTCCTTTATAGTAGATAGAGGAATCAGTGAAACTATGAGCATGAATTAACTTTTTACTGTTTAGAATTCTGGTTTTATTTCTTTTCATGTAGACCATGGATTCTTATGATGTACCAGAATCGACTCCTAGACAGTGTGCATCCTCAAGGCTTAAAGATTACTTTATAGGTGCCACCCCTCTGCAAAAACGATTAGAATCAGTCAGGAAGCAGACTTCATTTATCCCGACTCCACCTCGAAGGAAAATTCCCCAGTGTTCACAACTGCAGGTATGCTCTTTGTGTTCCTTTGTGTTACTAATAATTGAGAATGTCTGTGAATGAAACATTTCAATTGTTGTTACTATTTATAGTATTTTTAGTGTATTCTTACTCCCTGTGGTAATAAAACAAATGAGAAACAGCTATAACAATTATTCACACTATCAGTACCATATTTTTTTTTTTTTTTTTTTTTTTCCCTTTGGACCAGTACCATATGTTTTTCAACCTCTTTTTTTTTTTTTTTTAATTCTTTCTCTTTATTTACTAGTTTTCAAAATAATGCTAGGGGTTGGTTTCCTAGCATTCTCCAATGGTGACAAAGTTTTTTTTTTTTTTGGTTGTTTTTTTTTTTAACTTTTTATTTTATATTGGAGTATAGCCGATTAACAATGTTGTGATTGTTTCAGGCTGCCACATAACATTGAGCAGAGTTCCCTGTGCTATACAGTAGGTCCTTGTTGGTTATCCATTTTAAATATAGCAGTGTGTACATGTCGATCCCAAACTCCCTAACTATCCCTTCCCCCCTGGTAACCATAAGTTCCTTCTCTTAAGTCTGTGAGTCTGTTTCTGTTTTGTAAATAAGTTCATTTGTATCATTTCTTTTTAGATTACGCATATAAGGGATATTGTATTTCTCTTTCTCTGACTTCATTTAGTATGACATCCTCTAGTTCCGTCCTTAACCTCCTTTGATTTGGGACATTTCCACAATATTTCTTTGTCTTTTATAACATTGACATTTTTGAAGGATATGTTTCCTCCTCTTCCCTTTTTAAATAGAATATTCCTCATTTTGTATTTGTCTGATGTTTTCTCAAGATTAGATTGAAATTATGTATTGCTGGCTGGAATACTGTATAGGTCATGTTGTATCTTTTTGGGAAATAACATCTGGTACATAGGTGATGTTAATTTTGATCATCTTGTCAACGTGTTGCCCAATAATTACTGCTTTATTCCCCCCTGCAACTAGTAAGCGGTCTGTGGGGAGACACTTTAAGATAATACAAATATCCTGTGCCTCATCAAAATTTTGCCTCACACTTAACATCCTTCATCCATTGATATATTTTGCCTAATCCCATCTTTATGGTGATGGTTGAAAAATAATAATTTTCCATCTCTATTTGCTCCATATTTACCAACCAGCCTTTGGCATTCTATTTTAGGCCCTTCTCATTTCTATTCCATTTATTTATCTATTTATCAGTACAGATTCGTGAATTCCTGTTTTTAAAATTTTTCTAATTACTTACTAATTATTTTCATGTTTATATTGTTCTGGATTTGTCTGGTGGCAACATGCTCTGTTTTGATCATTCATAAAAAAACCCTGTGTATTAACATTAGTAATTTGTAATTTTACTGAACTATGAAATAAAGCCCCAGTCAATACAAGTTTTTTTGTTGTTTTATAAATTTATTTAATTATTTATTTATGGCAGCGTTGGGTCTTTGTTGTTGTGCGAGGGCTTTCTCTAGTTGCAGAGAGCGGGGACTACTCTTCCTTGTTGCGGAGCACGGGCTCTAGGCGCGTGGGCTTCAGTAGTTGTGGCTCCAGGGCTCTAGGCACTCGAGCTTCAGTAGTTCTGGCTCGAGGGCTCTAGACCACAGGCTCAGTAGTTGTGGTGCACGGGATTAGTTGCTTCATGGCAAGTGGGATCTTCCCAGACCAGGGCTCGAACCTGTGTCCCCTGCATTGGCAGGTGGATTCTTAACCATTGCACCACTAGGGAAGTGCCGTCAATACAAGTTTGATGGATGCTTTTGAGTCACTTAGCAAGGAACTTGGCTGATCAGTCACCCACACCTTCCTTTTAACTTTTTCTTGTCTGTGTTGTGGGTCTAGTATCTTTTGGCATATGAGAAAAGTTTTGCTTTTTTGTGAAACCTTCTTTAAAGAAAAATTACTAGGGCTTCCCTGGTGGTGCAGTGGTTAAGAATCCGTCTGCCAATGCAGGGGACACGGGTTCAAGCCGTGGTCCGGGAAGATCCCACATGCCGTGGAGCAGCTAAGCCCGTGCGCCACAACTACAGAGCCTGAGCTCTAGAGCCTGCGAGCCACAACTACTGAAGCCCATACGCCTAGAGCCTGCGCTCAGCAACAAGAGAAGCCACCGCAATGGGAAGCCCGCACACCACAATGAAGAGTAGCCCCCACTCATCCCAACTAGAGAAAGCCCGCATGCAGCAACAAAGACCCAACACAGCTGCAAATAAAATGTAAATAAAATAAATAATTAAAAAAAAAAAAGAAAAATTACTAGTCCTGGTAATGAAAGTTATGGTTCTTAACCAGAAAACAGAGATTGTATATAAATTAAAGACTGGAAAAATTAAAAAACAAACATTGCAACAGTAAAAAAAAAAAAAAAAAAGAGACTGAAATGTCCAGTTCAGTGTTTCCTTTTCTCTATGATACAAATAATTTTGCCAGATCTTTTTTTCCTTGGCTGTACCACGTGTCCTAAGGGATCTTAGTTCCCAACCAGGGACTGAACCTGGGCACTGGCAGTGAAAGCGCCAAGTCCTAACCATTGGACCCTCCTTTTTTTCCCCCAAATCTTTTGATAGTAAAAAGTTTACAACTTTTCCATGAGTACTCTAGTCAGAACAAATATTTTTGTCAAGTGGACAACTGTGGTGAAAGTTCCAAAAGATATTTGGGACTGTGGAAGTATGGATTCTATAGAAAAATTCAATTCAGGATAAAACTAGGAGCCTATGTGGGGGTGTATGTGAAGACCCTCAGTACTGCCATAGTGCCAATACAAATGAAGTGTTTTGTTTTTAGTGGTCCCTGTGATTCTAATAGAGCCTAGCCAAAATACTCCCATGTCTCTTTTTTTTTTTTTTTTTTTTTTTTTTTTTTTTTTTTTGGGTACGTGGGCCCCCCCCCCCTGGGGGGCGCGGTACGTAGGCCTCTCCCGCTGCGGAGCACAGGCTCCGGACGCGCAGGCTCAGCGGCCATGGCTCACGGGCCCAGCCGCTCCGCGGCATGTGGGATCTTCCCGGACCGGGGCACGAACCCGTGTCCCCTGCATCGGCAGGCGGCCTCTCAACCACTGCGCCACCAGGGAAGCCCCTCCCATGTATCTTTTTATTTAATCTACTGAATTAGAGTGATGGAGTGAATTTACTGCCAAACAATTTTAGAAATTACTTAATTAAAACCAATGAAATTAGATGCTCCAGTGGTGACTATTTTTAAACTCTATAATTTGAAGTTTCTAAAAGTATTTAACTGTTCATCCAATAAATATTTATTAAACAGCTGTTCTAGATGACATTGTTCTAGGTGCTAGAGATACAGTAGTGAATAAAATAGGCAAAATTCCTGTTCTCATCAAACTCATACTCTAGTTGTGAAGACAGTAAAAATCAGGCAAGTACCTAATGTCAGACAGTAATAAGTGCTGTGAAAAAAATAAAGCATGTTAAGGAGATACAGAGTGACAAAGCTGGAATGGGTACAGGTGCTACTTTAGATAGGGTGGCCTCTTGAGTGACATTTGGGCAGAGACCTGAATGAAGGAAAGGGACATGCCATGTGAACACCCTGGGAAGAACATTCCAAAGGGAAAGTACAGCAGATGCAAAGATCAGGTACCCAGTAATGGCTTTGTTTTAAATATTTAAGATACTTTGATTAAGTTCTTAGTTACTCATGTTTCCTAATTCTTAAACTTCCTTTGTCTTGATTTTTTTTAGGAAGATGTTGATCCTCAAAAGTTTGCATTCCTTCTGCATAAACAATGGACTTTATATAGTTTAACTCCCTTATATAAATTCTCCTATACTAATTTCAAAGAGTATTCTAAACTTCTGAATGCATTTATTGCTGCTGAAAAGCAAAAAGGACTTGCTGTGGAAGTGGGAGACGACTTCAACATCAAAGTGATTTTCTCTACTCTCCTGGGAATGAAAGGAACACAGAGAGACCCTGAAGCATTTCTTGTCCAGGTATATCATATAAGCAGTACTTGCTTCCTAGGAGAAAAGAATGTGCATTGTCTTGGTTTAGAAATTGTGATATTTTCTTACTGTTTTTAAAATTCTTAAGCTTGTGATTTATAACCTATTTTATGTCTTGTTTGACCAAATTATAGTAATTAGATATGACCAACTTAAAAAAAAAGTTTTTTTCCTTTTACAATATAATTATGTTTATCTTAGAAAACTTGGAAAATACATGAAAGTACAAAGAAAGGGAGAAGTTTGAGCTGCAAAGAAGTTGGGATTCTTCTCCTGGAACTGAGTAAAACCTACCCCTATCTAGGGCTCCTTCCTTCTTTCCTTCCTTCCTTCTTTCCTCCCTTCCTTCCTTTCTTCCTTCCTTCTTTCCTTTTGAGGTTCTTGGCAGGCAAACCTCTGCTCTTTGTGGGCCCACAGATCTTCTACTTACACAACCCCAAAGACTTGTAGGCTTGAGGAAGTGAGGCTCCATCTGTTTGTGGAAATTTCTCTCAGTAAACTAGTGCATGGTGATGACTCCAGAGTTTCATCCATAGTCAATATAATGGAAAATTCGAAGACTTATGACTCTTTTCAACATGAACTTCAGGATTATATTAGAAAGCAAAGAGTCAGAGGATTACAACCAGAGGTTTGCTTTAGAAAGGGGACAGAAGACTCTGTATACAGAGAAAAGGACCACACTGCACCCAGACCTCCAATGCTGGAGCAGAGATTCCCCTTCAGGAGGCCCCACAAGTCCCCCAGTTCCTACAAAAGGCCGAAAACAGTGGAAAGCCACTTAACCCACACTGTCCAATATTCATCACTTCCGGCAAAGACTGGAACCTGTAAATCACTGTCAGAAAAAAATGACCATTTCTTCAATAACCAGTGGTTTCCAAGCCCACCTGTGCAAGGAATGGCCACTGGCCCCCACACAGCACAACACAGAGAAGAGGCCAGCTGCTTCTCAGAGGACCACACCAGTGTCCATCAGGCAGGAGATCAAGACGGAGGCTGGACGGGAAGGTCCAGGGAGGAGGAGGACATGGCGATGAGGAGCAGGTATCGTGGAAGAGGACGCACCACAGGGATGAAGAGGATGAAGATTCCCACAAAGAGAACAGGAGGAAGGCCAAAGTGGCGCCAGGAAGCACAGAGAAGTCCAAGTACAGAAAGAGCACCCATGATTGGGACACCATGAAGGAGGGAAGAAGGTCCAGTAGAGAGAAGAAGCATCCTGGCAAACATAGCACCCAGGAGTGGGACTTGTGGGATGAAGCTATCCTCGGTGGTTGTTACTGATGCTGGAGATTTGGGACCTGGATATTAAATGATATGGATCCATTGGAAAGGCTGGATTAAATGGTATTGAAGCAATTCATTAGCCATACTTCAAAGAAAATAAAATTAGATCCCCCCTGTATCAGACTCCGTTCAAATATAAAAAGCCAGTTGGTTTAAAGATGTCAATTTAAAACCCAAATAGAAAAGTATTAGAAGTAAATATAGGAAAATTGTTTTCAATCTTGGAACATGAACGGCTTTCCTGAACAAGACGTTTTAGCCAGGGGCCATAAAAGAAGAAAAAATAATACATGTATTTGCAAAAACACTTAAACTCTGCATGTAACAGAAGATTTTGTTGTACATTTTCTTAAAAACAGAAATAAAAAGCTATGCGTTGTGCATAGGCATTGAGCAGCTCCAGAAAGATACACGAAACACTGGTAACTAGGCTCTGGGGGCAAGAACTGAGTTGGGGGAGGTGGGTAGACAGAGGTAGCTGATAGACTAACTTTTCAGAGTGTACATTTCTATTTGAATTTTGTACTATATGAGACTACTACCTTTCCAATAAATAAATATTTTAAAGGTAAAAAAAACAAAGAAAGTTAAAAACCACAGTTTAACATTTTGGTATACATCTATTTGTCAGTAGACAATCTGAATAGGCCTAGTCCTATTAGAGAAATTGAATCAATAATTAATAACCTTCCAAAACAGAAAGCAACAGATCCAGATGGGTTCACTAGTGAATTCCACCAAACGTTTAGGGAAGAAATTATACCAGTTGTCTACAATTTCTTTCAGAGATAGAAGCAGAGGGAATACTTCCTAATTCATCCTATGAGCCCAGTATTACCCTAATACCAAAACTAGACAAAGACATTATAAGAAAATTACAGACTCCATCATGAATCTAGATATATCTATTTGGCTGTCTGTATCTATTAAAATTGTGATCATATTGCCCATACTTGTGCATTATGGCTTTTTTTTTTTACTAATAATCAGTGCTGTAGATAGTTACTCATGTCATTTTGAGTAACTAAATGTAAATTTTACGTTTTTGTAAATTTATCTATAATTCTATGGTTTTTAGTGGGATTAAAGTCCTAGAAGTAGAATTTTAGCAAAGAAGTAACATTGTTACATATTGTGATATATCATACCAAGTTACTCTCAGAAATGTAACATTTTACATTCCTTACTATATGTAGTATATAAAAGTAATATGACTGTCCTTTGATTTATTAAGAAACCAGATTTATTATTTATGCCTGCTCCTTCTGTTTCTGCTAAATTAACTCATTTTACTCATTGATAAATGCTGAAACAGTTGAAATTTTGTTTATTTGTATAGATCAGGGGTTAGCAAACTATGGCCTGCTGCTTGGCTTTGTAAATAACGTTTTATTGGAATAAAGCCCCTTTCATTTGTTTACATATCGTCTATGGCTGTTTTTGTATTACAACAGCAGAGTTGTAGTTGCTACAGAGACCACATGGCTTGCAAAGCCTAAAATATTTACTATCTGGCCTTCTGCAGAAAAGGTTTGCTGACCCCTGGTATAGATCATAGTATTGGCAAGGATCTCAGGATTACTGGAATTAGATTCAGCTGCATATAACAGAAAGTCTAAATAACAGTGACAATAGAGGTTTACTTGTCTTCCAAAAAAGTGTCCAAAGGTAAGCTTTTCCAGGCTGGTAAATGCTTCATGAAATTATTAATAATCTAAGCTCCTTCTGTCCTCTCTATCATCCTTGGTGCATGGCTTCCCTCCTATGGTCACACTATAATAATCTAAATTGGCTCCTGGAGCTCTAAATACTATATGTAAGTTCAAGGCAAGTAGTAGGAGGAAGATGGGAAAGTCAGACAGGATGCCTGCCGCTGAGTAAACCTTTAACGAAACTTGCTGACACCCAACAGATACTTCTCTTTACATCCCAGATGGAAGGAAGACTAGAAAAAATTTTTAGTGGGTACTTTGCCACCTCAAGTGAAAGCACTGTTTTACTGTGGAAGGAAAAATAGATACTGGGTAGATAATTAGCAGTCTCTGTCAAGTTGAAGCAGTTGATGCCCAAAGAAGTTACATGGTTGGCATGTCATCAGGCAAGCAAATATTCTTGTGAGGAATAGAAATAACCTCTTGAATTCCTAGTATAGTGTCCTAATAGTTTTCTAATTAAATCTCATTTCTTGCCAGGGTTACAGGACTTATAGGTTATAAAAACGTGATAGACATAATACATCTGGCTTTAAGGTATTTGAAAGTCTCATAACTTCTTGAACAAGGAGAAAAATGGCAAAAATAATTGTTCAAATGATCATCTCTAAAGGGATATAATATAGGGCTGTGATCTTCACCTTGTCCTGGTCAAACTTTAATTAAAACTTCTATTAATATCTGGAAGGTATGTTTGTTATATAATTTACAAATTTAAAGTTTGAGGGGTTAGTCAATCTGCTAGAAAATATAATCAAGATTCTAAAAGATCTGAATGGATTGACACAGTGGGCCAAATTGAAAGAGATTAATATTTTAATAGGAATAAGTTTACTGCCTCAGTGTAAGTTGGGGGGGGGATTTACCTATTAATAGCAAAAATGAGTACATAGAGCTAATTTATGTAAAGCTGTCAACTAAACCAGAAAACTACTATTAAGATTATATTAGTAGGAGTATAATCTAGGTTAAAGGTGGTGACAGTCCTGTAATCAGACCTTTTTGAAGTAATTATGTTCACTTATGAATGACTCCTTTGCCAAAGAATTTCAGAGAAGAGTGTCCAGATAGTGTGAGCACTTGAATGTATGTCATAGAAGGAATGGTTGAAGAAACTGGAGATGCTGACCGTAGCAGTATATATGACAAGGATCATCAAATATTTGAAGGGCTTTTTCTGTAGAAGAGAGATTAGATTAGATTTCATCTACATGCACATAAAGAAGAAAGTAGGACCAGTGGTTGGAAACTGTAGGGCCTAACATATGAAAGAACATTTTAAGTGGATAGACAGAGCTCCCTTGGGAAATAGTGACGTCTTCCTCAGTGGAATAATTCAAGCACATTGGATTCGGTGACCTTTTACAGTCCCTTCTAAAGGTTTTTTAAAAAAATTATTTATTTATTTTTGGCTGCATTGGGTCTTTGTTGCTGTGCGTGGGCTTTCTCTAGTTTCGGTGAGCGGGGGCTACCCTTCGTTGCGGTGCATGGGCTTCGCATTGCAGTGGCTTCTCTTGTTGCAGAGCTCTGGCTCTAGGCGCGCGGGCTTCAGTAGTTGTGGCTTGTGGGCTCTAGAGTGCAGGCTCAGTAGTTTTGGCGCATGGGCTTAGTTGTTCCATAGCATGTGGGACCTTCCCGGATCAGCACTCGAACCCGTGTTCCCTGCATTGGCAGGCAGATTCTTAACCACTGCGCCACCAGGGAAGTTCCCTTCTAAAGTTGAGATTTTTGTTTTCCAATTTTTTAAAGTCTTTATTGAATTTGTTTTATGTTTTGGGTTTTTTTGGCCAGGAGGCATGTGGGATCTTAGCTCCCTGACTAGGGATCAAACCTGTACCCCCTGCATTGGAAGATGAAGTTAAAGTTGAGATTTTGAGACTTTTTTTTTCAGGGTACTGTACCTGGTTATACCATATTGGCACCCCTTTTTGCATTTTGGTTGCACCAAGATCTTGCCATATACCATGTCTGTCCTAATAAAGAGTATTAGGAGAAAGGTCAGTTAACTTGATACACCCTAATAATGATCAGGGAGACTATTACCTCTGTGGTTTTTGGCAGGTAATACTACATATCTTCTTATTTTTAAATGTACTAATTAATGCTGAGAAGATGCACTTTAGGAGTAGATGTACTTTTGAATTTAATGAACCCATTTGATTTTTCTTCATAGATTCTGTCAAAATCTCAATTGCCATCTGAGCACAGAGAAGGTAAAGTGTTGTGGACTGGTTGGTTCTGCTGTATATTTGGAGACAGTCTTCTGGAGACTGTTTCAGAAGATTTCACCTGTCTACCCTTATTCCTTGCAAATGGTGCAGAGACTAATACAGCCATAATTGGAACCTGGTTTCAGAAAACTTTTGACTGTTACTTCCGTCCCTTAGCAATCAATGCGTTTAATCTTTCTTGGATGGCTGCTATGTGGACTGCATGCAAAATGGACCATTATATGGCTACTACTGAGTTTCTTTGGTCTGTACCCTGTAGCCCTCAAACTCTGGATATTTCTTATGCCATACATCCAGAAGATGCAAAAGCTTTGTGGGACAGTGTTCACAAAACACCTGGGGAAGTTACCCAGGAGGAAGTTGACTTATTCATGGACTGCCTGTATTCACATTTCCATAGGCATTTCAAAATTCATTTATCAGCCACAAGATTGGTTCGTGTTTCAACATCTGTAGCTTCAGCACATACTGATGGAAAAATAAAGGTTAGTTTGAGCAAATCTAGTTAAGTAATTTTTCCTTATTGTTGCATAGTTTTCAAAATGTATGGCAATTGAATTTTCCACATTGAAGAAACACTTTGGGATGTCTGCCAATTGACGACAGTAGAGAGATTTTATTTTATGCTTTATAAATGGTTTACTAAAAAGTCTTAAGCCTTCTATATGCAGCTTTATAGTGGAAGGATACTATACACTGTGTGCCCATAGACTTTGGTAATAATATGACTTATTCTGTAGTAACTTTGAAATTTTCAGAATTTTCTTGTCAACTTTGAAATAATTATCAGAGTAACAGGATTTTGTGTGTTAGATAAGAAACTTATAGTAGAAACACAGAACTAAAATATCATCTTTATATTTTAGGCTTTTCTATCCCTACTGGGAAAGAAATAGAGACATTGTTTTAGTGTATATGAAGGCCTTATTAGAGAACGTATCAGAAATAAACTGAGAAAAAAAAAAGAAAAAACTGAGAGTAGGCACCTAAATATATTTAAGTGTATTATATTAATATATTTAAAATATATTAAAATACAGCCACAATAAACACTCGTGAATATTGGTCTTGTCACTGTGCTAGGAGTTTAACATACTTTAACTCTAATCTTTAGAGCAACCCTATAGTTAGGTGTTTCTATCTACATTTATTTTATTTTTAAAACAAGGAAGCTGAAGCCAAGATAGATTTAAGTGACACATGCAAGATAGCTTAGTAAGAGGAAGTCAAGATTTAAACACTTAATCTCTTAGGTTCCAAGAAGTTCATACTCTATCTTATAAGCACTACTTTAATGCTTTTCAGACTGGAGGTCACAATGCAACAGTAGGTTAGGAAGTAATTTGATGGGAAGAAACCAGCTTTAAAAAACAAAAGAAAAATAGAGTGGAAAATATAAAAATGAGAATATATAACATATACTAAGGATATACATTTGCTTGTACTGAGTCATGATGTTAAATTTATTTCTTACTATGGTTCACAGTAATAAATTTGAAATATTATATACTATTCCATCTTACTTTGACATTATAAAGAAATAAATTTGCATTTTAGCACCTCAGAATTCAATTTCATGAAGTCCTTATATTTTAAAATTTTATTTCCATATTCTCACATTCTATTAATAAACTACATTTTAAAACAATTTTATATAATTGTTCTTATCCATCTATGAATGTAAGGGTGGCCCTGTTTTATCTGGTCTATTCTAAGGGCCTCTCGTAAGGATCCAAGACAGTAACTGTGGCTCCTAGGTTCAAATAATGCCATGACGAAGCTAACATTTATCAAGCACTAACTGTGCCAAGCATTATTAAGCATTTACACATATTGTCCCATTTAGTTTTCACAACAACCTATTTGCATAGGTTGTAAAGAGGAAATTGTGGCACAGAGGATAAGTAGGCTCCTTCAAGATCACACAGCTAATAAGTGGAGTTGGAATTTAAACCCAGTCATCTGACTCAAAAGCTTATGCTTTTAACTGCAACACTGTACTGCCTCTCAAAAGTTTGAAATTAATGTATTAACCAGGTTTCTGCCTCTGCTTAGTTTCTACAAGACACTTTGGCATCATATATCCCTTTGAGAAGAAGGAAGGTATGGAACTCTTTCTAGAAAATGTAGACACTCAATTTGCATATAAGTCTAAGGGGTTCATAGATACTCCTTTAGGCAGATAGTTATCTTATCCATGGAAGCCAGGATAAATAAGAACCCTAGTCTAATTCCATCTAAGCAACATTGACTAATAGTTGTAAATTTATTAAAGTCAGGTCATCTTTATTAAGTAAAGTTTATTTGACTTAGAACAGCAATGGTTTGGGTTTATATTCATAGCTTAGCTTGTAGATATGGAATTTAAAATAAGCCTGGAATATTTATCAAATATCAAACTGCTTTGCTATAAGTAATTGTATTTTAATTTTAAATGTCTTTTTTTTTTTTCAGATTTTGTGTCATAAATACCTTATTGGAGTGTTGGCATATTTGACAGAACTGGCAGTTTTTCAAATTGAGTGAGGCCTTGTGGCGACTATAAGTTATGGATTATGTACCTTTTTCTCACTGACTATCTGCCTAATTGCTATGCTGAGGGGGACTGCAGGAGAAATGGGCATCTGTGCATCTGTTTTCCTCGCAGTGCCTTGGAGTTACCCAGATGAAAGCCAAGAAGGATCTAGAAGAACAAAGAAGGTGGTAGTGGATGAACCACAGCCAGGTGCTCGTGTAATATAGTCCTGGTTATCTGGCATGCCAGTCTGTAGAATATGCCGAGTTATTAATTTGTTGGCCATCTTTTTATTATGTCAAAATTTTTAGGATTCAAATGAGATACCTCTAATATTGAATATTTCTGATTTGCATCTTTAAAACCTTTAATCCCTAATTTTAAGCATTTTAGACTTGTATTCAGAGAGAATTTCTATGTTCTATAGACATTTTCCTAGCATCATTTTGCTGTAGAGAACCAGCAATCAAAATCCTCCCCAAAGGAAACTAAAGTTACTATACATTTTTTAAGCCACTAATATGCTTCTGTTTTTAATGCTGTTTAATTCTTATTGCAGTGTTGAATTAAATATTCACTTTTAAAAGGAAGCCTTGTGTTTATCAGTGTTTTGGTGACAGATCTTTAATAAATATCTCAGGAATGGGAAGTCATAGGCTTTTTCTCTAGCACAAAGGTTACTCAACAACTATATGGAATCATACAAATTGTAGAGTTGAAAGGCAGCTGTGAATCTTTTTTGAGGGCAGGAATTATATTATGTAATTTTCATGTCCCTAATTTTGTTTTAGCACAGTGCTTGCTAAATATCTGTAGATTAAGTGAATTAATTTAAACCAACTCTTATATTTTACAGATGAAAACTACAAAATTGCACAACTTAGATGTGCACAAGATGTTATATCTAAAACTCTTCTTTTTACTCACTGAGCAGAGGAAGATTTTGTTTTACTTTAGAAACAATGTTTTTTAAAATCTTCTTTGAAAGGAAATAACTATAATAGGCTGTGATTCAAAAACAAGGACTAACTTCTGGAATGGGGTATTATTTCACATATACTAGGCACAGCAGAAGTAGTGAAAAAAGCATGGGCTTTGGAATCAGCCATTGGAATGGACATTCATTGTCCTTTGGAATCAGACATTCATTCATTCAACTAAAATTAAGCTCCCACTGTCTACTCAGAATTTTATTGGGTAAAAAGAGATATAGTAGTAAAGATAAAAAAGATCCTTGTCTTGTGGAAATTATATTCTAGTAGAGGAAGGCAAAAGATAAATAATTTCAGATGGAGATAAATGCTATAAATAAGGCAGTGCAGTATGAAAAAGGGTGACTGGGATAGTGCCTACTTTATATACAGTTGTCAAAGAAGGTCTCTGAGGAAGTGACATTTGAGCTGAGTCCTGAATGATGAGAGGGAACCAGCTGTTTGAAGATCTGAGGAAGCATGTGCTAGGCAGGTGAAACTGCAAGAGCAAAGGCCTTGAGATAGGTAAGAGCAAGCTCTTATTTGAAGAGTAAAGGAAGTCTGTGTGGCTGGAGCATGGTAAGGGTGGAGTAGTATGAGATGAAACTAAAGAGATTGTGCAGGGACTTCCCTCATGGTCCAGTGGCTGAGACTCTGTGCTTCCATTGCAGGGTCGTGGGTTCGATCCCTGGTGAGGGAACGAAGATCCCACATGCCATGTGGCCAAAATAATAGTAAGTAAATAAATAAAATTAAAATTAAAAAAAAGACTGTGCAGCAGAGACTTCTTCCATCGTGATAAGTCTCCCAATTTCTGGCTGGGCGTGTGGTTGCCCAGAATAAAGATGACATTTTCTAGCATTCCTCATAGGTAGGTATAGTCATATGACTAAGTTCTGACCCAATGGCATAAAAATGCCAGTGTCATGTAGAGCTTCTAGGAATCTTGTTAATAAACAGTAGGCCTGTACCCCTTGCCCTTATTCTTCTTCCAATTTTGCTGTTTGGAACACATAAAATGACTGGTACTCTAGTTGCTCTTTTAGGTCACTGGGATAAGGGTCAGGTCCTAGGGACAGCAGAGCATGGCCTGGAAGGAGTTCGTGCCCTGAGGACTTCTTGAAGCTGAACTCCAGTGCCAACCGGGATGTTCTTCCTCCAGACTTATGTATCAGAGATGTAAACTTCTATCTTGTTTAAGCTATTGTTACTTTGGTTCTCTTGCTCATAGTCAAACCTAATGCTAACTGATACAGAGAGGAAGAATCCACATCATCTAAGTTTTTACAGGTACTATGAAGAGACTGGATTTTATTCTAAATGCAATGGGGAACCACTGAAGTTTTATGCAGAAGACTTATATGATCCAATTTGTGTCTTACAAGATTTTATAAGATATGATGGAGAATGAGTTGTAGGTGGACAAGAGTGGAAAAGGGAAAACAGGTAAAATGTTGTTAGAAATGGTACAACCTCATGGAGAAGTTAGCAATATCTAACAAAATTATGTGTGATTTACCCTTTGACTAGTAATCCCACTTCTGGGATTCTATCCCCAAAATTCACTAGCAAAAATATAAAAGGAAGCAGAAACGAGGCTATTTATTCCAACAGTATTTGTAATAGCAAGACTAAAAACAATCCAAATGCTCATCAGAGAGGGATTGGTTGAATAAATTATGGTATAGCTGCACAGTGAACTACTACTGTGTAATTATAAAAGGGTTTGAGGAAGATATATAATATTGCCATGGAGTTCTCTCTAGGATATATTGTTATGTGAAAGAGCAAGATGAGGATAGAGTGTATAGTATGCTATCTTTTATGGAAGGAATGGGGGTGGAATATGAGTATGTGTGTATATTTCCCTACAAAAACAATGGAAGGATAAACCAAAAACTAGTAAAAGTGATTGCTAATGGAATGATGGGAACCAACTGTGTAGAGGGGACAGAATGAAAGTTAGGACTCATCTGAATGTTCCTTGTTTATAGTTTGGAACCATATAAGTGTTTTATGTAATTATGAAACAAAATTAGATCAAAAAGAAAAAGCAATCCTTAAAAACTGAAAACAAATGAACCTAACTATATTACGTTCAGACCATAATCACACAAAGAATCGTTTTTAGTATCTCTAAATCCTTGTATTTTGACTGTATATCATCAGTGGGCTATATCCTAGGAAAAGAAGAGCAGCAAAGGAATCTTAAATTGCATTGAGTTATCTTATTTTTAATAATATTGGTATTGTTATTTTACCACTTTTCATAACAGGATAAAATATATGTGACTATAACAATGTTAGAAACCAAGATTTCTAACATTGTAAGAGAAAAAAATATACAATTATAAAATCAAGTAAGTTAAGTAGAAACTCTGTAATATTAACTTTGAATTGGAAATATCGGAATGAACTCATTTATTTTTGAAATGCAAATTTTAATTTTGATGAAGCCCAATCTGTCAAATTTTTCCTTTTGTTTCTTGTACTTTGGGTGTTGTATCTAAGAAATCATTGCTTAGTTCAAGATCCCGAAGATTTACTCCTGTGTTTTCTTCTAAGCATTTTATAATTTTAGCTCTTAAATTTAGATCTGTAATCCATTTTGAGTTAATTTTTATGTATGGTGTGAGGTAAGCATTCAGATTCATCATTTTGCATACAGATATTCATTTGTTCCAGCATCATTTACTGAAAAGGCTATCTTTTTCCCATTGAATTGTCTGTTACCTTTCTTAAAAATCAGTGGCCATAGATGTTTGGGTTTATTTCTGGACTCAATTCTATTTCATTGATCTAAATGTCAGTCCTTATACCAGTACCACACTGTCTTGATTACTGTAGCTTTGTACTGTGTTTTGAAATCAGGAAGGTGAGTCTTTCAGCTTTGTCCTTTTTTCAAGATTGTTTTGACTCTTCTTGATTTTTTGCATTTTCATAAGAATTTTAGGATCAGTTGGTCAATCTTTGTAAAAAAGCTGGGATTTTGATAGTGATTGCCTTGAATCTGTAGATCAATTTAGAGAGTATTGCCCTCATAATGATATTAAGTCTTCCAATCTATGAATGTGTGATATCTTTCCATTTATTTAAATCTTTCAAAATTTTCTTCAACAATGTTTTATTGTTTTCAGTGTCCAAGTTTTGCACTTTCTTTTGTTAAGTTTATTTCTAAATTGTTTTTTATGCTATTGAGAATGGAATTGTTTCCTTATTTTCATTTTTGGATTGTTTGTTGCTAGTGTATAGAAATATAATTGATTTTGTATATTGCTCTTGTATCCTATGATCTTGCTGAACTTGTTTATTCTAGTAGCTTTTTCAGTGAATGCTGTCAGATATTCTATATATAAGATTCATGCCATTGAAAAAAGACAGTTTTACTTCTTAATTTCAATCTGGATGCCTTTTAGTTCTTTTTCTTGCCAAATTGCCATGGCTAGAATTGCCAGTTCAATGGCCGGTAGAGGTAGTGAGAATGTACAGTCTTATCTTGCACTTGATCTTAGTGGGAAAGTATATTTCACCATTAAATATGCTGTTAGCTGTAGGATTTTCATAGATGTCCTTTATAAGGTTAAAGATGTTCTTTTCTATTCCTAATTTGTTGAAGGTTTTTTTTTTTTGCGGTACGCGGGCTTCTCACTGTTGTGGCCTCTCCCATTGCGGAGCACAGGCTCCGGATGCGTAGGCTCAGTGGCCATGGCTCACGGGCCCAGCCACTCCGCGGCATGTGGGATCCTCCTGGACCAGGGCACGAACCCATGTCCCCTGCACCGGCAGGTGGACTCTCAACCACTGTGCCACCAGGGAAGCCCAGTTGAAGGTTTTTTTTGGTTTTGTTTTTCTTTTCTTTTTTCGCCTCACAGCTTGTGGATTCTTAGTTCCCTGAGCAGGGGTTGAACCCAGGCCCTGGCAGTGAAAGTGTTGAGTCCTAACCACTGGACCGCCAGGGAACTCCTGAAGGTTTTTATTATGAATAGATGTTGGATCTTGTTAAATTATTTTTCTGCGTCTATTGGGATGATTCGTGATGTTTTGTTTTTTTTTTTTTACTTAAAACCACACCTTTCACTTCTGGCTTCTGCACGTAAGAAGCTTGGAAGTCGCCACTCTGTCCTAACAGGTAAAGAGATCAACAGATGGAAAAATCAACTATTCTTGGGTCTGTAAGAAAGGGGAGGACACAGAACAAACTGCTGCCTCCATGATTGGAGAGACAAACAGGCCAATATGGGGAATCATGGCTTACAGGAGCAGTGGCTCATGAGCAGAAACCACTGCAGGAACCAGTGCCAGGGTTGGAAAACATGAATTACAGTTGATGAATTGCTGGAGGCTCAGTGTGGATAAACCTGAGAATTAAAAACTCCAGGGGAACCTGGTCATAGGGGAGCGCTCACATTATTGTGAGATTTACCTCCAGGAGCTCAACCAGGTTCTTACAGTAAATATCAGAGAAAAATTCTCATGCTTCTGGTAGAGGGGAGGGAAAAAGAACAATTTTGAAATATACCAGAGCAGTTGGTTTTTCTTAACAAAGTCTGCCCTTAGGGGAGATTAGTTATGCAGAGCCTAACTGACCTGGGGAAAGGGAAATATCTAACACTAGCCTGCTCTAACCATTCTGTCCACCTAAGTGGGGAGAAAAAACTGAGAAACTCTTGTGAAGTTCACAGTCCATAGGCATAGGCTCACTAAAAGCCTGAGACCTAATCACAGGACTACAGAGCCCTTCTCTTCTCCCCATACCTCACTACCCCCTTACTAAAAGCCTATTTACAACAGTTTTCTTTACCTGGTTCATCATGTCTGGCTATCAAGAAAAAAATTACAAGGCATATCAGAAGGCAAAAAAAAACCCCCCAAAAAAAACAATTTGAAGAAACACATCAAGCAAGCATCAGAGCAAGACATGGCAGATGTTAGGATTATCAGACTGGGAATTTAAAACAACTATGATTAATATGTTAAGGGATCCAATGGATAAAGTATTTCTATGCAAGAACAGATGGGCAGTGTAAGCAGAGAAATGGAAATCCTAAGAAAGAACCAAAAAGAAATGCTAAAGATAAAAAATACTGTAACAGTAATGAAGAATGCCTCTGGGGACATCCCTGGTGGCTCAGTGGTTAAGAATCCGCCTCCCAATGCAGGGGACACAGGTTTGATCCGTGGTCCAGGAAGATCCCACATGCCACAGAGCAACTAAGCCCGTGTGCCACAACTACTGAGCCTGTGTGCCCTAGAGCCCATGCTCTGCAATAAGAGAAGCCACCACAATGAGAAGCCCACGCACAGCAAAGAAGAGTAGCTCCTGCTCGCTGCAACTAGAGAAAACCTGCGTGCAGCAACAAAGACCCGACGTAGCCAAAAAGAAAAAAAAAAAGAATGCCTTTGGTGGGCTTATTAGTAGATGACACAGCTGAGGAAAGAATCTCTGAGTTAGAGAATATATCAATAGAATCCTTGAAAAGCAAAGAGAGCAAAGATTGAAGAAAGAAACCCAAACAAACCAATAGCCAAGGTCTGTGGGACAACTGCAAAAGGTATAACATACAGTTGACTCTGAACAACATGGGTTTGAACTATACTGGTTCACTTATACACAGATTTCTTTCAATAATAAATACTATAGTACTATGTGATCCAAGTTTGGTTGAATCTGTAGATGTGGAACTGCAGAGACAGAGGAACCATGGATATGGAGGAATTGTGTGTATGGAGGGCCAACTATAATTATATATGGATTTTCGACTGTGTGGAGGGTTGGTGCCCCTAACCTGCGTTCAAGATTCAACTGTTAACACACAATGAGAATACCAGGAGAGAGAAAGTAACAGAAGAAGTATTGGAAACAATAATGACTGAGAATTTCTTCAAATTAATGCCAGACACCAAACCACAGATCAAGGGAGCTTAGAGAACTCCAAGCAGGATAAAAAAAAAACAAAACAGAAAACAAACAGTATTGAGGCATATAATATTCAATCTACAGAAAGTCAAAGATAAGGAAAAAGTCCTGAAAGAAGCTAGAAGGAAGAAAACACCTTACCTATAGAGTAACAAAGATAAGAATTACATCTGCCTTCTCCTCAGAAACTGTGCAAGCAAAAAGACTGGAGTGTTAAAAAAAAAAACCAGCAACCTAGAATTCTGTGAAATTATCTTTCAAAAATGAAGGAAACACAAATATTTTCCTGGGCAAGTGAAAGTTGGAATTTGTCATCAGTAGAACTTCCTTGCAAGAAATGTTAAAAGAAGTTCTTCAGAGAGAAGGAAAATAATATATGTCAGAAACTTGGATCTGTATGAAGTGATGAAGAACATCAAAGAAGGAATAAGTGAAGGTAAAGTAAAAAATTTTATTTTTCTTATTCTTAATTGATATAACATGACAGTTCAAAATAATACAACAATATTTGATTATGTATGCTTATATATAATATACATAAGTATGTGTTTATATATAAATATATTACATAACATATACATATAAATATGTATTTATATATGTCTATATATAAGTGAAATGTATGACAACAATGATACAAGGGACATAATAGGCTGTCCAGGTATTACATATGTCCTTAGGAAGTATTTCTAAATATTATTTAATTTGAATATCTTTATAGAGAAATGTAAGTTTGACTACTTCTTTTACAATGGGGTGATATACATATACATAGAATAGAGACTACAGAGACTAGAGAAGAATTTCCAAAAATGATTGAGCAAAGGAACAAAAAAGCAATTTAACCAAATGAGCAAATGGAAGGACGGGAAAAAGGCAAACTCCAAGGTATAATTGTAAACATAAAAAAAATGATAATTAGGGAAATTTTAGTATGGACTGGGTATTAGGTGATGTTAAGGACTTGTTAATTTTATCAGATGTGATAGTGTTATTATAAGTAGACCTTATATGTAAAAATTAAATATTCAAGTGTGAGTGAAATAACATGATGCCTGGGATTTGCTTTAAAATACTCCAGTGATGGTGGGAGAAGTGAGAGTGGGAAGGAATAGATAAAACAAGATTAGCAAAGTATTAACAAAAATTGAAGCTGGATACATGGGCATTTGTGGATTTGTTATATTCTTTTTTTTCATGTATTTGCTTCTCCCAGAGTGAGAGATGAGAGGGAGAGAAAGACACCCAATATGAAAGCAGGGTCTCATAACCTAATCTGGAAGTGACATACCATCACTTTTGTAGCATACAATTAGACTCACAGACCAGACCAACCTTAGCGCAGTGCAGGAGGGGATTACACAGAGATCAGAAGGCAGGGATCACTAGGGGCATCTTGGAACCTAGCTACCACATCGGCACAGAAAAAAAGACTTGGGGAATAAACATCAGAAAAGAAAGCTAAGAGAGGAAACTATTGGCAATGAGGTCCTTTATGATGGTACCTGCCAGCTGCCTGCTTCTCCTGTCTTATTTTTGGACACTTGCCTTTTTTCATTTTATTCTCCTGATAAACCAAACTGCTTTGATTTCCCCAAACAGTCCATTTTGTCTCATTGACTTTATTGTGTATATCTTGCACATGCTACTCTGTCTGGAATGCCCTTTCCACTCTTGCTACTTAGCAAAACTACTCTGTCTTTCAAACCTTTTTCAGCCATAACTTCCTTTCTGATCACTCTTCCAGTCTACACCCCGCCAGACTATTTATTTATTTATTTGGCTGCGCCAGGTCTTACTTGCAGCATGCGGATTCTTAATTGTGGCATGCGGGATCTAGTTCCCTGACCAGGGATCTATATCTATCATCTATCTATCTATCTATCTATCTATCTATCTATCTGTCTATCTATCTGTCTGTCTATCTATCATCATCATCTATCATCAAGCTAGCTAGCTAGCTAATTTTTTAAATATTTATTTATTTGGCTGTGCTGGGTCTCAGTTGCCACATGTAGGATCTTTGGTTGCAGCATGTGGGACCTAGTTCCCTGACCAGGGATCGAACCCGGGCCCCCTGCATTGGGAGCACAGAGCCTTAACACTGGACCACCAGGGGTCCCTATCTATTTATTATAGGAACAGTTGCATGCAGTTATGGAAGCTGAGCAGTCCCACAGTCTGCCTCTGCAAGCTGGAGAACGAGGAAAGACAGCAGTATAATGCAGTCCAAGTCTGAAGGCCTGAGAACTAGGAGCTCTGATGGTCGGGGGCAGGAAAAGATGGACATCCCAGCTCAAGAAGAGAGAGAGAATTCTGCCATCTTTTCCTCTTTTGTTCCATATGGCCCCAAACAGATTGGATGATGTCTGCCCATATTGGTGAGTGTGGAAATCTACTCAGTCTACTGAATCAAATGCTAAGATCTTTTAGAAACATCTTCACAGACACACCAAGAAAAAATGTTTTACCAGCTGTCTGGGCATCCTTTAGGCAAGTCAACTTGACACATAAAATTAACTACCACAGTGGTCCATACAACTTTCACGAAATTCTCATTTTCTCTTGAAAGCTAGAATTTTATCGTTGATGATAAAATGCAGTCAGTTGTTTTCCTTGAAGTGACAGCCTCACTGTGTTCATTTTCCACAAAATGTTCACCACCACCCGAGTCTGAATAACTTTGTCTCTCAGTCATTCTTTCAAAAAGAAGTGGCTTGTTCAGCTTGCAACTCAAAACAATCACACAAAGATTTTTCTTGTGACAATCACTCTTTTGGTATGCAGCAGCAATATTTCATATATCTAAGGGTTGACATATCTTAGGTGAAATTGACTTTTTTTTTTGAACTGTAAGTGGATGGTGGTGAATATTATAACTAGTAGTATAGTTTGGTGCCACTGCCTTGAACTGTGCGAACACGTCAGCAACTTTATCTACCATTGTTTTTGCATCAAAAGTGCAAATGTCATCACAGTAAAAAAAAAAAAAAAAAAAAGGCAAAAAACTTCCTAGGATTACTAAGGAAAAAGCTTTGACTCATGGATACTCTGAAAGAATCTTGAGTACTTCAGGGTTCACTTTGAGAGCCACTAATCAAACTCAAAGTTTGAAACTGTAAGCTTTTTTTCTTTTTTAATGTCTTTATTGGAGTATAATTGCTTTACAATGGTGTGTTAGTTTCTGCTTTATAACAAAGTGAATCAGCTATATGTATACATATATCCCCATATCTCCTCCCTCTTGCATCTCCCTCCCTCCTCCCTCCCTATCCCCCCCCTCTAGGTGGTCACAAAGCACCGAGCTGATCTCCCTGTGCTATGCAACTGCTTCCCACTAGCTATTTTACATTTGGTAGTATATATATGTCCATGCCACTCTCTCACTTCGTCCCAGCTAACTCTTCCCCCTCCCCATGTCCTCGAGTCTATTCCCTACGTCTGCATCTTTATTCCTGTCCTGTCCCTACGTTCTTCAGAACCTTTTTTTTCTTTTTCAGATTCCATATATATGTGTTAGCATATGGTATTTTTCTCTTTCTGACTTACTTTACTCTGTATGACAGTCTTTAGGTCCATCCACTGCACTACAAATAACTCAATTTCATTTCTTTTTATAGCTGAGTAATAATCCATTGTATATATGTGCCACATCTTCTTTCACCATTCATCTGTTGATGGACACTTAGGTTGCTTCCATGTCCTGGCTATTGTAAATAGAGCTGCAATGAACATTGTGGTACATGACTCTTTTTGAATTATGCTTTTCTCAGGGTATATGCCCAGTAGTGGGATTGCTGGGTCATATGGTAGTTCTATTTGTAGTTTTTTAAGGAACCTCCATACTGTTCTCCATAGTGGCTGTATCAATTTACATTCCCACTAACAGTGCAAGAGAGTTCCCTTTGCTCCACACCCTCTCCAGGATTTATTGTTTGTAGATTTTGTGGTGATGGCCATTCTGACTGGTGTGAGGTGATACCTCATTGTAGTTTTGATTTGCATTTCTCTAATGATTAGTGATGTTGAGCATCCTTTCATATGTTTGTTGGCAATCGGTATATCTTCTTTGGGGAAATGTCTATTTAGGTCTTCTGCCCATTTTTGGATTGGGTTTTTTGTTTTTTTGATATTCAGCTGCAAGAGCTGCTTGTAAATTTTGGAGATTAATCCTTTTTCAGTTGCTTCATTTGCAAATATTTTCTCCCATTCTGAGGGTTGTCTTTTTGTCTTGTTTATGGTTTCCTTTGCTGTGCAAAAGCTTTTAAGTTTCATTAGGTCCCTTTTGTTTATTTTTGTTTTTATTTCCATTTCTCTAGGAGGTGGGTCAACAAGGATCTTGCTGTGATTTATGTCCTAGAGTGTTCTGCCTATGTTTTCCGCTAAGAATTTGTTAGTGTCTGGCCTTACATTTAGGCCTTTAATCCATTTGGAGTTTATTTTTGTGTATGGTGTTAGGGAGTGACCTAATCTCATACTTTTACATGTAGCTGTCCAGTTTTCCTAGCATCACTTATTGAAGAGGCTGTCTTTTCTCCATTGTATATTCTTGACTCCTTTATCAAAAACAAGATGACCATATGTGAGTGGGTTTATTTCTGGGCTTTCTATCCTGTTCCATTGATCTATATTTCTGTTTTTGTGCTAGTACCATACTATCTTGATTACTGTAACTTTGTAGTATAGTCTGAAGTCCAGAAACCTGATTCCTCCAGCTCCGTTTTTCTGTCTCAAGATTCCTTTGGCTATTCATATCTTTTGTGTTTCCTTACAAATTGTGAATTTTTTTGTTCTAGTTCTGAGAAAAATGCCATTGGTAGTTTGATAGGTATTGCACTGAATATGTAGATTGCTTTGGGTAGTATAGTCATTTTCACAATGTTGATTCTTCCCATCCAAGAACATGGTATATCTCTCCATCTGTTTGTGTCATCTTTAATTTCTTTCATCAGTGTCTTATAGTTTTCTGCATTATAGGTCTTTTATCTCCTTAGGTAGGTTTTTTCCCTTGGTATTTTTTTTTAACATCTTTATTAGAGTATAATTGCTTTACAATGGTGTGTCAGTTTCTGCTTTATAACAAAGTGAATCAGTTATACATATACATATGTCCCCATATCTCTTCCCTCACGTACTGTTGTATTGCTATCAACTTCCCTCTTAGAACTGCTTTTGCTGCATCCCATAGGTTTTGGGTTGTCGTGTTTTCATTGTCATTTCTTTCTAGGTATTTTTTGATTTCCTCTTTGATTTCTTCAGTGATCTCTTGGTTATTTAGTAGTGTATTCTTTAGCCTCCATGCATTTGTATTTTTTACAGACTTTTTCCTGTAATTCATGTCTAGTCTCATACGTTGTTGTCAGAAAAGATACTTGATATGATTTCAATTTTCCTAAATATTCCAAGGCTTGATTTGTGACCAAAGATACGATCTATCTTGGAGAATGTTCCATGAGCACTTGAGAAGAAAAATCTGGTCCTGGGCTTTTGTTTGCTGGAAGATTTTTTTTTTTAATTTTTATTTTATTTTATTTATTTTTCTGGCTGCATTGGGTCTTCGTTGCTGAGCACTGGTTCTTCTCTAGTTGTGGAGAGCGGGAGCTACTCTTCGTTGGGTTGTGCGGGTTTCCTATTGCGTTGGCTTCTCTTGTTGCAGAGCACGGGCTCTAGGCTCACAGGCTTCAGTAGTTGTGGCACGTGGGCTCAGTAGTTGTGGCTCCCGGGCTCTACTTTAGTTCTTCTAGATCCTTGTTAAATGTTTCTTGTATTTTCTCCATTCTATTTCCACGATTTTGGATCATCTTTACTGTTGTTACTCTGAATTCTTTTTTCAGGTAGACTGCCTATTTCCTCTTCATTTGTTTGGTTGGGTGGGTTTTTATCTTGCTCCTTCTTCTGTTGTGTGTTTCTCTGTCTTCTCATTTTACTTAACTTACTGTGTTTGGGGTCTCCTTTTCACAGGCTGCAGGATCGTAGTTCCCGTTTTTTTTGGTGTCTGTCCCCAGTGGGTAAGGTTAGTTCAGTGGGTTATGTAGGCTTCCTGGTAGAGGGGACTGGTGCCTGTGTTCTGGTGGATGAGGCTGGATCTTGTCTTTCTGGTGGGCAGGACTGCATCCGGTGGTGTGTTTTGGGGTGTCATTGACCTTATTATGATTTTAAGCAGCCTCTCTGCTGATGGGTACGGTTGTTCCTTTCTTGCTAGTTGTTTGGCATTGGGTGTCCAGCCCTGTAGCTTGCTGGTCATTGAGTGGAGCTGGGTCTTAGCGTTGAGATGGAGATCTCTGGGAGAGCTTATGCCGTTTGATATTACATGAAGCCAGGTGGACTCTGGTAGACCAATGTCCTGAATTGGGCTCCCCCACTCAGAGGCTCAGGCCTGACACCCTGCCAGATCATGAAGACCCTGTCACACGGCTCAGAAGAAAAGGGAGAAAAAAATAAAATAAAATATAGTTATTAAAATAAAAAGTAAGAAAAATTATTAAAAATAAAAATAATTCAAAAGTAATTAAAAAAACAAGGAAAGAAGAGAGGAGCCTAACCAAAAATGAAATCCACCATGATAACAAGTGCTAAAACCTATATTAAAAAACAAACAATAAAAACAGACAGACAGAACCCCAGGACAAATGGTAAAAGCAAAGCTATACAGACAGAATCACACAGAGAAGCATACACATATACACTCACAAAAAGAGGAGGAAAAAAATATATATCTATATATAAAAAAAGGAAGAGAGCAACCAAATCAATAAACAAATCTACCACTGATAATAAACTCTAAATACTAAACTAAGATAAACATAAAACCAGAAACAAATTAGATGTAGAAAGCAAACCCCAAGTCTACAGTTGCTTCTAAGGTCCACCACCTCAATTTTGGGATGATTCGTTGTCTATTCAGGTATTCCAGAGATGCAGGGTACATCAAGTAGATTGTGGAGATTTAATCCGCTGCTCCTGAGGCTGCTGGGAGGAATTTCCCTTTCTCTTCTTTGTTTGCACTGCTCCTGGGGTTCAGCTTTGGGTTTGGCCCCGCCTCTGCATATATGCCGCCTGAGGGCATCTGTTCTTCACTCAGACAGGATGGGGTTAAAGTAGCAGCTGATTAGGGGGCTCTGGCTTACTCAGGCCAGGGGAAGGGAGGGGTACGGAATGCAGAGAGCCTGTGGCGGCAGAGGCCTGCGTGACGTTGCTCCAGCCTGAGGCACACTGTGTGTTCTCCTGGGGAAGTTGTCCCTGGATCGCGGGACCCTGGCAGTGGTGGGCTGTACAGGCTCCTGGGAGGGGAGGTGTGGATGGTGACCTGTGCTTGCACACAGGCTTCTTGGTGGCTGCAGCAGTAGCCTTAGCATTTCATGCCCATCTCTGGTGTCTGTTCTGATAGCCGTGGCTTGCGCTCATCTCTGGAGCTTGTTCAGGTAGTGCTCTGAATCCCCTCTCCTCCTGCACCCCAAAACAGTGGTATCTTGCCTCTTAAGCAGTTCCAGACTTTTTCCCGGACTCCCTCCAAGCTAGCTGTGGTGCACTAGCTCCCTTCACACTGTGTTCATGCCGCCAACCCCAGTCCTCTCCCTGGGATCTGACCTTGGAAGCCCGAGCCTCAGCTCCCAGCCCCCGCCTGCCCCAGCCGGTGAGCAGACAAGCCTCTCGGGCTGGTGAGTGCTGGTCAGCACCGATCCTCTGTGCAGGAATCTCTCCACTTTGCCCTCCACACCCCTGTTGTTGCGCTCTCCTCTGTGGCTCCGAAGCTTCCCCCCTCCACCACCCACAGTCTCCACCCGTGAAGGGGCTTCCTAGTGTGTGGAAACCTTTCCTCCTTCACGGCTCCCTCCCACTGGTGCAGGTCCTGTCCCTATTCCTTTGTCTCTGTTTATTCTTTTTTCTTTTGCCCTACCCAGGTACGTGGGGAGTTTCTTGCCTTTTGGGAAGCCTGAGGTCTTCTGCTAGCATTCAGTAGGTGTTCTGTAGGAGTTGTTCTACATGTAGATGTTATTTCTGATGTATTTGTGGGGAGGAAGGTGATCTCCACGTCTTACTCCTCTGCCATTTTGAAGGTCTACTTGAAACTAACTGTAAGGTTTTTGAAGGCAGGGACTGTTTCTGTTTAGTAGGAGTCCAAATATATATTGATCTAAATTCACACTGAAGATACATGTCCTCTTTTCCTAGGAATTCAGAATCCCTTTAGTAAATATTCTGACTTTCTAGGATAGGGATATTAATAGGTTACTGACAGTTATTGGAACACCCTGAATATTTAATGTTAGTGTAATACCATCCGTCTTCTACATTTAAAAGTTCCTAACCATGACTAAATAACTTAAAGGTTACTATTGTTAAGGACACTTAAGACAACTCTAGTTGAAGAGTTTTGTCATTTCTAGGAACTATTCTTATCAGTCACTTCCAGTACAGAGACCTCAAAGCAATTTAAAGAGCCAGTATCACAAAGTACTTAGACAACCAGCCAGTGATACTTGGGTTTACTGGTCTGTTTTTGCCTCTTCCTTCTTCTCTCCTCTGTTTCTTTCCTTATCCCAATTTTTTTCTTTTCCCATCTGTTTCCTAAGTTAATATAAAGTTTGAAATGCTTTTTCCCTGCTTTCACTCAAATATTGTTCAGGAGGGATCTTTTCTACTTCACAGTTGTCAAGAACTAGTCTCTGCAGTGTAGATTATTTGCAGGTAAAATATTGGAGAACAAAACTGGGGAACAGTGACATTAGAAATGGGAATGTGGAGAGCACTATAGAGAATAATGGGTTTGGAATCAGGGGATGTGCATTTGAGGTTCAGCATCTACCATGTCATTTTAACTTTTCTAAGCTTCAATTTACTTATTTATAAAATGAAGATAACCACCAACCCAACCGAAGTTTACCTCATAGTATTGTGGAAATCACTAAGCAAATAAGTTAATAAATATTCTGTTTTACACCAATGTCTTTTATAGAATAAGTACACTCCACTCAATAAAACTGGAGCACCTTCAGTGTAAGGGAAAAAAAGACCCTTTAGACTCAGATGGTCACTTTGGCCAGTGCTATAGTTCCTGGGTCTCTACTTTTGAATCACTGCCATGTGAATTGCTCTCACTGGGGATTTCCCTGCTTATGGAAAGTCTAATCCCTAGAATTTTGTTGCTGTTACTATTCCCCTCCTTTTCTTCAAATATATGAAATAGTAGAGTCTTTGGAAATATGTGATTTTGTCTTGAAGACTGACTGTTAGTGATGCAGTACCGTAATGATCTCATAAAAATTTTTATACCTTTTCAATGTTGCATACCAGACCTTAAAATTAAGGTCTGTTAGTATATTTAGTTCCAGGCCATGTTTCAGGTAGGTCTGCAGTGGCTGTGTGGCATAGAAAGAGAAATGAAGTAAGAGTTAGGGGAACTGATTTCAAATGTTGGTTCTATCATTGACTATTTACGCTTAGGCAGGACTTCCTTGGTTTTCATTCTTAAAGCAGAGCAATAAATGGGTTTAGACCAGATGATGATGATGATTTTATTTAGCCATTTAAAAAAAATTATTTTTTGCTGCGTTGGGTCTTTGTTGCTGTGCGTGGGCTTTCTCTAGTTGCGGCGAGTGGGGGTTACTCTTCATTTTGGTGCACGGGCTTCTCATTGCATTGGCTTCTCTTGTTGTGGAGCACAAGCTCTAGGCACAGTGGGCTTCAGTAGTTGTGGCACGTGAACTCAGTAGTTGTGGCTTGAGGGCTCTAGAGCACAGGCTCAGTAGTTGTGGCACATGGGCTTAATTGCTGTGTGGCATGTGGGATCTTCTCAGACCAGGGCTTGAACCCGTGTACCCTGCATTGGCAGGAGGATTCTTAACCACTGCGCCACCAGGGAAGCCTGATGATGATGATGATTTTTTAATTAATTTATTTTTGTCTGTGTTGGGTCTTCATTGCTGCATGTGGGCTTTCTCTAGTTGCGGCGTGCAGGCTTCTCATTGCAGTGGCTTCTCTTGTTGTGGAGCACGGGCTCTAGGCGTGCGGGCTTCAGTAGTTGAGGCACATGGGCTCAGTAGTTGTGGCTCACAGGCTCTGGAGCGCAGGCTCAATAGTTGTGGCACACAGGCTTAGTTGCTCCGTGGCATGCGGGATCTTCCCAGACCAGGGCTCGAACCCGTGTCCCTTGTGTTGGCAGGTGGATTCTTAACCACTGTGCCACCAGGGAAGTCCCTGGACCAGATGATTGTTAAAAGTCCTTCTAGCTCAAAATCGTTTGATTCCAAGTCCCACACCAGAAAATAAGTTTGGAGGTTAGGTAATATACTACTATTATATAAAATATATAATAAAAATTCATAATTCTAGCTGGTAATCCCTTTATTCCTTCAGGTTGTAAGTACTTTTAACTTTATAATAGGAAGTGTAAATGATATAGAAACAGAAAATCTAAATTAAGTAGCAGAGATACAAGCATTAACCAAAATTTTTTTATGGTAAGTACTACCTTTATTTTAAAAAGTTATACATGCTAGAAAAAAGCATAAATGATGCATGTAAACAATTGTTTACCAAATACTTATTTTTTTTCCTTATAAAGGTGCAAATGATCTTTAAATGTAAACACAAATGTTGCCAAACATTTTTGTAGTGAGGGGAGGGAGAAGAAGGTTATTCCTTATGGTTGTGGTTAAAGTCTTTTTCAAAGCTTTTCCTGCAAGATACATTGGAAAAAATTGGTGTATGATCACAATAACAAAAACACTTTAACCACTGAAATCTGTATTCTTTTTTTTCCTTAAAAATGTTAACTTTTTACCAGAAAGTGCAATTTGAGAGTAGTGGTAATAGTGGCTTTATAGAATGAGGATAATGATATATAGTTTTTATAAAAGAACCAAGATTTTATTAATTAAATGCCTCAACTGATTTTATACTCGTTAGCATACTATTTCATGAACTGAAGAATTCATTCCCTTGGAGGCTGTGATTACAGGTCAGCCTCAGCTTCAGCAGGCCTGAGCATCAAGTGTAAATTGCATAACAGTATTCACTGCTGGGGAGAGGACATTTCTCCCTGCTGGTCCTTAGTAGCAATAGGAAATAGAAAGGAAAGTTGCTTCAGTCAGTAACGTTTTTGAGCAAAAACTTGCAGAGTTACACGTGATTCTACTGGGGGATTCTCAAGACAGTATATGAGAATCATATACTGTTTTTGTAGAGGCACTGAGCAGAGCTCTAGATCTAGCAGGAACTCTATGGAAATAATTGAAAAAAAGACTTTATAGTGGCAAGCAAGTCCATAAGGAAGGAAACAAGATGTGAGCTTCCACTGATGAAAACTTTGGCATCTGAGTCCTGGTCTTATTGATTTAATATTCCTTTTGAATTGTTCTAGTTAAATGAGATGTTTCCTTTGTTTTGTTTTTTAGATTTTCAAGTCTTCTGGTGCTTACTGCAAGAATGATGCCTAACTAATACGCCTTGCATACCTATCTTTGTCACTGATAAGTCCCTGTAAGTAGTGGAGTCTTGTGGATGGAGTGCTTAAAACTGACAACTAGATCCCATATAGACCTCTTCCCTTATTAGTAGTTTCAAACTTAATCAGTATCTTCAAAATAAGGTTTTACTGCTTGAAATGTTTTTGTTTTTTTTTTTTGTCTTTCCTTTTTTTCTCTTTTGGTGGGAGGAAGGCTAAATCCCAAAACAAAAAACCAAAAACCCAGCAACAAAAATCCCATGATAAATTAAAACCAAAAATAAATATTCTTCTGCACAGAACTGAAAATTATTATGCAAAGGTGGCGTCTTGCAGGTGAAGTACTTTCAGTGTATCTGTATTTCCACATGTTGAGGCACCGGCAAATAATAAAATTTGTTTAGTGTATTCTAGAGCTGTACAAAGCTCCAAAGTCAAAGCTCTCCACAATACAGAGGAGCAAATGCATGACTGTCTTCTATATGGTCACCATATATGGGATTCACAATGTGTCATTTTTATAACTCCTACACCACCTCCAAGCCGACGGTAATTCATCCCGCCATATAACCTGCAAAGAAAGAAACACAATCAGATTTCTAAATAGAAAAAGCACTATTTCTTCCATAATGTAGATGTTAATAAAACACAATTCTTTGTTTTATATCACAACTAATATTTTTAGCTTCATACATCTCTTCCAAAGAGTAGGAGCTGGAATTGAGCACTGGCAAGTAGCAGAATTATTTCAGACATTGACTGAAATTCTCTGACTTTTAGGACACTGTTTTAAGAGAGCACCATATCCATTTTGCCTTGTAACTTTATAACTCTACATGTAGACTGACTTATAACAATTACACAGAATCACATATTCTACATTTTTGTGTCTAATTTTGACCCTGGCTATAATATTTTCCCACCCACATTTTGCTTTTGCCTAAACTTCAATGATTTATTTCTATCCTTTTGTTTTGTATGTACTCTTAGAAGTCTTCTCAAACCCTTTATGGAACAAAGCTGGATATGATTAAATAAAGTCTGCATCTAGTTTTTGATATGTGAACAAGATCATCTTCAAATTTAAGGATTTCCATGGAAAAGAATATTAGATCCTCTGTCAACTGTAAGTATTGATTTTAAATTGGCTTTAAATTTGGGATATGTAACTACAAAAATTTATATAGTAATCCCTCAACAGATGGTCCTTAAGAATTTCATGAATATTACTTGGTCAAATATTACTAACATATATTAGTAACAGTTACTGAGAAACAAGTCCTTACATAGGATCATAGTCATTAAGTGGCAGAAATAAACTTGGCTGTCTTCCCAAATTATGCTTACCCAGATTCCCACTAAAAATAGAAAGCTGTATATGGAAGAAAATACACCATAAGTGAGAGGCTCCTATTCATGAAAACCTGCCATTCTCTTTCCCTTAACCTCTGCTGGGTTTTGCTGAAATGTTACCTTTTCAGTGGGGCCTCCCTGGGCTACCTTTTAAAGTGGATAATCCTCCCTGGACTCCCTGCCTCTCTGCTATTTGCCATAGCACTTCCACCCCTGGTATGGCACTATCTCCCTCGTAATGTCAGCTCCAGGCGGGCAGGGAATTTTGTTGTGTTCACTTTTGTATCCCCAGGGTCTAGAGCACTCAGTAAATCTTTACTTCATGAACAAGGTTGTGAAAATGTGATGTATAAGCAAAAAGTGCTACAGTGTTATTAGTCTGACTTTAGTATTGTGACCACTGAGCCATGCAGAGCATGAGAGAGATGCAGAATCCAAAGAATGTCATTCAGGTATCTGTCAAAGTTGTGGCTTTCCCTGTTTCCCAGAGATGAAGACTATAAAAAGAACCCAGTAAATTCATTAGTTGAATCTTATATACTAATGAAAAAAATCTGGGTGATAGTTACAGGCTCAAAATTAGAAAATGTATACTCAGAATGCAGCAGGAATGGACTACAAGACTGCCCCTTCTGGAATATAAAAGTGACTATAAAAGACGTCAACTTATCTTTCCTGGTCATGAGAAAAATCTTTCAGAATGTCTTCTGCCTCAGATATCATATCTAGACTGCTATCTGTGGTTTATGTGCAACCTCAACCACTGAGATGGTTACACCAGACGTGTTTAGGCAAATAAGCCCAATTCTCTGAGAAAGAACTACTTAGAAGGTAAAACTCTTTTTTTTCAAAGCTAGTATTTAAAATAGATATTAGTATAGATATAAAGTACCTCAAACCCATACTATTAATAATATTTTATATTAAAAATGAGAATTAACTATATATTTGACCTTTTAAACTTGTAGTGTTTAAGAGACTTTGGCATATCAGAGCATCTATCAGATTAGTTTTGTCAGTCAAGCTTAAAATGTGTGATTGAGCAAAGATCAAGTTTAATATGTGTGACTGAGCAAAGATTTAGACAGGATTTTAAGTTGAAAGGTTTAAGAGAATTTTGCTACATTTGTAAAAGTTTTTGAATATTTAAAATAAATGCAAGAGTCACCCAATTTATGTGAATTTATAAGAACTACTTAAGTATTTAGGAAGGATTTGTTAGACAATTAAGGATTTAAAAGCAAAGTAAAATTAAGCCTATGAATACAGCTTAACTTAAACTCTCCTAAGATGTAGCCTCCTTGCTAAAAGTGACTGTTACAATTTACTAGACATTAAAATAGAGTAACAACATACTTAAATATTTTTAAAACTCAAGAGAAAAAATCAGTTTTAAAATGAAATAAAGTATTATTTTTCAAACGGTAACTGCAATTTGTTTTTCCTGGGCATAAAAATTGCAATGACAGATTGACAGCCAAAGGTCTAGGTTCTAATTCTAACTCTGTCACTAACTTGCTTAGGCAGGTCTCTTTATTTCTCAGTGCTTTAGTTTCCTCAGCTGAACGTGACGGAGCTAGAGGGGAGATTGTTTTTTCTGTTTTTGCTACCTCCAATTATAAAACTGGACAGTTACCAAAGAGAGGAATTTTGTAAGATGTCAGCCACTTTAGAGCAATGAAGTCAAAATAAGCCATCGAATATGGGTAACTTTGAGCCCTTTTCAAAGTACTGCAAGAGGTAATTCAATATACTGACCATCTTGATTTTGATGGTCATGTTTTATCTCAAGCCCATGATTTTCAAGTCAGCAGTGAGGTGATTTGCAACATAGCTTAAAGGTTACCTCCATGTATTGGCATCAGGATCAAAAACTTCAATGGTCTTCAAGTACGTTGTGCCATCAAAACCTCCTACAGCCATGAGCTGTCCATTCACTACTGCCAGGCCAACCTATGGGACCAAAACACAGTGGCTGCTGAAGAAACTGCTCTCTATTAGATATGGATGAATCTATATATCCAATCCAATCCAATATCAATGAATTCGAGTGAAGTTAGATAAGGTAGTAGATAAGACAGGGCGATGCCTTTCAAAGAAGCAAATGATTACAAGATAAATCATAAGATGCACACTACTGTATATAGAATGGATAAACCACAAGGTCCTACTGTATAGCAGAGGGAACTATAATTCAGTATCCTGTGATAAACCATAATGGAAAAGAATATTAAAAGAGAATGTATATATGTATAACTGAATCATTTGCTGAACAGCAGAAATTAACATAATAGTATACATCAACTGTACTTCAATAAAAGTAAATAAATCATAAAAATAATTCTCTAAAGATATGATTGGATATAAGATATTTAACTTGAGATAACAGTAATCAAAAGAAATTAACTTTTCTTTCCAGTACAAAAGTGACAGGGGTTGTTTTGCCTATACAGTGCATCTCCTCACTGTCCCATTGTATTATACTTTACAGATCAGACTTCTCCTTCTGCACAGCCCTCTCTTGGTGCTTTTGCTTTTCAAAGTTTTCAGTAGCCGGGCACTTACTCCACTACGGCGGGATGTCATAGCCACCACTGGAGACCACTGGTTGGTTCTGGGGTTGTATCTCTCAGCACTGCTAAGCTCTGTAGTGTCATCTCTACCTCCTACGGCATAGATCATATCCTGATACACTGCACAGCCTAGGTGTTTCCTCCGGGTTCCCATAGGGGCTATGGTGTGCCATCTGTTTTCCTGAGGATTATAACGCTCCACTGCAGGGAAAAGAAAAACCAGTAAGTGACCATGCAATCATTTCCTTTCACCTCTAGTTTTCTTCATAGCTACTTCACTTTGTGATAACATATTTTCAATAAGCAATCTGATTTTTGCTTCTGAGAAGGAATCATCTACCTTTGGATAATACTACTATATTCTCATCAGGGACTGATTTCTTTTAGGTATGGTTGATGGAAAGGGCATGTGTTGGAGTCAAGGTACCTAGTTCTAGTTCTGGCTATATGACTCATTAGCTATGTGACTCGTGGCATCTCTCCTTATCTTTAAATAACAGGATTAGACTATAAACCAGTTTATAAGTTTTTATTTATTTTTAGATTATAATACAGAGGATTTTATTTGTTTTTTAAGGAAAGATGGTTGGGGGGAGGGAAATAATATTAAGAAAATTGTTGTTTTATTCATTATAAATTCCTAGCAACTTGTGAAATGAAGGGAGAAAGAAATACTTCGGGAATATACTAGTAGACTATGACTGCAGAAGGAGCTGAGGAAGAGCTAACAGTTGAACTCTCCTAGAGGGAAAATAATTTTCTTAATAAATGATAGGATAACATGAACTTTTTATACTTTTTGTAAGGGGACTCTCCTAAGAAAAATGTATTGGTTTGGGGAAACCAAACTGACTTTGGAAGGAACTGACCTGTGTTGAGTGGAGATGTCCCATCAGAGCCACCTACAGCGTATAAGAACCCTCCTAACACAGCCACAGCCACACCTAGTCTCCTAGTACTCATAGAAGCCACCCGAGTCCACTTGTTCTCCTTCGGATCATACCTGTGGTAAGAGAAACCAAAGACTGCACGCATGTTTTTATTAAGTGAAGCCTTTTCCATAAGGTATGAAATTATGCTAAAGATATGTTAGATACATAGATTTGCTAAGGTCAAATGTACAGAGAGAATCTAACATATTTTTACATAGTTATCAGTACTCTGACTTATGAACTGGGGCTAGAACTCTGAAAACTACATTTCTCCTTTGCCAGGCTGGCTCTCTACTAGATTCTGCCAAAAGGAAGGACTAGACACTTTCTGTTTGCTTGCCAACCCTGTCAATATTGTCTCAATATCGGCAGGTTGACTCTCAACCACTGCACCACCAGGGAAGCCCTAGCCAATTTTTTAATGTTAAATTCTCTTTACTAAAATAGCTGATATGGTTTCCATTTTTTTTAACTGAGCCCTGATTGATAAATTATTGGTGTTCAGAAATAAATATGACAAAAATCACTTGGAATTGTGCTGGGCATTTTATTACATAGGTGAAAAATTCTGTTAGTATAGTAACTATTGTATAGCAAACCATATCAATATTACAGGATATAAAATAAATAATACTAAAAATAGCCCTTGTTCTTAAGAAGCAAGCTGGGGAGACATAGCACATTCTTAAGGAAAAACCTCCAAACAAATTCTGAGAATGTAGTAACTCACAGAGATGAAAGAAGCAGAGATATAAGTGCTGCAGAATGAAGGCCCTGGAGAAAGGTTATGGTTAGTCAGTAAAGGTATCTTGAGGTTCATGCACTTTGAATAAAGTTTAGTTTTCATCACTTTTAGAAAATTCTCAGCCAAATATTCTGTCTTCAAATATTGCTTCTGCTCTTATTGCTATTTTCCTTCTGGGACTCCAATTACATATGTGTTTTAGTCTATTTGTGTTCCCTGAGTTCCTTATGGTCTGTTCTTTACATTCTGTTCTTCTTTTTGGATATTTTCTATTAATCTGACTTTGAGTTTACTAACTCTGTCTTCTGCTGTGTCCAGTCTACTTCTACTCTGTCTATTTAATCTCATTCAATGAGTTCTTCATTTTAGATACTATATTTTCCAATTGTAGAAATGTACATCTTATTTTTAGATTCCAATCCTATATTAAAATTCTCCAACTTTTTACCCATTGATCTTTTCCTCTATTTTATTCAATGTATTTATTATACTTATTTTAAAGTCTTTTTCTGTCATCTCCAAATACGGATTATCTATAAGTCAGCTTCTGTTGTCTACTTTTTCTCTCAATTATTTGCCATATTTTTCTGTTTCTTTATATGTCTCATATATTTTTTTATTGTATGCTTGGCATTATCATAAAATAATGGAATCCTAGAAACTGAAATTGATATTATACCCCCGGTTGACAACACCTATGCCCCAAACAATGGATTCACTCTTTCTTATATTAGGCAGACACGGTGAAATGTTGAACACCTCAATCCAATCAGGAATTAAGCTTTACAATTCACAGATTTAATGCAATCCCTATCAAATTACCAATGGCATTTTTCACAGAAATAGAACAAAAAATTTTACAATTTGTGTGGAAACACAAAAGACCACGAATAGCCAAAGCAATCTTGAGAAAGAAAAACGAAGCCAGAGGAATCAGACTCCCTGACTTCAAACTATACTACAAAGCTACAGTGATCAAAACAGTATGGTACTGGCACAAAAACAGAAATATAGATCAATGGTTCAGGATAGAAAGTCCAGAGATAAACCCATGCATCTGTGGTCACCTAATCTATGACAAAGGAGGCAAGAATATATAATGGAGAAAAGGCAGTCTCTTCAATAAGTGGTGATGGGAAAACTGGACAGCTACATGTAAAAGAATGAAATCAGAACACACCCTAACACCATACACAAGAATAAACTCAAAATGGATTAAAGACCTAAATGTAAGGCCAGATACTATAAAACTCTTAGAGGAAAACCTAGGCAGAACACCCTCTGACATAAATCGCAGGAAGATCTTTTTGATCCACCTCCTAGAGTAATGAAAATAAAACCAAAAATAAACAAATGGGACCTAATTAAACTTCAAAGCTTTTGCACAGGAAACTATAAACAAAACGAAAAGACAACCCTCAGAATGGGAGAAAATATCCAAAATACACAAACAGCTCATGCAGCTCAATATCAAATAAATGAACAACCCAACCAAAAAATGGACAAAAGATCTAAATAGACATTTCTTCAAAGAAGACATACAGATGGCCAAGAGGCACATGAAAAGATGCTCAACATCACTAATTATTAGAGAAATGCAAATCAAAACTACAATAAGGTATTACCTCACACCATCAGAATAGCCATCATCAAAAAATTACAACAATAAATGCTGGAGAGGGTGTGGAGAAAAGGGAACCCTCCTACACTGTTGGTGGGAATGTAAACTGGTACAGCCACTGTGGAGAAAGTATAGAGGTTCCTTAAAAAACTAAAAATAGAGCTACCATATGATCCAGCAATCCCAGTCCTGGGCATATATCTGGAGAAAACCATAATTCAAAATGGTTCATGCACCCCAATGTTCATTGCAGCACTATTTACAATAGCCAGGACATGGAAACAACCTAAATGTCCAATGATAGATGAATGGATAAAGCAGATGTGGTACATATATACAATGGAATATTACTCAGCCATAAAAAAGAACAAAATGATGCCATTTGTAGCAACATGGATGGACCTGGAGACTGTCATACTGATGGAAGTAAGTCAGACAGAGAAAGACAAATATGATATCGCCTATATGTGGAATCTAAAAAAAGGCTACATATGGACTTATCTACAAAACAGAAATAGAGTTACAGATGTAGAAAATAAACTTACGGGGCAGAGTCAAGATGGCGGCAGGGGAGGACATGGAGTTCATGCCTCCCCACAACTAGGGCACTGGCCGGACACTGGTAGGGGACCTCGATGCCCAAGGAGATGGGAGGAACCCCTGAGAGGCCGGGTAGGACGTCAGGGGGAGTAAGGGGGGATGAGAAGTGGAGGCCAGACAGGACCGGCGCCCCTGAGGGGTGGCTGGGAGGGGGAAGGGGTTCCCATACCTGGAGGAACGCTTGGGGGGCTTGGAGATCAGGGGGAGCAAGTCTAGCATTTCCCCTACCCAATCAGGCCCCGGGAAGCCTGCAGGGTTCCTGGGCCAGGTCCTCTGCCCTCTGAGGCCCCCTCTGGGCCATGCTGGTCCTAGGGGCGTAGGAGGGAGGCAGGGGGAGAAGAGGAGAGGAGGACAGGGTGGAGGCTTCTTTTTTTTTTTTAATTAATTAACTTATTTTTGGCTGTGTTGGGTCTTCATTGCTGCACGCAGGCTTTCTCTAGTTGCAGCGAGCTGTGGCTATTCTTTGTTGCAGTGCGTGGGCTTCTTATTGCAGTGGCTTCTCTTGTTGCGGAGCATGAGCTCTAGGCTCATGGGCTTCAGTAGTTGTGGCACACGAGCTCAGTAGTTGTGGCTCGCAGGCACTAGAGTGCAGACTCAGTAGTTGTGCCACATGGGCTTAGCTGCTCCACAGCGTGTGGGATCTTCCCAGACCAGGGCTTGAACCCATGTCCCCTGCATTGGTAGGCGGATTCTTAACCACTGCACCACCAGGAAGCCCCGAAGCCCTCTTTGATTGGAGAATCAGGGAGGCACAGAGGGCGTTTCCCCTGCCCACTTGCCCCCGGAAAGCCTGTTGGGCTTCCTGGTCTGGTCCCCTGCCTTCTGGGGCCCCCTCTGGATCTGTGGGTCCTAGGGGCATAGGAGGGAGGAGGCGGGGAAGAAGAAGAGAGGCGAATGGGGCGGGGCACTCCAGGGATTGGAGGATCGGGGGGAACTCGCCTAGCGTTTCCCCTGCCCTCTCGGGCCCAGGGAGCCTGCTGGGGTCCTGGACCTGGTCCTCCACCTTCCAAAGCCAGAGGCACTCCTGGGCCCCTGCTGCTGCACTGAGCCTAAGGCCCCACCCTCCTAGGGCCTTATCCAGCCCTGTGGGATCTAAGCATAGGCCCCACCCACCACCTAAACCCCACCCCCCAGAGTCAAGGCCTTTTCCGCTTTTTTTTTCCTCCTTTTTACTACTGTGGTTCTGTTTTACCTTCTGGTTGTTGTTTCATCTCTATTTTTATTTTTTAATTCTTTCTAACAGAAATAAACGAAATAGAAACAAGTAAAATAGCAAAGATCAATAAAACTAAAAGTTTGTTCTTTGAGAAGATAAACAAAATCGATAAACCTTTAGCCAGACTCATCAAGAAAAAAACAGGGAGAGGACTGAAATAAATAAAATTAGAAATGAAAAAGGAGAAATCACAACTGACACCACAGAAATACAAAGGATTATAAGAGACTACTACAAATGACTATATGCCAATAAAATGGATAACCACGAAGAAATGGACAAATTCTTGGAAAAGTACAATTTTCTAAGACTGAACCAGGAAGAACTAAAAAATATAAACAGACGTATCACAAGTAATGAAATTGAAACTGTAATTAAAAAGTTTCCAACAAACAGAAGTCCAGGACCATACGGCTTCACAGGTGCATTCTATCCAACATTTAGAGAAGAGATAACACCGATCCTTCTCAAACTCTTCCGAAAAATTGCAGAGGGGGGAGTACTCCCAAATTCATTCTATGAAGCCCACCATCACCCTGATACCAAAACCAGACAAAGATACTACAACAAAAGAAAATAACAGACCAATATCACTGATGAACATAGATGCAAAAATCCTGAACAAAATACTAGCAAAGAGAATCCAACAACACATTAAAAGGATCATACACCATGGCCAAGTGGGATTTATCCCAGGAATGCAAGGATTCTTCAATATACGCAAATCAATCAATGTGGTACACCATATTAACAAACCATATGATCACCTCAATAGATGCAGAAAAAGCTTTTGACAAAATTCAACACCCATTTATGATTAAAAACTCTCCAGAAAATGGGAATAGAGGGAACCTACCTCAATATGATAAAGGCTGTATATGACAAACCCACAGAAAACATCATACTCAATGGTGAAAAACTGAAAGCATTTCCACTAAGATCAGGAACAAGACAAGGATGTCCACTCTCGCCACTCTTATTCAACATAGTTTTAGAAGTCCTAGCCATGGCAATCAGAGAAGAAAAAGAAAGAAAAGGCATATAAATTGCAAAAAAAGAAGTAAAACTGTCACTGTTTGCAGATAACATGGTACTATACATAGAAAATCCTAAAGAAGCCACCAGAAAACTACTGGAGTTCAATGAATTTGGTAAGGTTGCAGGATACAAAATTAATGCACAGAAATCTCTGCCACTCCTATACACTAACAATGAAAAATCAGAAAGAGAAATTAAGGAAACGTTCCCATTTACCATTGCAAAAAAAAGAATAAAATACCTAGTAATAAACCTGCTTAAGGAGGCAAAAGACTTGTACTCAGAAAGCTATAAAACACTGATGAAAGAAATCAAAGATGACGTAAACAGATGGAGAAATATACCATATTCTTGGATGGAAGAACCAATATGGTGAAAACAACTATATTACCCAAAGCAATCTCCAGATTCAGTGCAATCCCTATCAAACTACCAATGGCATTCTTCACAGAACTAGAACAAAAAATTTTATAATGTGTACAGAAACACAAAAGATCCTGAATAGCCAAAGCAATCTTGATAAAGAAAAATGGAGCTGGAGGAATCAGGCTCCCCAACTTCAAACTATACTACAAAGCTACAGTAATCAAGATAGTATAGTACTGGCACAAAAACAGAGATATAGATCAATGGTTCAGGATAGAAAGCCCAGAGATAAACCCATGCACATATGGTCACCTAATTTATGACAAAGGAGGTAAGAACGTACAATGGAGAAAAGACAGCCTCTTTAATAAGTGGTGCTGGGAAAACTGGACAGCTACATGTAAAAGAATGAAGTTAGAACACTCCCTAACACCAAACACAAAAATAAACTCAAAATGGATTAGAGATCCAAATGTAAGACCAGACACTATAAAACTCTTAGAGGAAAACATAGGAAGAACACTCTGACATAAATCACAGCAAGATCTTTTTGATCCACCTCCTAGAGTAATGGAAATCAAAACAAAAATAAACAAATGGGACCTAATGAAAATTAAAAGCTTTTGCAAAGCAAAGGAAACTACAAACAAGACGAAAAGACAACCCTCTGAATGGGAGAAAATACTTGCAAATGAATCAATGGACAAAGGATTAATCTCCAAACTGTATAAACAGCTCACTATTAAAAAGACAAACAACCCAATCAAAAAATGGGCAGAAGGGGCTTCCCTGGTGGCGCAGTGGTTGAGAGTCTGCCTGCCGATGCAGAGGACACAGGTTCATGCCCCGGTCTGGGAAGATCCCACATGCCGCAGAGCGGCTAGGCCCATGAGCCATGGCTGCTGAGCCTGCACGTCCGGAGCCTGTGCTCCGCAATGGGAGAGGCCACAATGGTGAGAGGCCCGCGTACTGCAAAGAAAAAAAAAATGGGCAGAAGACCTAAATAGACATTTCTCCAAAGAAGACATACAGACAGCCAAGAGGCACATGAAAAGATGCTCAACATCACTAATTATTAGAGAAATGCAAATCAAAACTACAATGAAGTATCACCTCACACCATCAGAATGGCCACCATCAAAATATCTACACACAATAAATGCTGGAGAGGATGTAGAGAAAAGGGAAATCTTTTGCACTGTTGGTGGGAATGTAAATTGATACAGCCACTATGGAGAACACAGTATGGAGGTTCCTTAAAAAAACTAAAAATAGAACTACTATATGACCCAGCAATCCTGCTACTGGGCATATACCCTGAGAAAACCATGAGTCAAAAGGACACATGTACCCCAGTATTCACTGCAGCAGTATTTACAGTAGCCAGGACACGGAAACAACCTAAATGTCCAACGATAGAAGAATGGATAAAGATGTGGTACATATGTACAATGGAATATTACTCAGCCACAAAAAGGAATGAAATTGAGTTACTTGTGGTTAGGTGGATGGACGTAGAGTCTGTCATACAGAGTGAAGTAAGTCAGAAAGAGAAAAACAAGTATCATATATAAATGCATATATGTGGAATCTAGAAAAATGGTACAGATGAACCTATTTGTAGGGCAGGAATAGAGATGTAGACATAGAGAACGGACATGTGGACACAGCACGGGAAGGGGAGGGTGGGATGAATTGGGAGATTAGGTTTCATATAAATACCTTACCATGTGTAAAATAGATAGCTAGTGGGAACCTGCTGTATAAGTGTAATGGCCTATGGAAAAGAATCTAAAAAAGAGTGGATAGATGTATATGTATAAAGATTCACTTTGCTGCACATCTGAAACTAACAGAACATTGTAAATCAACTATACTCCAATAAAAATATTTTTCAAAAAAAAGGAACTGAGCTTTAGTTAGACTCAGTCCACCTTTGTTTTTAAATGTCTCAAGGATGAGATGTCTTGTCTTTGTTGCAGGCCCCTCCCTATAGTAGGACTTTATCTTCTAAGCACTGTAAGATTGTATGAGATTTCACTTAACCTGGTCCACTACTCTCCTGTGCTATCCCAGCACTCAGCAAACGTCCCACTGGGAAAAACAAAAGTATGTTCCAGAATCCAATCTGTCATGCCAGCCTACATGATTGTCAAAAGGTCCCCTGATTTATCCTCCTCCAGGAGAACCCCTCTGCCTAGACCAAGTCCAGTATTCAACCCATGTTAAAACTTGGCAAATGTTTTTGGGAAGAAAATAGCTTATGATCTCAGCTCACATAAGATGGGCTCTTTCTTCAGTGGACTCTTAGCTCATCTAGTCCTTGTTACTTCTACATGTCTCTGATGATTTTAAAAATATGATATTTGTACTTTGTCATTTTTTCCTAGTTGTTGCAGTGGGAATGATGGCTGTCACTACTTATTGCATTCTACTTAGAAGCAAAAGCCTTTGCATAACTTTTTAAACCCTTTTATTGTAAAATAAAATATTGATACAGAAAGCCACACAAGAACAAATGTATAGTTTAGTAAGTTATTATAAAGAAAGTCTACTTATAACCACCATCCAGGCCAAGAAAAATAACTTTGCCTGCCACACTGGAAGCCCTTCCACGTGTCCCTTTCCAATCTCAAAACCTTCCCCCAGGCAGGGTAACCATTATCCTGACTTTTACAGTAATCACTTCCTTGCATTTCTTTATAGTTTTATCAGCCACGTGTACATCCCTAGACACTTACTCTTACTTATTAATTTCTTTTTGTATTTTTATTTACTTAGTTTGTATTTTTTTATTTTTTGGTCGTGCCACGCAGCATGCAGGATCTCAGTTCCCCGACCAGGGATCTAACCCGTGCCCCCTGCCATGGAAGCGCGGGGTCTTAACAACTGGACCACTTTTTCATATTTTTAAAAAGTCTCCTTTTTTCTACAGGTTTTTCCTCTATTCTCCTTCTCCCTTCCCCACTCCCAGAATTCATTCATGTTTTAGAACCTGGGCATTTGACCTGCAACTTCGCCCACAATATGGATTTGATCGACTGTACACTTACAGTGCAGCTCTACACATTGGCCTGTCCTCTGTATGTTCTGCAAACTGGCAGCTGGATTCAGAGGTTAGATCAAACCACGTTTGGTCCCTTTGGCAACACTACAGAAGGCGGTGTGTTAGGAGCTGTTATTAATTCCTAGGTGCATTAATTTACTGAGTGTTGCAATATGGTGATATTCTATCCTTTATTTTCTTTTGCTGGAATACTTTATAAAAAGAAACAATCCTCTTATCTATGGATCCTCTCTCTCTCTCCCCGCTTCTTGCCTCTCCTTCTCTCTCACTCTCTCTCTGCTTCTGTTTCTTTCTCTCTCTCTCTCTGCCTCTGTTTCCTACTATTTTATTACCCAATTCATATGTGATATAGTTGGTAAAAGAAAGCCTGGATATATGCTTACTAGTTTTCAAGATAATAAATAAAATCTTCCAAAGGTAACTAATTAGGTTTTTTTAAAATACCAACAGGAACCCATAGATTTAAATATATTTATTTGATTTTAATCAATTACAATTATCTCTTTTAAGGTTAAAATTGTGTCATCTTTGGTCAGTGGAACATCTTCAAATTGACTCTTGAATCTTTTTGATATCTAGTAGTCTTTGATAGCTTGCTTGCTATCTGGTATGAAAAGATGGTCCAGGCTCATCTATACATTCCCTGTCCTAAATCTGGAATCAGACATTTCTCTAAGAAGCCCTGGTTTCTTCTAGTGGGAAAAGGAATTTCAAGACAGTCAGGGAGTGGAGATGTTCACTGACTTGGCTGGTCATTATTTCTAGGCCTCTTCAGTTGATAGAGCTAGAATATAATTTTTTTTTAAGAAAAATTTAACTCAAATTCAGCACAAGGTGTTTTACTTAAACTCTTCTATTTTACATCCATATTCTTCCGTATCTTCCTGGTTTTCAAGGACACAGAAGAGGACAGAATCAGAATAACCTATACTCATTTCCTTTATTCCACATTATACACATAGCAGTCTTAAAATAGCAATATTATCATTTCACTATTCCTGAGAATTAAAATTTCTTTCTGCATATCTCTTCCCATTCTTCCCCCACTTTAAAAAATAGTTGAACTAATTTACATTGAGTGACGATACAGCCAGGGCATACTACACTCTCTTATAACCCTTATTTAGTCATAGTTCTCAGATTTACTGTATGTTTCATGTTCACTATTAGTCCTCTGTCAATCTCTCTCTAGTAATTTTTCTGAAGCTTGTTCTCTAGTAGATTCCTCAGGAACTCATGGGAACAACGTTTCCTGATTTCTTACATGTTAACAGTTTGTCTGTGCCTTTTATACTTCAAGGTCAGTTTCTCTAGGTAAAAAATCATTGGCTTATCATTGGCTTACATTTTCTTTGGATATCTAAAATATGTTACTCCATTTTCTTCTGGCATAAAGTATTGATTCAAAAAAATCTGATAATAGGGGCTTCCCTGGTGGCGCAGTGGTTGGGAGTCCGCCTGCTGATGCAGGGGACGTGGGTTCGTGCGTTCGTGCCCCGGTCCGGGAGGATCCCGTATGCCGTGGGGCGGCTGGGCCCGTGAGCCGTGGCCGCTGGGCCTGCGTGTCTGGAGCCTGTGCTCCGTAATGGGAGAGGCCGCAGTAGTGAGAGGCCCACATACCGAAAAAAGAAAAAATCTGATAATAATCTAAATTTTTTTCCCTTATAAGTAACATGTATTTTTTTGTTGATAACTAAAGGATTTTTTTCCTTTTTCTTTAAGGTCCAGTAATTTTATTAGAATATATCTTAGTGTTCATTGTTCTGGGTCAGTATTCAGAGGATATAGTGTATTATTTCAATAAAGCATTTCAATTTTTAAAAAGTTACAACAGGAAAATAATTTTGAATCACAGTTTTTAGCATCTGCTCTGTTCCCTTGTTTTCATTTTCTTCTTCATGGACTCCTATTATCTGCACAGTGGATTTTTACCTGTCTTCAATATTTGTTGCTGTCTCTCAAATCCTTTTTACCTCTTTATTTCTTTTTGACTTTAAAACTTTCCTCTTTTTCACCTTCTATTTGTCTTTTGGCATTATCTGTTTTGCTTATTTGTTCTAATTTAACCCTTCATTCTAAAGTGATTTTTTCTTACATTTCTAATATTTTTTTGAGTTTTGTCATCTCATTTCTGAGCTTTTCAGATTCTGACTTGTGTGTTTTCATATCTTGCACTGTTTTCCTAATGCCTTTTAGCATATTTTTGAAATAGTTGATTACAGTTTTGATCTGTTCTGTAGTTGTATCTTTCTGGTATGCTTTCATTCTCTATAGAGACGTAATTGCTGCTTATTCTCTCTTCATATATTAACTTTAATGGGATCTAGCCTCAATACCTTTCTGTTCCTCATTTTTACATGAAATGAGTTTTCCTGAACTCTTAGAAGAAAGAGTGGTTTGTGCTAATATTTCCAGTTTCATGGAGTTCCCTCTTTTTTTTTTTTTTCATGTAGCATTAAAAAATATAGTGGTTTGCCTCCTGAGATGTACTGGCTTTATTCAATACTCCTACTTTTAACCTGGCCTTCTTTTCACTGTATCTGTTGTCCTTGTCCTGCTCAATTTTGACTCTGCTCCCAGAAGTGTGGGCCCTGTCCTGGAAAGCCATCTTGGCTGGTCAATTTTGAGGGTTCCTAGTGACTAGATGGCTCTAGCACAACTGGTTCTCAACTGGGGTGATTGTGCCTCCAACCCCACCCCCCAGGACATGTGGCAACGTCTGGGGACATTTTTGGTTATTACAACCAGGCATGTACTAGTGGCACTTAATCGGTAGAGGCCAAGGATGCTGTTAAACACCCTATAGTGCACAGGACAGCCCCTCCCCCACCCAACAAAGAATTCTTTGTTGCATCTCCCTCCCTCTTGCATCTCCCTTCCACCCTCCCTATCTAAAATATGTTACTCCATTTTCTTCTTTGTGGCCCAGTGGTTGAGAATCCGCCTGCTGATGCAGGGGACACGGGTTCGAGCCCTGGTCTGGGAAGATCCCACGTGCCGTGGAGCAGCTAAGCCCATGCACCACTACTGACCCTGTGCTCTAGAGCCTGCAAGCCACAACTACCAAAGCCTGTGCACCTAGAGCCCGTGCTCTGCAACAAGAGCAGCCACTGCAATGAGAAGCCTGCACACGGCAAGGAAGAGTAGCTCCCACTGTCCACAACTAGAGAAAAGCCCATGTGTAGCAACGAAGACAACGCAGACAAAAAGAAAAAAAAAAGTATACAGTAAATTATGGCAACCCACCAAGATTTCAACTTCAAGAATTAATGAGAGGGGCCAGGGACTTCCCTGGTGGTCCAGTGGGTAAGACTCCATGCTCCCAATGCAGGGGGCCTGGGTTTGATCCCTGGTTGGGGAACTAAGATCCCACATACCACAACTAGAGAGCCGGCATGCCTCAACTACTGAGCCTGCATGCCGCAACTAGAGAAGCCCTGCTACAAAGACCCTGCGTGCCACAACAAAGTCCCAGCGCAGCCAAAATAAACAAACAAATAAATAAAAACTTAAAAAAAGAATTAATGAGAAGCCACATACAAAATACCTTGGAGTTTTATAAGGTATGCTACACAAAGAATGATTGCTTTAATCATTTTTTCTGGAGGAAGTCTGAGCAAAGTTATTCCAATTATTGGGGAAAAAAAATCAGAACAGATTTCAGAAGTGGTATCCTTGATATCATATATAAAATGAAATTTAAAATATGATTCCAACACTTCAATGCTAGGCTCAGTCAGTGTAACACATAATTTAAAAAATTGGGTTATATCTTTCATCTTCCTAGACTTTAAAGTTAACTGAAAACTTTTGCCTTAAAGCCCACGGGAAATCTACTGAATAGTGAATCCCTAGTGTCCTAAATTGTTTCTTTTAAAAAACTGAAAATGACTTTAAAAAAAATCACCTCTCAACGATGTTGAGGCAAGACACTCCATCCTGGCCACCCACAGCATAGAGAAAGCCTCCAAGCACAGCCACACCAACACTTGTCCTGCAGGTGCTTGTAGGAGCAACATCACTGCTCCATTGGTTTGTTTTGGGGTCATACCTGCAGAGAACATGTCAAGAACACAGTTCGTATTACACAAAGAGGGCTATGTTTATACATGCAATGATATATGATATATATATTCTTTCCCGAAATATGGGCTGATAAATAACTAAATATGTGATAGTCTAATTTATATATAGTTTTTGAAATTCAGTTTTACTTAAAAAGTTACATATAAATATATTTTCTTTAAAAATTTTTTTCAGAATGTTATAGATAAAGCTAAAATTCTCTTTGAGTTCCACCCAACTTCTGTTCTTTTCCCATTTTGATTTGGTGTACATCCTTCAAGATTTTTCGGTAAAATTCTTTTAAATAGGTATATATCTATCCACATATATATATTTCTTTATATGCAAGCATGTTTTCTGTACATAAGTAATGCCACATATTATGCATTGCTTTTTCACTCAATATATTTCTGAGATCTATTCATAATAGGTATAGCTCTAGATTTCTCTTGAACTATTTAATTATACTGTGTGTGCCATATATTATTTAAATCATATTTCTATTGATGTATCCTTACATTGTGACATTTTGTTATTAAAAACAGTGATCACCCTTGTATATTTCTCCTTGTGCAATGGATGATGAGAAGCAGAATCATGGAGCAAAGAGTATATTCATTTTTTTTTAACATCTTTATTAGAGTATAGTTGCTTTACAATGTTTGCTTAGTTTCTGCTGTATAACAAAGTGAATCAGCTACACGTACACATATATCCCATATCCCCTCTCTCTTGCATCTCCCTTCCACCCTCCCTATCTAACCCCTCTAGGTAGTCACAAAGCACCGAGCTGATCTCCCTGTGCTATGCAGCTGCTTCCCACTAGCTATCTATTCCACATTGGGTAATGTACATATGTCCATGCTATTCTCTCACTTCGCCCCAGCTTACCCTTCCCCCTCCCCATGTCCTCAAGTGCATTCTCTATGTCTGTTTTTATTCCTGTCCAGCCCCTAGGTTCATCAGAACCTTTTTTTTTTTTTTTTTAGATTCCATATATATGTGTTAGCATACAGTATTTGTTTTTCTCTTTCTCACTTACTTCACTCTGTATGACAGAATCTAGGTCCATCCACCTCACTACAAATAACTCAATTTTGTTTCTTTTTATGGCTGAGTAATAATCCATTGTATATATGTGCCACATCTTCTTTATTCAATCATCTGTCGATGGACACTTAGGATGCTTCCATGTCCTGGCTATTGTAAATAGAGCTGCAATGAACATTGTGGTACATGACTCATTTTGAATTATGGTTTTCTCAGGGTATATGCCTAGTAGTGGGATTGCTAGGTCATATGGTAGTTCTATTTTTAGTTTTTTAAGGAACCTCTATACCATTCTCCATAGTGACTGTATCAATTTACATTCCCACCAACAGTGCAAGAAGGTTCCTGTTTCTCTGCACCCTCTCTAGCATTTATTACTTGTGGATTTTTTGATGATGGCCATTCTGACCAGTGTGAGGTATCTCAACCACTGCGCCACCAGGGAAGCCCCCTCATTGTAGTTTTGACTTGTATTTTTCTAATGATTCGCGACGTTGAGCATCCTTTCATGTGTTTGTTGGCAATCTGTATATCTTCTTTGGAGAAACGTCTATTTAGGTCTTCTGCCCATTTTGCGGTTGGGTTGTTTGTTTTTTTGATATTGAGCTGCATGAGCTGCTTGTATATTTTGGAGATTAATCCTTTGTCAGTTGCTTCGTTTGCAAATATTTTCTCCCATTGTGAGAGTTGTCTTTTCGTCTTGCTTATGATTTCCTTTGTTGTGCAAAAGCTTTTAGGTTTCCTTAGGTCCCATTTGTTTATTTTTGTTTTTATTTCCATTTCTCTAGGAGGTAGATCAAAAAGGATCTTGCTGTGATTTATGTCATAGAGTGTTCTGCCTATGTTTTCCTCTAAGAGTTTTATAGTGTCTGGCCTTACATTTAGGTCTTTAATCCATTTTGAGTTTACTTTTGTGTATGGTATAAGGGAGGGGTCTAATTTCATTCTTTTACATGTAGCTGTCCAGTTTTCCCAGCACCACTTATTGAAGAGGTGTCTTTTTTCCACTGTATATTCCTGCCTCCTTTATCAAAGATAAGGTGACCATATGTGCGTGGGTTTATCTCTGGGCTTTCTATCCAGTTCCATGGATAAATATTTCTATTTCTGTGCCAGTACCATACTGTCTTGATTACTGTAGCTTTTGGTATAGTCTGAAGTCAGGGAGTCTGATTCTTCCAGCTCCATTTTTCTTTCTCAAGATTGCTTTGGCTATTCAGGTCTTTTGTGTTTCAGTAGAAATTGTGAAACTTTTAGTTCAAGTTCTGTGAAAAATGCCATTGGTAATATGATAGCGATTGCACTGAATCTGTAGATTGCTTTGGGTAGTACAGTCATTTCCACAATGTTGATTCTTCCAATCCAAGAACATGGTATATCTCTCCATCTCTTTGTATCATCTTTCATTTCTTTCATCAGTGTCTTATAGTTTTCTACATACAGGTCTTTTGTCTCCTTAGATAGGTTTATTCCTAGGTATTTTATTCTTTTTGTTGCAATGGTAAATGGGAGTGTTTTCTTTATTTCACTTTCAGATTTTTCATCATTAGTGTATAGGAATGCAAGAGATTTCTGTGCATTAATTTTGTATCCTGCTACTTTACCAAATTCATTGATTAGCTCTAGTAGTTTTCTGGTAGCATCTTTAGGGTTCTCTATGTATAATATCATGTTATCTGCACACAGTGACAGTTTTATTTCTTCTTTTCCGATTTGGATTCCTTTTATTTCTTTTTCTTCTCTGATTGCTGTGGCTAAAACTTACAAAACTAAGTTGAATAATACTGGTGTGAGTGGGCAACCTTGTCTTGTTCCTGATCTTAGAGGAAATGGTTTAATGGTTTCAGTTTTTCACCACTGAGAATGATGTTGGCTGTGGGTTTGTCATATATGGACTTTATTATGTTGAGGTAGGTTCCCTCTATGCCTACTTTCTGGAGAGTTTTTATCATAAATGGGTGTTGAATTTTGTCAAAAGCTTTTTCTGCATCTATTGAGATTATCCCATGGTTTTTATTCTTCAATTTAATTTGGTGTATCACATTGATTGATTTGCATATATTGAAGAATCCTTGCATCCCTGATTTGCTTGTCTGTAAAGGTTTTAATTTCTCTCTTGAATCTAAAAGAGATCCTTGCTGGGTAGAGTAATCTTGGTTGTAGGATTTTCCCTTTCATCACTTTAAACATGTCCTGCCACTCCCTTCTGGTTTGCAGAATTTCTGCTGAAAGATTAGTTGTTAACCTTATGGGGGATTTCCTTGAATGTTATTTGTTGCTTTTCCCTTGCTGCTTTTAATATTTTTTCTTTGAATTTAATTTTCGATAGTTTGATTAATATGTGTCTTGGCATGTTTCTCCTTGAATTTATCCTGTATGGGACTTGCGGTGCTTCCTGGACTTGATTGACTTTCCTTTCCCATGTGAGGAAAGTTTTCAACTATAATCTCTTCAAATATTTTCTCAGACCCTTTCTTTTTCTCTCCTTCTTCTGGGACCCCTATAATTCGAATGTTGGTGCGTTTAATGTTGTCCCAGAGGTCTCTGAGACTGTCCTAAATTCTTTTCATTCTTTTTTCTTTATTCTGCTCTGCAGTAGTTATTTCCACTATTTTCTCTTCCAAGTCAGTTATCTGTTCTTCTGCCTCAGTTATTCTATTAATTCCTTCCAGAGAATTTTTAATTTCATTTATTGTGGTGTTCATCATTGTTTGTTTGCTCCTTAGTTCTTCTAGGTCCTTGTTAAACGTTTCTTGTGTTTTCTCCATTCCATTTCCAAGATTTTGGATCATCTTTACTATCATTACTCTGAATTCTTTTTCATGTAGACTTCCTATTCCCTCTTCATTTGTTTGGTCTGGTGGGTCTTTACCTTGCTGCTTCATCAGCTGCATAGTTCTCTGTTAGTGGAGCTGGGTCTTAGTGTTGATTGATATTACGTGGGGCCAGGAGGTCTCTGGTGGTCCAGTGTCTTGAACTTGGCTCTCCCACCTCAGAGGCTCAGGCCTGACACCAGGCCGGAGCACCAACACCCTGTCAGTCACATGGCTCAGAAGAAAAGGGAGGAAAAAAGAAAGAAAAAAATAAAGTAAAATAAAATAAAGTACATAAAAAAAAATTATTAACATAAAAAATAATAATTATAAAAAGAGAGCAACCAAACCAATAAACAAATCCACCAGTGATAACAAGTGTTAAAAACTAAACTAAGATAAACATAAATATCAAAAACAAGTCAGCTGCAGACAGCAAACCGTAAGTCTACAGTTGCTCCTAAAGTCCACCACCTCAATTTTGAGACGATTTGTTGTCTATTCAGGTATTCCACAGATGCAGGGTACACCAAGTTGATTGTCGGGATTTAATCCACTGCTCCTGAGGCTGCATGGAGAAATTTCCCTTTCTCTTCTTTCTTTGCACAGCTTCTGGGGTTCAGCTTTGGTTTTGGTCCCACCTCTGTGTGTAGGTCACCCTTAGGCATCTGTTCCCCACCAAGACCTGAGGCACCTTTTCCCCATTCAGACAGGAGGGGGTTAAAGCAGCGCCTGATTAGGGGGCTCTGGCTCACTCAGGCTGGGTGGAGGGAGGGGTACGGTAGTCATAATGGGAATGTGGGGCGAGCCTGTGGCAGCCGAGGCCAGTGTGACATTGCAACAGCCTGAGGCGCGCTGTGTGTTCTCCTGGGGAAGTTGTCCCTGGATCACAGGACCCTGGCAGTGGCAGGCTGCACAGGCTCCCACGGCAGGTGGTGGATAGTGTCCTGTGCTTGCACATTGGCTTCTTAGTGGACGGTGGCGGCAGCCTTAGCATTTCATGCCCATCTCTGGGATCCAAGCTGATAGCCGCAGCTTGCGTCCATCTCTGGAGCTCGCTTAGGCAGTGCTCTGCCTTCTGTGGGCACAGAGGGAAGGAATTGCCTCTCTTTGTGCACCCAAAACAATGGACTCTTGCCTCTTTGGCAGGTCCAGACTTTTTCCCAGACTCCCTCCTGGCTAGCTGTGGCGCACTAGCCCCCTTCAGGCTGTGTTCATGCAGCCAACCCCAGTCCTCTCCCTGGGATCTGACCTCTGAAGCCCGAGCCTCAGCTCCCAGCCCCCACCCTCCCCAGTGGGTGAGCGGACAAGCCTCTCAGGCTGGTGAGTGCTGGTCGGCATCGATCCTCTGTGCAGGAATCTCTCTGCTTTGACCTCTGCACCCCTGTTGCTGTGCTCTCCTCCGTGGCTCTGAAGCTTCCCCCCCCGACCCCTGTCTCCGCCAGTGAAGGGGCTTCCTAGTGTATGGAAACTTTTCCTCCCTCACAGCTCCCTCCCAGAGGTGCAGGTCCCATCCCTATTCTTTTGTCTGTGTTTTTCCTCTTTTCTTTTGCCCTACCCAGGTACGTGGGGATTTTCTTCCCTTTTGAGAAGTCTGAGGTCTTCTGCCAGCATTCAGTAGATGTTCTGTAGGAGTTGTTCCACTTGTAGATATATCTTTGATGTATTTGTGGGTAGCGAGGTGATTTCCATGTCTTACTCCTCCACCATCTTGAAGGTCCCCCTCTTCATTTTTAATTTAAAAAAAATACTATCAAATTGTTCTTTTTGTAGCTATATATTTGTTTTTAATTTCATTAACTTTTCTTTCCAGTTAATTTCTATTTTCTTGGGCTTTGTTGCTCTTTTTATAACTTTTTTATTTAAAAGCATGATTTATTTTCCCGTCTTTCTTATTTTCAAATGAATGCACATAAGTTATAATGTATATAAATCTGCCTCTGAATATTACTTTAGTTGCAGACCACACATTTTGATATTCATGGGCTTCACTGTTATTAAGTTGTAAATATGTAATCATGTCCACCCTTATTTAGTTAACTCAATTTGTTTTTAAGTGTGCTTTTTTTTTTTAAAAACTTCTATGGAGCTGATCCCTCTGTTGTTTTTTCTTTCCAACTATACAATCTGTATCTCTAGATCTTGATATGCTGCAGAGTTTCATAGATATGTTTGGTAAGTATCAAGAACACAGCTGAATGAAAAAGGATTGGATGAGAACAAGAACCTAGAAGTTATTAAAAAATAAATTATTGTAGGTTTCTAATGTGCCAGGCATTGTCACAGATATGGGAAAAGACATTTCAATAAACAGTTACAGCCAATGTGATATGTACAAGTATGTTCAAAATACTTGTGAAAGATCAGAGGACTGAGTAACTAACCTGTCTCTATGGTGCCAGAGAAGGCTTTATATAAGAAGTAACATTTGAATCTTGAAAAGATATTCCAGGGAAGAACGAACAGCATGCATATATATAGGCAAAGAGGCACGAAAGAGGACAGCATGTCTAAGGAACTGCAAACAATTTGGTGGGTCTGCACTAGCGTGTTTAGGGAATAGTGGTGTGCCAGGGGAGACAGACTGGAGAAACAGGTGGAGGTCAGATCATAAAGGACTTGTATGTCACAGTAAGTGGTCTAGGCTGCCAGCTAGTGCCACAGACACAAAACTAAAGCAACACGTTACATCTGTTTCAAATTAACATCTCAAACAAAACAATATGAATAGGAGAGAAAAAAATTTCAAATTGACCCTACTTACCTTTCAACACTATTGAGATAAGAGGACCCATCATGGCCTCCTACTGCATATAACAGGTCATCAAGAACACTGACCCCAACTCCACATCGCCTTTTGCTCATTGAAGCTACCATTCGCCATTCATTGGTCTGTGGATCATATCGTTCAACACTGGAAATGGCATCTCCACTGCACCAACCACCAACTGGGGAAGTAACAAATGGTCAGGAGAATACCTGTCCTAAAGCATAGAATGTATCACTCACTACTAACTTTTATTTGGTTAAGTCCTAATGCTTGGACTTACCAAACGCCTCTAGAAGCAGGTTAAAACATAAGTTATGATTTTTACTTATTCCACTGGGATTGCTATAATCTTTAGAATTTTCTAAATAAGTTAGTATTAGGTCCATTTTACAGAGGAGGGCAAGGACACCAATTCAAATTATATTGGGAAGTAATGTGGCATTTAATGGCTAGAACATTGAATTTAGTTAGAAAACTAGGGCTTGACTGTTGCCTCTACATAAATGTAATGTATTATCAAAAACCAAAAGAAGAACCATACCTCAGAAGCCTGTTTAAAAAAAAAATTTCTTTTATTCTATTAGGTGAGAGGGATTTCGGCTCATCTGCTCATGACCTCATCTTGTGACTAAATACAAAAATTCTTAAGACTTATAAAATGTTTTGCCTTCTGTTTAATCTGCAGTCTGTACTGAATTCTACAATATCCAACATGACATTCAGGATCAGAAAACATTTTGAAGAAATTACATTTTTCATAAGTAAGTAATACTCAGAATAACAGGTTCAAACTGAGCTCAATAAAGCTTCTATGAGTGTTCCCTGAAAAAAAGTGTAATTATAGCAGATAAATTTAATTTGTTATTCTTTAAAATCATCTCTATTTCAATCTAAAATAAGAGCTAGATTCTGGAGCTTAAAAAGTGAAGTCTAAGGATAACTTAACCTCAAAACATTTGAAAACTAATGGTTTCTTGGAGGTCTCAGTAACTTCCTGAGCCAGAATAAAATGCGAATGTTTCTAACCTTCTTCTGGTGGATTTGAAAACTCATTCCTTATTTCAAATCTCAATATGCTGTATACATTTTATTATGATTTCATTTAAATTAGGATATTCAACTAATACTACATCACAGTAAGTTTTGTCTATATTAATTTGCTTAAATTTGAATTCTGTTCTGGGATATATGCCTGGAGTTTCAATATCAGAGAAAACATCTTAACTTCCAACATAAAATTTGGCTGCAAATGTGAGGGTTATAAGCACTTGAGACAAATCAAACAGCCTAATTATTAAACCTCAGGCACAATTTATAATGAAAGCTATTAAAACCAGCTGTTTATTGGATTACACGGCTCCAAATCAAGTTAATATCACTTCATAATCTGTGTTCTTTGATACTAAAGAAAAAAAATAGGCCGTTAGGAAATCAAATTTAAACCTTTCCTGTGACCTGGGGAAAAAAGCAAAGGAAAAAGTTGTTCAATTCCACTGCCTCATGGCAATTTTATGTGCATTATGATTTCCAAGGCAGCAGGTGATGGCATAACGGGGACAGAACTAGCTAAGTTATTATTATAAGCCAGTACACTGTACTTAGCAAGATAAAGTGTATGCATAGTTTCTGCTGTGAGAACTCTCAATTTGTGTTAAGTGATGTACTTAAGAAAAAATATTGCTGAAAAGGTGACATATAGTTTTATATGCATGAGATGTTGACTGTGAAAAGAATTACTTCACAGACAGATTTGATCAAAAAGTGTTACCTTAAAGTAGGCAACTTTCACAAAGTGTCTGGAATAAGGATCAGTGAACTGAATACTAAAAAAAAAAAAAAAAAGCCCCAACAAAAAAGAAGCACAGAATTGAGAAGAATCAAGAAACCTAATGGAAAACAAGAGGACAAACCAGAAGACATCAGTAGGAGTAAAATGCTGAGTAATAAAACTACTGAGATTATAGATTTGATCTTAGGCTTCCAGGATGAAGAAATGAAGACTCAATTTTCCAAAGTTAAGTGAGAACTGGTAATTTGGCATTCCAAAGATAATGAAAAAATTGCAATAAAAACCAAAGCAAATTAAGGATTAAGTTTTAAGTAGAGACAGGTGGGTCAAGATCTAAAATAATGTCAGTGGAACAGTATCACTCAAGAATAGAGGTCAGATCTGGATAGCATAAAAAGACTGAGAAAGCAGGGAAAACCAATACAGTTGTAAGAAAAAGACCTAATGGTTTTTCTCTACAAATGAAAAAGGAAACTTTTAGTTTAATAGTGGAAAAGAGGTGACAGACGATTTAACTTTTCTTCTTTATGTTTTTCTGTGTTAACAAATATTTCTATATTTCATGTGTATTCACTTCTATAATCAGAAAAACTTTTTAAAAAGTGTTATTTACAAATAGGTTATTGTGGGACTTCACTGGTGGTCCAGTGGTAAAGAATCCACCTTCTAGTGCAGGGAACACGGGTTCAATCCCTGGTCAGGGAACTAAGATCCCACATGCTGCGGGGCAACTAAGCCCACACCACAACTACTGAGCCCGTGTGCCTCAACCAGAGAGCCCGTGTGCTGCAAACTACAGAGCCCATATGCTCTGGAGCCTGTGCACCACAACTACAGAGCCCAGGTGCTCTGGAGCCCACGCCACAACCAGAGAGAAAACCCGCACCCCACAACTAGAGAGAGGGCTGTGCACTGAAACAAAGAGCCCGTGCTGGGGCTTCCCTGGTGGCGCAGTGGTTGAGAGTCTGCCTGCCGATGCAGGGGACATGGGTTCATGCTCCGATCCGGGAAGATCCCATATGTCGCAGAGCAGCTAGGCCCGTGAGCCATGGCCGCTGATCCTGCGTATCCGGAGCCTGTGCTCCTCAACGGGAGAGGCCACAACAGTGAGAGGCCCGCGTACCGCAAAAAAAAAAAAAAAAAGAGCCCATGCTGCAATGAAAGATCCCACATACCGCAACGAAGATCCTACATGCCACAACTAAGACCCGACGCAGCCAAAAATAATAAATAAATTAAATATTAAAAAAAAAATAAAAATAGGTTATCTTTCATGCACAAACTGACATTAGCAATCCATTATTGTTTTCCAATTTTCCTTTTCCATTAATCATGATGGGTCGATGCTAATTTCTCACTAGTGTTCCTTAGGATCAACAGCATGCAATTAATCTTTATTGATGCCTGCTCTGACAAGATTGCTATACAATCTGGAAACTACAAAAATAAATCAGAAATGGTCCTTGCTCTGAAGTAGTTAAAAATATAGTAGAGGAATCAGATACCCAATCAGCAATATGAAATTATGAGATTACTAGCAAGAGCTTGAGATCATGGGGCTTCCCTGGTGGCACAGTGGTTGAGAGTCCACCTGCCGATGCAGGGGACATGGGTTTGTGTCCCGGTCCAGGAAGATCCCACATGCTGCGGAGTGGCTGGGCCCGTGAGCCATGGCCACTGAGCCTGTGCGTCCGGAGCCTGTGCTCCACAACGGGAGAGGCCACAACAGTGAGAGGCCCGCGTACCGCCAAAAAAACAAAAAAAAAAGTTTGAGATCATGAAATTGATCCAATTTAACTGGCTTCTAAAGAAGGCAAAGTGTGATTTCATTAATACCATGATTTAATCAGCAGAGGCAAATGAGATTTTAGTGAAGATGGTTACACATTGAAAACATGGCACCTGACAATTTATAATCATGTTATATTGGAAGAATATGGTAGGAACCAGCAGGATAAAGATGGCAGCTGTTGAGTAATTCAAGTCAAGTTTAAATTTCTATTTAATGGAGTTACATTATTGTCTCTCAGCATCCCCAAAGGTGTACCTTGTCTAGTTCCACTGGATTGGTAACCCCCACTGAATCCATAAAGAACCCTGGACCTGAAATGTATTGTGCTTTCCATAAACCTATTTGGCTTTGTTTCTAGCTTTTGATCATAGGAAGGCTCTCTTCTGTTCCATTTTCTCCTGAGTTCCCATTATCCTCCCCTCTTCCTTAATCTAGTTCTTAATTCACTGCCAGAATGTTCTGAGGCTGATGAAACAGTAGTATACTGTCATCCCTTCTCCAGGTACCATAACAGCCAAATAAAATAGTTAATAGATCTTGATAACAATGGATATACCTCCACAAAGATGGCCCTACTAGTACTAGAATTCCTGAAACCAACATGACATCATGAAAATAAACCTTAGGTACCAAATAATTAGATCTTGCATCCTTCTAATTAAAAAAAAAATAGATAACTGACTTTCATAATTGGGGAAACAGAAACGCTGATGTAATTTATAGCATTCTTGTATGTATAGGGAGCTGGCACATAAACTACTTTTATAAATAAAAGACATTTAACAATATAATTTATCTAGTTTAACCGACAAAGCTAAACAAATGTTATAAAGACCTCCCTGGGAACTTAACCAGATCTGGCAATGAATTTATTCACCGATTTATGGCAACTATAGATGGTATGTGGGAGTGAGGAGGCAGATGTACATAGGTGTGAGCATGCAAGCAAGTAGACTCACATGAGTATGTGAATATGTACCTGTGCATGCATATATAGGAATGAAAGTCATAGGAATAAATAAGAATGATAATAGAAATAACTCTATTAATAACAATAAACAAGAGACATAGGATACTGAGAGTATGGGAGAATTCAGTACATGATGAATTAATAATCAAGTTTGAAATCTAAAACAGGAATGAAGGAATCTTTCAAAAGAGAAGGAAAAAGCCCGATGAGGATTAGACAGAAAAAGAAAATGTGGCATCAATTTTCTTCTTGAAGAAATGCTACAGTCCTCTATGTGAAGAAATTTAGATGAAAAAATTTAAAAAGGAGATCTCAAACATAAATTATCAAATTTTTCTTCTAAAAATGTAAGGGAAAATACATTCCCACAGGCCAAGAGAAAATAAAATTGAAGGGAAAAAGATAGGCAAGTGGTTAGGCTGAAGGGAAAGGATACTATGCCCCAGTGATTACATAGAATTCCCTGATGAAAAGGAATAGAACACTTAACATATCAAACAGAATCCGAGGAAGCCTACACTTAATAGCCATGGAATTACTGAAATGTGGGAGCATAAATACAAAGAATACAATAGGTTCCAGCTAGTTCCATGAATCAGGATTTGAAAAAAATTTTGAAGAGAAAGAACTTGCTATAGACTGAATGTGTCCCTCTGAAATTCATATATTGAAATCTATTCCTCAATGTGATGGTATCAGGAGGTGAGGCCTTAGGGAGGTGCTCTGCCACCATGAATAGAATTAGTACTCTTATAAAAGAGACTTCAGAGAGTTCCCATGCCCCTTCCTCCACATGAGGACATAGCAAAAGATGAAAAGACGGAGTCTATGAAGAAGGACAAAGTGGGCCCTCACCAGACACCAAAATCTGCCGGCACCTTGATCTTGTACTTGCCAGCCTCCAGAACTATAAGAAATAAATTTCTGTTGTTTATAAGCCACCCAGTATATGGTTTTCTGTTATAGCAGTCTGAACGGACTAAGACAGAACTAGTGAGAAGTTTTACCAAACAGTGAGAAAGTTGTTATTCAAGTGACTAAGAGAGCTGAATTTATGTGCACAGAAGTGAAATATCTAAGATTGAAAGTTCTCAGATATTTAGGGGCAGACAGTGGGAGCAGAATGATACAGCAGGATGTCTTGGGCTCAGTCTAGCTCAGGAGAGCTAGGAAACAGTGTAACTGTTTAATGTAAGGTAATGTTTCTTGACAGTTCCATGTAATTATGAGGTGACTGGCACACTGGAATATAAAATTCATGCATATGATTTATTATAACAAAACATCCACTGCATGACATTTTTAGATTTATATAAAAATGCAGCACTCTTTTGGAGAGCACCAGTGTTGGATCATGAGTTAAGAGTCAAGATACATCATAACTTATTTTTTGTTTGTTTTTAAAAGGTGTGAACATTTTTTTTTACAATTAAAAAAATATATTTTATTTTTTTGGCTATGTGCTGCACAGCATGCTGGTTCTTAATTCCCCAACGAGGGACTGAACCTGTGCCCCAGGCAGTGGAAGCACAGAGTCTTTACCACTGGACCACCAGGGAAGTCCACATCATAAATTATTATGCATTTCTTACAGATATCACAACCGACCAAAGGATACTCAAATGACAGTCTCTCAAGTGGGAAAATATTCGGTTTAGTCACAGTGTATTAAGATCCAAACCTGCAAAGAGTACTTCTCCACATCGAATAGGTTTCCGTGGTCTTGTCCTTGGTCCTTGCATTAGTGGTCGTTCTTGAGGCAATAGAAGATAGTTTTTAGCCTCATCTACCAAGTCTCTGTGGAAAAATTCTGCCGTTATTCCAGATGTCTAAATAATATTGTTAGTCAAATCCCAATATGGTTAAGGAATATGTAAGATGGCAAAGGGGAGCAAGCATAAATCAAGCCAAATCATGAATGCCAGCCAACATTAAAAAGGTAACAAACATGACAGCAATGATGCCAGTCACACTGTGAGCTGTGAATTGATTGGTATTTCCATCATGACTTCATATCTTACCGCAAATTTAGCCTAAAACTCAACATGCTTGATGCTAACAATAACTTATGGGAAACTAAAAATTACAAGTTAATTATCAGCCTGCATAGTTACTGCTTTCTAATGAATTTTACTAGATTTTGCAGGATACTGGCAAAGTAGCACATCAGCCATGACACTAGATATTTGCTAAAGTAACAAAACTAGGTCAAAAATTGGATTGCTAAAAAGAAACACTATTGTCATTTAATATTAATTTTCTATCTGGTACTGTATGAATAGTTTATTCTCAACAAGTCTACTGAGGATGAACACAGTTTTTTTTTTTTTTCTATTAAGGTACTTTATAAGAACCTAGTAATTACACTTGTTAAATACAATATCCTAACTCAAACTATTTATGTACTTATTTCACTTGAGTCCTTTGAGTGATTCAATGTGTGACTAGTGCAAAGTCAATCTGTCACTCTGTTCTTTCTCAACTCTGAAAGTGTTTCCTAAATTACACTATATTTTCATTTCTCTATTTACTTTATATTACATCGAGTAATTTATTCCTGCTGGACCAGTCCCAGCATGACCCAGTAATGTACTTCCAGTATATGGCTTTGCTAAGGCCTCATCTGAGTTTATTTATGCTAAAAACAAAAACAAACAAAACTCCCCCAAAATCCCAAGCTGATGGCCAAGAACTTTTTCTAGCTTCCTCAGCTAAAAACAAAGACTGTGATCTCCTAATTACTGGTTTTTAATTAAGTTGTTCAAGGGTTCCTAGAAAGAGTACTATAGAGCTAATACTTAGTGGTCAACACAAAATTAATAGTAACAATAATAAGGGCTTAATACATATTAACTCATTTAATCTCCACCACAGCCCTGTGGAATAGGTACTGTTATTATCCCTATTTTATAGATAAAGTAACTGTACCAGAAAGAGGTTTAAGTAACTTGAATAAGGTCACACAGCTAGTAAAGAATAAGGTCAGGATATCAGGAACAGGCTTCTTTTAAAAGTGACTTTAGAAGTATCTTTAATTTCTGCATTGGAATCAGTACAATCCAATTTCTATTTTATGGGAGAGGGGCACCTTTGTATTGTTTCTTCAGATTTCAGCAGCCATAGTTCATGAGGTTTTCCTTCTGCTGTTATAAATATTTTGGGGGAATTAATTGCCACTTGTCTTTAAGTTTAAAAGGTAAAACACCTAAAACCCCCTCTAACATCTCCTGTTAAAGGAACACACTTCAGATTATAGAAGAAATGCAAATGAATCTATATGTCCTATCTCTGTTCTAGAGATTCCCGATTCTAGAACAAGTTTCTTTAGTCACAAAAGGAGATCCAAAGGTTGGTATAGTTTAAAGAGAGTTCTGACTCACTCTTTCATTTTTATATATGGAACATGCTGGGAAACAATAGTTAAAAACACCGTATGGTTTATGATTTGAAACTGAACCTTAAAATCTGTCAAGTGGAAAAGTAGTTTATTAGATTTTGTATATAGTACAGAGATAGCCCAATAAAGTAGGTGTTCTGTTTGTTTGTCATGTAAAAGCATTTAGAGTTTCTTTCAGTCAAAAAAACATGAAACTGCTTCATCAAGCTCTAGTGGAAATCTTTCCATAGCTACTTTAGGGGTGTAGTAGACCTTTAACTCTGTCCACGATCTCAGAAAGCAAGGCTGATCCTATTCCCTAACCAGGCATATGTGATGGAATGAAAAAGTGCTCCTCATACACTTTTTTGATGGAGTCAAGAGCATTATTTATCTCAAGTAAAGATGTATTAGCAGAGAACTGCCTCTTCAAACTCAAGCTTGCATTAAATCTTAGAAATCTACCTCTTTATTGCCACTTCTACACCAATAAATACCACACATAAAAAAACTAATGGAATGGAATACTGTAAGTTCAGTCATCTCTTTTTCCATCTCCTTTTGACCCTAGCCCAGAAGAAAAACCACTTAAATACTGCCTTGATTTCAGCACTAAAAAACACAATATTTAGGAAGCAATATAAATAAGGAAATTAGGAGAGGACAGGAATGTTTGGTTGTTGATTTTTCCCATCCAGGGTCATTCATACCTGCATTCTTCATCACTTTTGATGAGGGGATCAGAGCCTACAGTACCCACCAGAAACTTGGGACTAAGCAAAGGCAAACGAACATGCTGCAGCACCTATGAGATAATAAACACTATTAAAGGCACAAACTCCCATCTGCAAGATATTTAAGAGAATACATAACCCATGCTCCCTACTGTGTTTCCAACTAGTTTGAGCTCTAATTGGATTAATTAATTGATCTAACTAATAAACAATGAAGATGGAGGGAAGGCATAAATACCAAATTTATTCTAACAACCAATTCAGTAATTAGAATAATCAGAAAATTGAAAGCACACTAATATCACTTTAGAATGCTACTTTATGCTTTCAGAAGTATGTTGCTATAAGCTCTTCTATAATTAGCTCACATGGCTGTAATTAACAATCTAGAAGAATATCCCATTAAATTGCTAAGGACTATCATCATAATAACAAGAACATTAAATATTTCATTTAGTGACCACTTATGACCCATTTAATTCTTTACTCTTCAAACTGTGGTGGGATTTCCAAGCCATAGGGAAGGGAAGCATGATAATTGCTATCCTTGCTCTCTTTTGTTCATTTTGTAGCATTTAAGTTCTGATTTGTGCTATGGCCCAAACCTAGAGTTGATGCAAAACAGAAGAAGGAGCAAAAAGTTCATAATGATAAACGCTTAAAATGCTTCTTAACACTTATCTCCTTGATTATTGGAAAGAGATGGTCTTTTTTACAGTCTAATATGAAGGCTAGTGAAGACTGTTTCTTTTCTGCAAGTCAAATACATATTATTTCATCCAGTACCAAACAGTTACTTAAAGAAGCATTTCCATCATACCTGGGGTAACTGAGGACGTCTTTCTTGAATACTGTATTTAACCCAGGCCATCACTGCATTGAACACCTGTTCTTCACTGCGAACGTTTAGTTCATCACTAGATATTATATCAATGAGTTGATTGGCTGGAAGCAACATGAACTCTTCACTTTCCATCACCTGTTTGAAGTTCAGTAAGAAAAAAAAAAAAGAACTCTGATCAGATTTGATTGTTTTAATATTTTTCTTCAGGGTTGTAGGGCAAAACTCTATTCCACAATGGAGCTGAAGTTCAAAATAGTACCAGAGAACAAGAAAAGTTTAAAAAGAAAACAGAGATAGGTGGAGCACAGAGGATTTTTAGGACAATGAAACTATCCTGTATGATACTACAATGGTGGATACATATCATTATACATGCGTCAAAACTCACAGAATGTACATCAAGAGCGAACCCTAATGTAACCTAATGTATTAACTCATAGAATGTACACCAAGAGTGAACCCTAATGTAACCCTAATGTATTATCACCCTTTGGGTGATAATAATATGTCAAGGTAGGTTCATTAGTTGTAACAAATGTACTTCTCTGGTGCAAGATGTTGATATTGGGAGAGGTTATGTGTGTGTGGAGAAGAAAGGGTACATGGGAACTGTACTTTCTGCTCAATTTTGCTGGGAACCTAAAACTGCTCTAAAAACACAAAGTTTATTAATTTTTAAAAAGGGAACATAGAATACAGAGGGCACAATTAAAACTTAGGAAAAATAATAATTTGTGATTTAAGCAATTTAAGAAAAATGATACTTTTTTTCCAAAATGAAGTATGAAGATAAAAATTTATATTCAAAATAAACTAAACTAACTATACCAAATTAGAACTCCCAGAAATGTAAGAGGCATATAAAAAAAATCAGGAAAAGCTTTCAGAGGAAGGTTAGTTGCTGAAAGGGCAATGTCTGGGGCAGAAACACCCAAAGGGCCAGTTTGAAAAAAGAATGAGCATGTCAGCATTTCTACAAGCAAGAATGAACATAACGATGAGAGCATTAGACCCAGGAAAACCCCTCTGAGGACCAAACCACTCTGATATGTTCATATTCTCATATATATATATGAAACTACAAACACACCAATTATTTATCTGTACCCAAGGCTTTAGGGCATTGTCAGAATGGAGATGAAATGGCAACATTGCTGTGCAGTCCAGCCACTAATCCCCAAATCTTGTAAAGCTTGTCATCGGTATGTAGAGTAAAAGGGACAAGGTGCAATGCAGAGAAGGGAGATGGTCACTGCTATACTCCATGTGGTTTGTTCTCCCCTTCAGAAGAGTATGCTACATGTGATGTCTGTTAGTGTAGGAAGGATATGGTTTAAGAGCTCAAATTCCCACCATGCAACCTCTGATGCAGACGATGTATTCTCTCGGGACAGGGTTATTTTCATGCTCATCAAAAAGTCAGAATATTTAGCAGGAAACGAGATAAGCCATAACAATTTGAGTATGTGATTAAGAATTTTCCCCCAAGTACATTAGAAAAAATGCAAATCTCAAAATAAAAGTTAAGGGCTATAAAGTCATCTGTACTTATAGTAGAAAACACTAATGAGTACTTTGAGTTTTATGGCACAAGTCTTCATATCATCTGAGTGAGAGACTTTCTGGGGTTCAGGAATGAAATAGGAAACCTTTAAATTTTAGGTGAGGTTGCTTAGCCAGGTCACTTAGTTAGAATGCCTGCATTGTACTCTCTGTGGCAGGGTTGTTGGATTTAGCAACTAAGAGTACAGGGCATATTTATACTAAAAACTATTTGTTGTTCATCTGAAACAAATTCAACTGGCCATCCTGTATTTTATCTGACAGCCTTATGTTGGGGGCTATAAAGTCAAGAGCCAGATTTGGGGCCTAGCTCCAAATAAAGTATGCTGGCCTTCACGGCATACAAAATTTTAGCCATAGTTGTATCTTTCTTTCCTCTTATTTTCTTTTTACTCTGATTTCTTTACTTAAGACAAGTGGTATTGTAAATCTTTGTGAAGTACGTTAACATTCTTTTAGGATCTTGTCAGAGTATAAATTTTTTCCCCAATTTAGTGATTATAAAACAAATATATAAATATCAAGGAACACCAAGATGGCAAGAAGACACAAACATCTGTGTGAGAAAATGTTTTTTGGCACTAAGAGCAAAGAGTAAAAATAATATTTTTGATGAACAAAGTCTGATTAAAACGTCACTTCTCTTTTTTCCATCAACAAGAAAAAGATGTTAATGATCTACCATTAGGGCAAATCTAGCACTGAAGTCTATCCTTGAACCAAACAACCAGGTTAAGAAAATAATGCTTTAAAATACCCGCTTTTAAAATAAGAGTTTGCAGGAGATCTAATTTTAAGTCCCACACTATTATGGTAATGTGCTTACTTTTAGTTTCTTCAGATAAATGTAGATAGAATTTGAAGAATGAATAAAGCTGAAAACAATAAGAATGAATAAGGAAAGTATTCTAGAGTTGTAACAGAAATGAATGGTGAATTCAGTGATGCTGAGTTGAAAGAAAAAATTTTAATTTATGAGCAAGTGTAACACTGTATGAATTAAGTTATGCCTAATAAAATAGAAGGAAATTAAATATAGATTTAAGTTCGAAAATAACTTAAATGAATCACAAGTTTTCAGCCCCAAATGGTAACTTTCTTTGCATCTACACAGAACCATTCTAGTCCATGATCAAGGGTAAGGTCTCCTCACTGGGATTTCAATATATCAGTTGACTTTGGAGGCAGGGTTAGAACTGCAGGGATTTCTTAATCTGGGGTCCAATGACTTTGGCAAATTATTTTGGAAATCCTAAATGATGGCAAATCTTTATTTTTTGGAGAATGGATTTGATATTTAAAAATAGTGGAATGAAGTTAAGAGTCAAATCTGTTAAAGAAGTTGTGTGAAGGAGTTACTCTGAATGAGAAATTAAGTGTGACTATAAAATACTGACTCAATAATTAATTTTAATGAAGTATAAACTCCATTTAGTTATGGTGTATTCCTCTTTTTATATTTTGTTGGAATCAATTTAATAATATTGTATTAAGGACTTTCTCATCTAAATTCGTGAGAGATATTGATCTGTCGTTTTATTTTAGTGTCTGTGTTTCTGACATCAGGGTGATTTTGACCTTGTTTGGCAACCTCCACCACTTTTTTCTGAAAGATTTGGTATAGGATTAGTATTATTTCTTTCTTAGATGTTCGATAGAATTCACCTTCTGGGACTGGTGTCTTTTTTTGTGGGAAGGTTTTTAAATCATTGGTTTAAAATTTCTTTCACAGATATAGGGTTATTCTGGTTTTCTGTTTCTTAAGTTTTTGTAATTTGTGTTTTTCAAACAATTTGTCAATTTCATGTTGTTGAATTTATTGGCAAAACATTGCTCATGATATTCCCTTATTGTCCTTTTTAATGTCTGAGGGATTTGAAGTGATGTCCTCTCTTTTATTTCTGATACTGGTAATTTGTATCTTCTCTCCGTTGTTTCTTTATCAGTACAGCTAGAGGTTCATCAATTTTTTTCAAAGTACCATTGATTTTTGCTTCATCCTTTATACTTTGTTCCTTCTACTTTGGGTTTAATTTGCTCTTCTTTTTTTCTAGTTTACAAAAGTAACCACTGGAACAAAAATACAAACCTTCCTATATACTAAAAGATATTAAAATGAAAAGCAAAGAAGACACTATACAGAGAAATAGAGTAAAAACAACTAAATCAGATACTATTTACAAAAATATAATATAACAGAGTTGAGAACAAACGTATCAGTCATAGCAATACATACAAGTGGGTTTTAACTGCCTATTTAAAGAAAAAGATTTTCAAACTGGCTCATAAAGCAAAACCCAATTCAAGAAAAATACCTAAAACATCATGATGCAAAAAGACTAAAAGTAAAGGGATGGGCAAAGATACATCAAGCAACTGAAAACAATAAGAAAACAGGAACAGAAAGCCAGATATCAAACAAAATAGAATTCAGAGAACAAAATAATTGTATCTGACAAAGGAGGACACTTTACAAAGCTAAAAGTTACAATTTATAAGTAAGATACAAAAGGATTATATATTCATCAAGCAACATAGTGACAACAAATATAACTACAGATAATGCAAGGGGTAATAGATAGAAACACATTAATAAAAAGAGACTAACATATGTGGACAAAAAATAAGAATATAAAAGAGCTAAGAGGGGAGAGTAGCCAAGATGGCAAAGCAGAAAGACCCCGAGCTCACCTCCTCTCATGAGCACACCAAAATCACAACTATCTGCAGAAGAACCGTCGATGAAAAAGACTGGAACCTACTAGAAAAGATCTTCTACAACTAAAGATATAAAGAAGGAACCACAACAAGACTGACAGGAGGGGCAGACTCGTGATATAATCAAATCCCATAGCCCAGGGAATTCCCTGGTGGTCCAGTGGTTAGGACTCTGCACTTTCACTGCCGAGGGCCCGGGTCCAATCCCTCACTGGGGAACTAAGATCCCACAAGGCATGCAGTGCAGAAAAAAAAAAAGAAAAAAAAATCCCATAGCTCTAGGAGGGCAACCAACAAACTGGAGAATCATCATATTGCAGAGGTTCTCCCAAAGGAGTGAGAGTTCTGAGCTCCATGTCAGACTCCCTAGGCCAGGAGTAAGGCACTAGGAAGAAGAACCCCCAGAGCATTTGGTTTTGAAGGCCAGCGGGGCTTAATTGCAGGAGCCCCACAGGACTGGGGGAAATAGAGACTTCACTCTTAAAGCGTGCACACAAAAATCTCACGTGCACTGGGACCCAGGGAAAAAGCAGTAATTTGATAGGAGCCTCTGCCAGACGTACCTGCTGGTCTTGGAGAGTCTCCTAGAGAGGTGGGGGGTGTGTGTGACAGTGGCTCACCCTGGGGACATAGACACTGGTGGCAGACCTACTGGGGAACATTCAAATGTGTGAACAATGCTACTGGCAGTTGCTATCTTGGCTCATCAGCAACAAGACCTGGCCCCACCCAATAGCCTGTAGGTGCCAGTGCTGGGATGCCTTGGGCCAAACAACTAAGTGGGCAGGGACACAGCCCTATCCATCAGCTGCCTAAAGACTTCCTGAGCCCATGGCTCTCTCTAAACACGCCCCTAGACACAGCTCTGCCCACCAGAGGGCCAAGGCCCAGCTCCACCCACCACTGGGCAGGCACCAGCCCTTCCCACCAACAAGACTGCACTGGCCTCTAGACCAGCCTCACCCATCAGGAGGCAGACACCAGAAGCAAGAAAACTATGATCCTGTAGCCTGTAGATCGAGTACACCAACAGCAGGCCAGACCATACCCTGGAATCAGCTGGGACCTGGCCCTGCCCACTAGCAGGCCAATGCAAGGTTTGGGACACTGTGGACCCATACCCAGCTGTGTCAGGAAATGCCCCCATATTCCCCAATAATCTGAAATGAGCTCGGGGATCCCTGGGCCCTACAGCAGACTCCAGGAGCCAGCTCTGTCTTCTGGTAGTCTGGCACTAGCCCCAGAATCTGGCTTTACCCACCACTGGGTGGGCAATGGCCCCAGGGTCTTTGGGACCCTGACTCCACCCACCAGTGAACCATAACCCTGGGGCCCCCTAGGTTCTGCAATCGTCTGCCTTGTGACCATGCCCTACTAAACAGCAGCCAGCAGCATCAACACAAGGCAGAGCTTGGCAACCAACTGGACTAGGGGCCAACCAAGCCTAACAGTCCACACACATAGTCAGCCCTTCACAACAGAAGGACCCACACAGGGAACCCCTAGAGCATACAGCTTGGGTGACAAGAGGGGAGTGTACTGCTGGGATGCAAAGGACATCTCCTAGAGTAGGGCACTTCTTCAAGGTTGAGAAATGTAACTAACACACCACATACATACAAATAAAATACCAACTTAGACAAAATGAGGTGGCAGAAGAATATATTGCAGATGGAAGAACAAGATAAAACCCCAGAAGAACTAAGTGAAGTGGGGAAAAGCAATCTACCTGAGAAAGAGTTCAGAGTAATGATCATAAAGATCAAAGAACGCAGGAGAAGAATGGATGCACAGAATGAGAAGTCAGAAGTTTTTTTAAAAAAAAAACAAAAGACAACTTTACTTATGAGACTTCCCTGGTGCTCCAGTGGTTAAGATTGAAAATATAAAGAAGAACAAAACAGAGATGAAGAATACAATAAATGAAATGAAAAACACTCTAGAAGGAATCAGTAGCAGACTAAATGATACAAAGGAACGGATCAGTGAGCTGGAAGATAGAGTAGTGGAAATCACTGCTGTTGAACAGAAAAAAGAACAAAGAATGAAAAGAAATGAGGACAATTTAAGAGATCTCTGGAACAACATCAAGTGCAATAATATTTGCATTATAGAGGTCCCTGAAGAAGGAGAGAGAAAGAAAGGGCCTGAGAATATATTTGAAGACATGCTAGCTGAAAACTTCCCTAACCTGGGAAAGGAAACCATCACCCAAATTCAGTAAGCTCAGAGAGTCCCACACAGCATAAACCCAAAGAGGAACACACCAAGATACACTGTAATCAAAGTGACGAAAATTAAAGATAAAGAGAGAATATTAAAAGCAACAAGGGAAAAGCAACAAATAACATACGAGGGAACTCCCATAAGGCTATCAGCTGATTTTTCGGCAGAAACTCTGCTGGCCAGAAGGGAGTGGTACAATATATTTAAAGTGATGAAAAGGAAAAACCTACAACCAAGAATACTCCACCAGCAAGGCTTTCATTCAGATTTGATGGAGAAATCAAAAGCTTTAAAGACAAGCAAAATCTAAGAGTTCAGCACCACCAAATTAGCTTTATGACAAATGTTGACACATTATTGACTGGGGGACTTTTGCAGAAACTAACACCTGTGGCCAGTGATTTGCTATATAAGTGAATATTGAAACACCTGCATTTGAGTAAATATCAACTTTTTTTGCACTTAATGTATTTATTTGAAACTTTGTACATATCTTACTAAAGCATTCTAATATTTCATTAGAGTGTGATGGGCAATATAGCAGGAACCTCTGTGCAGGGGAAAAGAACATCTCTTACAAATATACTGTGTTTCACTGTGCTTTCCCCTGGAAGAGCAGACTTACACTTTCTGGCGGCATTTTTATTTATTTTTTAGTCCTGTTGGTATTATTATCTCTAGAATATGTTCTTTTATTTTACCTGATAGTTGACAAGGTGGCTCTTTTAGAAATGCCACAAGAAGGACCAGGTGTGGGACTACCACTACATTCATCAGAATGCTCAGTTACCCATTCTCTAGCTACTGCTGACAAAAATTGCTTGTAAGTCATTTTATTCTGTGCATTAAGGCTACAATAAACTTTAAACACATTGAATAAACTGTAATTACTCAAATAGAAACCCACTTTCTTATACCGTTTTCGAGTTTTCCAGAGGATACTGAAGTTTGCCAGATATAGATCAGATCAATCAACTCCTTTCATATATTTATTATACTCTAGTATACAAGTGGGCTTAGTTATCTGATGGCCAGTCCTCCTGTCTTCCTTTCCTGTAGGTGCTGTGGAGTCTTCATGAATAGCTGTCACCATGCGGACTAGCCTCTTGTCTTTCCATGTAAGAAGAATCGCTTCTCCCTTCCATAAGAATGTCATTTCTCCCCTCTGTAGACTTTTTAAAATTTCTCCTTTAATTGGTTTGGTAGACCATGATTCTCTCTTATAGTCCCACAAACTCTGGTTTTATTTTTCAACAATATTTCAGATGTGGACACACTGTTGTAATAATTGTCTTGGTAAATATGGTGCCATGAACCAAGATAAAGTTGTATGACTGATAATTTTGTTTCTTGCAGTTTCTTTCCTTCACCTGTTTAAATTTCAAGTTTGCATGTATACCCAGTTTCACTTTAGCTAACCAGCCTGAGCAAAACTCCATATTTTGTAAGTTTTCTGGAATTATACGTTTTGAATCTGAGTCGTCCTCTCCACTTTATCATTGCCTCATCAAGTGATAGCTCTTGTTTGGGTATAAAGATCGAATGAAATTTTGGTAGAAAATAATCCAAGAGAGGTTTAACTTTTGAAATTCTGTCTGCAGGAAGTGGAGTTTCTGATTTATCATTAAAGTGAAGAAATGTCATCATTTGTTCGAACCTTCTTCTCATGACAATCTTTGGAAAGATATGTACTTCACGTAAGGGATCAGTCGATCAGTATTCTTTCCAGTGTGACTTTCTTATTTGTCCCATCAAAATTAATAATCATAAAGTTGTATGACTGATAATTTTGTTCTTGCAGTTTCTTTCCTTCACCTGTTTAAATTTCAAGTTTGCATGTATACCCAGTTTCACTTTAGCTAACCAGCCTGAGCAAAACTCCATATTTTGTAAGTTTTCTGGAATTATACGTTTTGAATCTGAGTCGTCCTCTCCACTTTATCATTGCCTCATCAAGTGATAGCTCTTGTTTGGGTATAAAGATCGAATGAAATTTTGGTAGAAAATAATCCAAGAGAGGTTTAACTTTTGAAATTCTGTCTGCAGGAAGTGGAGTTTCTGATTTATCATTAAAGTGAAGAAATGTCATCATTTGTTCGAACCTTCTTCTCATGACAATCTTTGGAAAGATATGTACTTCACGTAAGGGATCAGTCGATCAGTATTCTTTCCAGTGTGACTTTCTTATTTGTCCCATCAAAATTAATAATCCAAGAATCTTCTTCATGTCACTATTGATTACATGAGTCCATTTTAAAGCCTTCTCATACTTTTTATATGATTTTTCATTCTGTTGGTGATACAAGTTTGAGAAGTGACCAACTCGAAAAAGTCGTTACCAAAAATTAGTTCTGTTATTTCACTAACACTTTGCGGGATATTACATTCAACAGTTACACCTGACACACCTGTAAAGTCTTCTAATTTTCATGAAATGTTGTCTTCAATACACTCTTCTGTGGAAGCAAAGGAGCATTTTCCAGAACCATGAGTTTCAGTTTCACTTTCTGTATCAGAATCAATCACTAAGGTTTTTTTTTGTCTTTTTGTTGGTCTAATATTCACATCGTCTGAATCAGAACTATATTCTGAGGAGCTATCATCTTCTAACACACTAGCATATATGTCATTTGGACAGTCGGAGAAAGTATCTGCATAAAATTCACTGAAAAATTATTCTTCATTCAAATTTTGTGATGAGTCATTTAAAAAAATTTTATGGTAATGAACTTGCATTTATAACATACACAAGGTTGGAACAAAAACCTAACAAAGCAAAATGTGAATAAAAACAATCATAAGTTGTAAAATGAACCCTTGATCAATTTTAAGCTCTAACAACTTCGCATGGTGATGTTAATTATATCACTCTCTAAAAACACATTGATACGCCTCTGGTCAATAACGTTCAGGTAATGAAAGATGCATTAATAGGTCTCCAGTCAATAAATTGTTAAAGGAACTTCATTAGGTGAAAAAGAAAAGGCCACAAATAGAAACAAGAAAATTATGAAATGAAAAAGCTCACTGGTAAAGGCAAACATACAGTAAAGGTAGGAAATTATCCACACACAAAGCAAGTAGGGAGGTTAAAAGACAAAAGTAGGGACTTCCCTGATGGCTCAATGGTTAAGAATCTGCCTGCCAACGCAGCAGACACAGGTTCAACCCCCGCTCTGGGAAGATCCCACGTGCCATGGATCAACTAAGCCTGTGTACCACAACTACTGAGCCTGCACTCTAGAGCCCATGAACCGATGTGCCACAACTATTGAAGCCCACGCACCCTAGAGCCCGTGCACTCCAACAAGAGAAGCCACCACAACAAGAAGCCTGCACACCTCAACAAAGAGTAGTCCCTGCTGGCTGCAACTAGAGAAAGCCTGCATGCAGCAACAAAGACCCAATGCAGCCAAAAATAAATTTATTTTTAAAAAAAGACCAAAGCAGTAAAATCATCTGTATCCACAATATGCAGTTAAGGGATACACAAAACAATTAGATGTAAAATATGACATCAAAAATAGTAACTGTGAGGGGAGGATAGTACAAATTCAGGGTATTTAGAATATATCTGAAATTAAGAGATCAGCAAGTTAAAACAACCGTGTTTATATATAGACTGCTATACAAAAACCTCATGGTAACTGCAAACCAAAATTCTATAATAGATATACACACAAAAAAGAAAAAGGAATCCACAACAGAAGAGAACAAAAGAATAAGAAAGGGGAAAAAAAGACCTACAAAAACAAATCCAAAACAATTAACAAAATGGCAATCGCAACATACACACCGATAATAATCTTAAGTGTAAATGGGCTAAAGGCTCAACCAAAAGACATAGACTGGCTGAATGGATACAAAAACAAGACCTGCGTATGTGCTGCCTACAAGAGACTCACTTCAGATCTAGAGACACATACAGAATCAAAGGGGATGGAAAAATATATTCCATGCAAATGGAAATAAAAGAAAGATGGAGTAGTAATACTTATATCAGACAAAACAGACTTTAAAATAAAGACTGTTACAAGAGACAAAGACAGACACTATATAATGATCAAAGGATCAATCCAAGAAGATATAACAATTGTAAATATATATACACCCAAATATATATGTCGAATATTAACAGACATAAAAGGAGAAATCAACAGTAATACAATAATAGTAGGGGACTTTAACACCCCACTTAAAACAATGGGCAGATGATCCAGATAGAAAATCAACAAAGAAACATAGGCCTTAAATAACACATTAGACCAAATGGATTTCACTGATATATACAGAGCATTCTATCTGAAAGCAGCAAAAAACACATTCTTTTCAAGTGCACATGGAACATTCTCCAGGGTAGATCACATGCTAGGCCACAAAACAAGCTTCAGTAAATTTAAGAAAAGTGAAGTCATGTCATGCATCTTTTGTGACCACAACACTATGAGACTAGAAATCAATTACAAGAAAAAAAACTGCAAAAAACACAAACACATGGAGGCTAAACAATATGCTACTAAACAACCAATGGATCACTGAAGAAATAAATCATAGAGGAAATTAAAATATACCTAGAGAGAAATGAAAACAGAAAGATCCAAAACCTATGGGACGCAGCATAAACAGTTCTAAGAGAGAAATTTACAGCGATACAAGCTTACCTCAGGAAACAAGAAAAATCTCAAAAAAACAACCTAACCTCACACCTAAAGGAACTAGAGAAAGAAGAACAAACAAAACCCAAAGTTAGTAGAAGGAAAGAAATCATAAATCAGAGCACAAATAAATGAATTAGAGAGTTTAAAAAAAAACAATGAAACTAAAATCTGGTTCTTTGAAAAGATAAACAAAACTGATAAACCTTTAGCCAGACTCATCAAGAAAAAAAGGGAGGGGAGATCAACATGGTGGAATAGAAGGACATGCAGCTCATCTCTTCCCACAAATTAATCAAAATACATTACATGTGAACAGTTATTACAGAATAACTACTGAACACTAGCAGAAGATCTCATACAACCAAAGCTGCAAGAAAAGATCAACATGTAACCAGGCAGGAGGAAAGGAAAATAAATAAAGGGAATTGAGATGGGACCTGTGCCCCTGGGAGGGAGCTGTGAATGGGGAAAGGTTCGCTCACCCTGGAACCTCCTTTACCTACTGGGAGATCAGCTGGGACAGAAAGGAAGCTTCAGAGGCTCAGAGGAGAGTGCAGCGGCTGGCTTGTGGCAGGTAGGCTAGAGAGAGACCAGCACAGAGAGTCCTGGACACCGTGGTGTACTTCTCAGCCCAAGACACACTCCTGCTGGTGTGTACAGTGGCTGGGTGCTGCAACTTGGGCTTCAACAGAAAGATCTGAGAAAAGGACTTGGTTTGGCTGTGTGGAGACAGCCTGAAGGTCATGTAGTGTGGTGTGGGCCACAACTTGGGGTGTGGGCAGGACAGAGCCCGGGTCTGTCACAGGAGCTCCATTATCAACTTGCACACAAAGGGAGGGGCACGGGCTCATCATAGCATCCTCATTCTCAGTGTGCTCATGACGGACACAACTCTGCTGCTATAAGCAAGCATTGGTGGGTTGCCCACACACAGGCGGGGCTCAAATCTGATCCAGTTGCCGGCAGGGGCGTGACTCTGGTGAATTTATGCAGCTGGCAGTTTTGTGAGCGAAGTGCCTGTGGGACATGCAAGTGGATTACTGTTGCTCCCTTGTCTGGGGCAGGTCAGGCATTAGAAGCAGTGGACTTTGTGGGCGTGCACATGCGGAGGCAGGGCTGGGATATGGGCTGATTCCCAGCACTCCCAGATGGGTCAAGGTGTGCAACTACGGCAGGTCTGGGTGTTGCAATTTCAGCGGATTTGCACTGGCGGCTTTGTGAACACAGTGCCTGAGGGACTTGATTGCCCATGTTCCCACAACTAAGGTGGGGCCGAGGGCAGTGCCAACAACACTGTACTTTGTGAATGTGCACAAGGGGTGACAGGCAATGTCAAAGAGTAAATGTCTTGGTGAACAGCTCCTGCAGAGGAATACTCAGTAGCTCCTTTCCCAGTGACAGTGCTCCAGTCCAGCTTATCTCACACCACAGCTTAGAACCGATTCTAGGGGCTTCTACTCCAACAATTGGGGAGCCAACCCTGCCGCCAACAGGGATGTGACATCCAGCGCAGGCTCTGGTCACCACAACACCAATCACACTCCCAATCAAGGGCATAACAACCAGCACTCCCTGAGGAAAGACATGGTAGGCATCCATATCAAAAACAGCCCTCACATCAAAAATATTAGATTCATGCAGACTACACAGGGATGTTCCCTGTGTACAAAAACAGCTTTTCAAGACCACAGTAGATAACTGTTTCTCCTAAATTCATAGAGAAATATAAGTAAAACAAAGAGGTAGGAACTACTCCCAATTAAAAGAACAAGAGAAAATGCCCAAAAGAACAATGAAACAGATCTCTCCAGTCTACTAGACTCTGAATTCAAAAAGGAGGTAATAAAAATGCAGAAGGAATTAAGAAAGGCTATTGATAGAAATGAAGATCACTGTAACAAGAAACTTTGAAGAGGAGCCAATCAAAATTAGACAACTTAAATGCTGAGATGAAAATTGAGCTAAAGGCAATAAGAAATAGCAAACTAAATAATACAGAAGAAAGAATGAATGATCTGGAAGACAGAATAATGGAAATCACTGAATAAGAATAGCAGACAGAAAGACAAATGAAAAAAAAAATGAAAACAACATACGAGACCTATGGGATAATACAAAGTATGCCAACTAGGCATAACAGGGATCCCAGAAGGAGAAGAAAGAGAAAAGGGGATAAAAAAATCTCTCTGGAGAAATTATGGCTGAAAGCTTCCCAAACCTAAAGAAAGAAATAGATATCCAGGTATAGGAAGCACAGGGGGTCCCAAACAAGAGGAACCCAAATAGACCTACACCAAGACATATTATAACTAAAATGGCAAAAGTTACAGATATAGAAAAACAAAAAGTCAGTTACAAGGGAATCCCCATAAGGCTATCAGCTGAATTCTCTACAGAAATGCTGCATGGTGGAAGGGAGTGGCAAGATATATTCTAAGTCATGAAAGGGAAAAACGTTCAACCTAGGAAAATCTACCCAGAAAGATTATCATTTAGAATAGAAGGAGAGATAAAGAATTTCTCAGACAAGCAAAAACTAAAAGGATACAGCAATACTAAACCTTTCCTAAAAGACATATTGAAAGGTCTTCTCCAGGGCTTCCCTGGTGGCGCAGTGGTTGAGAGTCTGCCTGCCTATGCAGGGGACACGGGTTCATGCCCCGGTCCGGGAAGATCCCACATGCCGCGGAGCGGCTGGGCCTGTGAGCCATGGCCGCTGAGCCTGCGCATCCAGAGCCTGTGCTCCGCAACGGGAGAGGCCACAACAGTGAGAGGCCCGTGTACCGCACCAAAAAAAAAAAAAAAAAAAAAAAAAAAAGGTCTTCTCCAAATAGAAAAGAAAAAAGAATCTATAGGAAAGAAAAAATCACAATAGGAAAAGCAAATATATAAAAGGACTGTAGATCACTTACCAGTACAGAGGTTTTTTTAAAAAAATCAAAATATTTTGTGAAAGCAATTACAATTACAGTAAACAGCAAAAGGATAAACATGAAGATGTAAAATAGGACATCAAAATGATAAAATGTAGGGGAGGGAAGTAAGAAAATGTAGATTTTTTTTTAGACTGTGTTTGAGATTATGTGATTATCAGTCTAAAGCAAGTAGATCTAGTAATGGGTTAGCATACTTGAAAAGCAGGGTAACCACAAATCAAAAACATACAATAGATTCCAAAAAAGGAAAAAGAAGAGAACTCAAGCATAATAGAAAAGAAAACCATCACACATAAAAGGAAAAGCAAAAGAAAAATAAAGGAATAGAGAAGAAATACAAAATCAACTGGAAAATAAGCTTTAAAAGGGCAATAAATACATATATATCAGTAATTACCCCAAATGTCATGGACTAAATGCTCCAATCAAAAGACAAAGAGTGGCAGATTGGATAATAACATGAGAGCCTACAATATGCTGCCTATAAGAGATTCACTTTAGGGTGAAGGACACACACATGGAAAAAGATACTTCAGGCAAATGGAAATGACAAGAAAGCAGGGGTAGCAATACTCATATCAGACAAAATAGACTTTAAAACAAAGGCCATAAAGAAAGATAAAGAAGAACATCATATAATGATAAAAGGCTCAATACAAGAAGAGGACGTTATACTCGTTAATATACATGTCCCCAATATATGAGCACCTAAATACATAAAACAAATACTAACAGACATAAAGGGAGAAAATGATGGGAATACAAAAGTAGGAGACTTTAACATCTCACTGACATCAATGGACAGATCTTCCAGACAGAAAATCAATAAGGCAGTGGAGACCCTACATGACACAATAGAACAGTTAGATTTAATTAATATCTTCAAGACATTACATCCAAAAAACCCCAGAATACACATTGTTTTCACGCACACATGGGACATTCTCTAGGAAAGACCACATACTAGGAAACAAAACAACTCTTTTTTTTTTTGTTTTTTGGTACGGGGGTCTCTCACTGTTGTGGCCTCACCCGTTGTGGAGCACAGGCTCCGGACGCAGAGGCTCAGCGGCCATGGCTCACGGGCCCAGGTGCTCCGCGGCATGTGGGATCTTCCCAGACTGGGGCACGAACCCGTGTTCCCTCTATTGGCAGGCGGACTCTCAACCACTGCGCCACCCACTGCGCCACCAGGGAAGCCCCAAAACAACTCTTAACACATTTAAGAGTATAGAAATTATTTCAAGGCTCTTTTCTGACCACACAGTATGAAGCTAGAAATCAACCACAGAATGAGAAATGAAAAAAAAAAGATTATATGGAGACGAAAATACATGCTACTAAAAAACCAATGAGTCAACAATGAAATAAAAAAGGAAATTTAAAAAATCTTGACACAAATGACAATGAAAACACAACTATACAAAATCTATGGAGGCAGCAAAAGCAGTCCTAAGAGGGAAGTTCATAGCAATACAGGCCTTCCTCAAAAATAAGAAAAATCTCAAATAAAAAACCTAACCTACCACCTAAAAGAATTAGAAAAGAAGAACAAGCAAAACCTAAAGTCAGCTGAAGGAAGGAAACAATAAAGACCAGAGAGGAAATAAATAAAAGAGAGATTTAAAAAAACCAGCAGAAAAAACAAATAAAACTAAGAGCTGGTTTTTTGAAAGGATAAACAAAATCAATAAACCTCTGGCCAGGCTCACCAAGAAGAAAAGAGAGAGGTCCTAAATGAACAAAATATGAAATGAAAGGGAAAAATAACAACTGATGTTGCAAAAATACTAAAAAATCATAAGAAAAAATATGAACAATTATATGCCAACAAGTTGGACAACCTAGAGGAAATGGACAAGTTTTTAGAAACGTACAGCCCACCAAAACTGAATCAAAAAGAAATAGATGCGGCTTCCCTGGTAGTGCAGTGGTTAAGAATCAGCCTGCCAATGCAGGGGACATGGGTCCGAGCCCTGGTCTGGAAAGATCCCACATGCCGCGGAGCAACTAAGCCCGTGCACCACAACTACTGAGCCCATGTGCCACAACTACTGAAACCCACGCGCCTAGAGCTCGTGCTCTGCAACAAGAGAAGCCACTGCAATGAGAAGCCCGTGTGCAGCAACAAAGACCCAATGCAGCCAAAAAGAAATTAATTAATTTTAAAAAAAGAAGAAATAGATGATTTGAACAGACCAATCACTGGAATTTAAATAGAATCTGTAATTTAAAAACAAAACAAAAGGGAAAAAAAAGCCCCAAACCAAAAATTCCCTGCAGACAAAAGTCCAGGACTGGATGGCTTCTCTGGGGAATTCTACCAAACATAAAAAGAACTTATAACAATCCTTCTTAAACTCTTCCAGAAGATTAAGGGGGACAGAACACTCGCAAAGTCATTCTATGAAACTATCATCACCTTGATACCAAAACTAGACAAAGACACTACCAAAAAAGAAAATTACAGGCCAATATCTTTGACGAATATAGATGCCAAAATCTTTAACAAAACATTAGCAAACCAAATCCAGCAACACATAAAAAGGGTCATATATCATGATGAAGTTAGATTCATCCCAGGGTCATAAGAGTGGTTCAGCAAATCAATCAATGTGATACACCAGATCAACAAAAGACGAAAACCACATGATCATCTCAGTAGATGCAGAAAAACTATTTGACAAAATTCAACGCCCATTCTTGATAAAAACTCTCACCAAAGTGAGTGCAGAGGGAACATATCTCAGCATAATAAAAGCTATTTATGAAAAACTCACAGCCAACATAATTCTCAACACTGAAAAGCTGAAAGCCTTCCTGCTAAAATCTGGAACAAGATAAGGATGCCCACTCTTGCCACTTTTATTCAACATAGTATTGGAAGTCCTAGCCACAGCAACCAGACAAGAAAAAGAAATAAAAGGTATCCAAATCAGAAGAGGTAAAATTGTCATTATATGCAGATGACATGATACTATATATACAAAAACCTAAAGACTCCACACAAAAACTACTAGAACTGATAAACGAATTCAGCAAGGTAGCAGGATACAGGATTAACATACAGAAATCTTGCATTTCTTTACACTAACAATGAAATATCAGAAAAAAAAAGTTTAAAAAAATCCCTTTGAAAATAACATCAAAAAAATAATAAAATATTTAGAAATAAACCTGACCAACGAGGTGAAAGACTTACATGCTGAGAAGTATAAAACATTAATAAAGGAAACTGAAGATGATTCAAAGAAATGGAAAGATATCCCATGCTCTTGGAAGAATTAATATTGTTAAAATGGCCATACTACCCAATGGAAGCTACAGATTTAATGTGATCCCTATCAAAATACCAATGGCATTTTCCACAAAACTAGAAAAAATAATCATAAAATATATAAATATAAGGAACTACAGAGGATCTAGAACTGCCAAAGCAATCCTGAGGAAAAGAGCAAAGTTGGAGGCATAACCCTCCCAGATTTCAGAAAAACTATATTGGTATATATACCAATATACCAAAACTATATATACCAATATATATAACAATATACCAAAACTATATTGGTATTGGCACAAAAACAGACATATGGATCAATGGAACAGAACAGAGGGTCTAGAAATAAACCTGCACAGCTATGGTCAATTAATCTTCGACAAAGGAGGCAAAAATATACAATGGGAAAAAGACAGTCTCTTCAGCAAGTGGTGTTGGAAAAGTTGGACACCCACAAGTAAATCAGTGAAGTTAGAACACACCCTCACACCATACACAAAAATAAATTCAAAATGGCTTAAAGACTTAAACGTAAGACATGACACCATAAAACTCCTAGAAGAGATTACAGGCAAAACATTCTCTGATATAAATCGTACAAATATTTTTTTAGGTCAGTCTCCCAAGGCAATAGAAATAAAAACAAAAATAAACAAATTTGACCTAATCAAACTTCCAAGCTTTTGCACAGCAAAGGAGACCATAAACAGAACAGAAAGACAACCTACAGAATGGGAGAAAATATTTGCAAATGATGCAACTGGCAAGGGCTTAATTTCCAAAATATACAAACGGCTCATACAGGTCAATATCAAAAAAACAAACAACCCAATCAAAAAGTAGGCAGGGCTTCCCTGGTGGCGCAGTGGTTGAGAGTCCGCCTGCTGATGCAGGGGACACGGGTTCGTGCCCCGGTCCAGGAAGATCCCACATGCCGCGGGGCGGCTGGGTCCTGAGCCATGGCCGCTGAGCCTGCGCGTCTGGAGCCTGTGCTCCACAACGGGAGAGGCCACAGCAGTGAGAGGCCCGTGTACCACAAAAAGAAAAAAAAAAAAAGTAGGCAGAAGACCTAAATAAATATTTCTCCAACAAAGACATACAGATGGCCAACAGGCACATGAAAAGATATCCACACTGCTAATGAGAAATGCAAACCAAAACTACAATGAGGTATCATAACAATGGTCAGAATGGCCATCATTAAAAGGTCTACAAATAATAAATGCTGGAGAGGATGTGGAGAAAAGGGAACCCTCCTACATTGTTGGTGGGAATGTAAACTGATGCAGCCACTATGGAGAGTATGGAGGTTCCTTAATAAACTAAAAATAGAGTTACCATACGATCCAGCAATCCTACTCCTGGGCATATATTCAGAAAAGACAGAAACTCTAATTCAAAAACACACATGCACCCCTATGTTCAGAGCTGCACTATTTACAATAGCCAAGACATGGAAGCAACCTAAGTGTCCATCAACAGATTAATGGATAAAGAAGATACGGTGTATATATATAATATGTATGTATACCCTATATTATATATATTCCATTATATATAATGGAATATTACTCAACCATAAAAACGAACAAAATAATGCCATTTGCAGTAACATGGGTGCATCTAGAGATTATCATACTAAGTGAAGTAAGCCAGACAAAGACAAATATTATATGATACCACTTATATGTGGAATCTAAAAAAATGATACAAATGAACTTATTTACAAAACAGAAACAGACTCACAGACATAGGAAACAAATGTATGGTTACCAAAGTGGAAAGGATGGGGAAGGGATAAATTAGGAGTTTGGGATTAACAGATATACCCTACTATATATAAACTAGATAAACAACAAGGTGCTATGGTATAGCACAGGGAACTATATTCAGTATCTTGTAATAACCAAAATGAAAGAGAATCTCATAAAAAACTGAATATATAGATATATAAAATTGATATATATATATAGACTGAATCACTTTGCTGTACACCAGAAACTAATACAACATTGTTAATCAACTACACTTCAATTAAAAAAGAGAGAGAGAAAAAAAGGGAGAGGGCCCAAGTCAATAAAATCAGAAATGAAAAAGGAGAAGTTACACCTGACACCACAGAAATACAAAGGATCATGGAGACTACTATGAACGACTCTATGCCAATAAAATGCACAACCTAGATGAAATGGACAAATTCTTAGTAAGGTACAATCTCCCAAGACTGAACCAGGAAGAAACAGAAATTGAAACAGTACTGAAATTGAATCAGTAATTTTAAAACTCCCAACAAACAGAAGTCCAGGACCAAAGAGCTTCACAGGTGAATTCTACCAAACATTTAGAGATGACTTAACACCTATCCTATTCCAAAAAATTGCAGAGGAAAGAACACTTCTAAACTCTTCTATGAAGCCATCATACCTGATGGCTGATGCCTGACACCAAAACCAGACAAAGATATCACACACACAAAGAAAATTACAGGCCAATATCACTGATGAACACAGATGCAAAAATCCTCAACAAAATAATACTAGCGAACTGAATCCAACAGTACATTAAAAGGATCATACACCATGATCAAGTGAGATTTATCCTAGGGATGCAAGGATTTTTAAATATCTGCACATTAATGTGATACACCATGTTAACAAACTGAAGAATAAAAACCATACGATCATCTCAAAAGATGCAGAAAAAGCTTTTGATAAAATTCAACATCGATTTATGATAAAATAAAAACTCTCCAGAAAGTGGGCATAGAGGGAACATACGTCAGTATAGTAAAGGCTACATACATGAGAAACCCACAGCTAACAACACCCTCAATGGTGAAAAGCTGAAAGCGTTTCCTCTAAAATCAGGAACAAGACAAGGATGCCCTCTCTCACCACTTTTTTTTTAATTTATTTTTTTTGGCTGCGTTGGGTCTTCATTGCTGCATGGGCTTTTCTCTAGTTGTGGCGAGCAGCGGCTACTCTTCATTGTGGTGCACAGGCTTCTCAATGCGGTCACTTCTCTTGTTGTGGAGCATGGGCTCTAGGCACGCGGGCTTCAGTAGTTGTGGCACGTGGGCTCTAGAGCGCAGGCTCAGTAGTTGTGGTGCAACTTAGTTGCTTAGTAGTGGGCTTAGTTGCTATGGCTACTCTTCATTGTGGTGCACAGGCTTCTCAATGCGGTCGCTTCTCTTGTTGTGGAGCATGGGCTCTAGGCACGCGGGCTTCAGTAGTTGTGGCACGTGGGCTCTAGAGCGCAGGCTCAGTAGTTGTGGTGCAACTTAGTTGCTTAGTAGTGGGCTTAGTTGCTCTGTGGCATGTGGGATCTTCCTGGACCAGGGATCAAACCGTGTCCCCTGCAGTGGCAGGCAGATTCTTAACCACTGTGCCACCAAGTCTCTCACCACTTTTATTCAACATAGTTTTGGAAGTCCTTGCCACAGCAATCGGAGAAGAAAAAGAAATAAATGGAACCCAAATTGGAAAAGAAGAAGTAAAACTGTCATCGTTTGCAGATGACATGATACTATACATAGAAAATCCTAAAGATGCCTCCAGAAAACTACTAGAACTCATCAAAGAATTTGGTAAAGTTGCAGGTACAAAATTAATATACAAAAATCTGTTGCATTTCTGTCCACTAATATGAAGTATCAGAAGGAGGAATTAAGGAAACAATCCGATTTATCATCACATTGAAAAGAATAAAATACCTAGTAATAAACCTACCTGAGAAGGCAAAAGATCTGTACTCTGCAAACTGTAAGACGCTGATGAAAGAAACTGAACACAACACAAACAGATGGAGAGATATACTGTGTTCTTTGATTGGAAGAATCAATATTGTTAAAATTACCGCACTACCCAAGGTAATCTACAGAGTCAATGCGACCCCTATCAAATGACCAATGGCATTTTTCACAGAACTAGAACAAATAATTTAAAAATTTGTATGGGAACACAAAAGACCCCAAATAGCCAAAACAATCTGGAGAAAAAAGAACAGAGCTGGAGGAATCATGCTCCCTAACTTCAGATTATCCTACAGAGCTGCAGTAATCAAAACAGTATGATACTTGCACAAAAACAGACACATATATCAATGGGACAGGACAGAAAGGCCAGATATAAACCCACGCCCTTATAGTCAATTAATCTACAACAAAGGAGGCAAGAATATACAATGGAGAAAGGACAGTCTCTTCAATAAGTGGTGCTGGGAAGACTGGACAGCTACATAAAAGAGAATTAGAACATTCTCTGAAAAATAAACTCAAAAGAATTAGGAGTTTGGGATTCAAATATACATACTACTATATATAAAATAACCAACAAGGACCTACTGTCTAGCACAGGAAACTATACTCAATATCTTGTAATAACTTACAATGGAAGAGAATGTAAAAAAGAATAATAACTGAATCATTTTACTGTACATCTGAAACTAACACAACATTGTAAGTCAACTATATGTCAATAAAAATTTAAAAAATAAACAACCACCCCCACAAAAGTTCTATGAATACTACTATGAATTAAACTGGCTGCTTTTGAAAAAAAAATTTTTTTAAACCCCTCAAAATGATTAAAGACCTAAATGTAAGACCAGATACTATGAAACTCCTAGAGGAAAACACAGGCAGAACACTCTTTGACACAATCACAGCAATATTGTTTTGGATGCGTCTCCTAAAGTAAAGGAAATAAAAGCAAAAATAAACACATGGGACCTAATTACACTTAAAAGCCTTTGCATGCCAAAGGAAACCACTGACAAAACAAAAAGACAACATACTGAATGGGAGAAAATATTTGCAAATGATACGACCAATAAGGGATTATATACATTGAAGCATTCAGGAGTAAAGGAATATGATGTATGCAGTATACTCTCAAATTGTTGAAAGAAAAATATTTATATAATAAGGACAAAATGATAAAGAAAATGTGTCAAAATGTTAACAACTGGTGAATCTTGGTAAAGGGAACATTAAAGTTTTCTTTTTCCTACAACTTTTTATACATTGGAATTTTTTTCAAATAAAGTTTAAAAATTATTTTTCCAATTTGATAGGTTAAGAAATGTTTTGATGTATGTTTCTTTAGTTATGTGTAATGGTGAGTATCCTTTCATATGTTTATTTTATACCTGAATATCTTTTTTACACATCGCTTATTCATATCCTTTGCCTATTTTTCTAATGTATTTTTTATGGTTTTTCTCATTGAATTTGTATGAGTCTTATGGGAATTAGTGTTTTTTCTGACACATATGCACAAAATAGGTTTTCTGAGTTTGGCATTACCTAAGTTAGTTTATGGTACTTTTTTGGTTGAAAAATATTTAATTTTTATGCAATCAAATTTATTAATCTTTCTATATGGCTTCTGGGTTATATCCTGCTTAGAAAGGCCGTTTTTACCCCCAGACTACTAATGCTTTCTTCTAGTACTTTTAGAATTTAATTTTTTAGGTTTAATTTATTTATCAGTTGGTAATTCCATCTGTTTAAAGAGTTTATTTTTTCCCCAAATCACCAGTTTTACTAAAGACACATATTAAACAATTTTACTTTCCTCCACTGACTTGAAACATCTACTTCTGGACCCTTCTCAGTGCCACTGATCTGTTCCTTCTTTAGTTCCAAACTGTATTGTTTTAATATTTCTTAAAGCCAATGATTCTAATATTAAATTTTGGAAACTACCTGGCTGTTCCAGCATAAATAGTTATCCGTTGGTATCTGAGGAGGATTGGTTCCAGGATTGCCCTCTACCCCACTCCCCTGTGCCCCCAGGATACCAAAATTCATGGATGCTCAAGACTCATATAAAATGGCACAGTATTTGCATAATCTACACAATCCTCCCATATACTTTAAATCATCTCTAGATTAACTTATAATACCTAATACAATATAAATGTTATGTAAATAGTTGCCAGCACCTGACAAATTCAAACATTATCTTTGGGAACTTTATGGAATTTTTCATATTTTTGATCCACAGTTGGTTGAATCTGTGAATGCAGAACCAGCAAATATGGAAGGCCAACTATATGTACGTGTGTGTGGTGTGTGTGTGTGTGTGTATCCTCCTTAACCAATCCCTTCCTTTGCATTTCATGACCCCCACGTTGCTGGTTTTCCTCCTTTCTCTACGCTAGTTATTCCCAGCTTCCTTTGTCAGTTGCTTTTTTGCTAATCATCCTTCAATATTTGGAAAAATTTTAGGGCTTTTCTCTTCTCTCTTCCTACTAGGTGATCTCATTGGCACTGATTTTTTTAACCTTGTTTATGGTGATTTTTGTAAAAAAGTTTTATATTTATATAAAATATTAAAAAGTTTTAAATTTATATCCAATCAAATATATCATTTTCTTTTATGGCTTCAAGGTTATATCCTGCCTAAAAAGGGTTAAGCCATAGTTTAATTATTATGACTTCATTACTATGTTGATGACTCCTAAATTTTAGTCTCAGCCTAACTTCTTTTCTAAGATACAGATGCATATAAACAGTGAGCTGCTCAGTATCTCTATTTAGCTATCTCACAGGCATCTCAAACTGAATATATCTAAAATGGAATCCATGATTTTACCTCCTCAAACTGTTCCCCTCTCCATTTCTAGTACAGATTCCCAGAAATGAGATTGGCGAGTCAAAGAGTGTGAACAAAAAGTGTGTAATTTTGATATACTGCCCAGTTTCCTTCCAGAGGGGTTATATCAATTTATACTTACACTAGCAGTGTAGCTATTTCTCCATGGTCTTGTCAACAGGGTGTGTAATCAAACTTCTGGATAACTGCAATCTGATAGATTACAAATTTGTAATCTGATAGATAAAAAATAGTACTTTGGTATAGTTTTAATTCGTTTTTAAGTTATTATGAACAAACGAGCAGATTTTCGTATGTTTAAGGGCAATCTGAACTTCTTGTTTACTGCCCATTTTTCTGTTAGGTCACTGGTCTAGGTTATTGACCAATAGGAGCTCTTGATGTATTAAGGATATATCATCTGTAATATGAATTGAAAATATTTCCCCCCAGTTTGTCTTTGATTTTTGTCTTGATATTATTTTGTTTTACCATGCACAAATTTTTAATTTTTATATAGTAAAATCTATCAATATTTTCTTCTATGCTTTCTGGGTTAGTCAATTAGAAAGGCCTTCTTCATTTCAAGATTATAAAGGAATTGCTTCATGTCATCTGCTACTATTTTCATGGTTTCACTTTGTATTTTTTAAATCTTTGATCCATTGGAAGTTATCCTGTTGGACAGAAGAGTGGTATTAAAGAATAAAATGAACCATGTCTTTCCTTTGCTTAAAACCCTTTAATGGTTTTCTTTTCTTTTTTAAAATAAATTTATTTATTTATTTATTTTTGGCTATGTTGGGTCTTCATTGCTGTGCGTGGGCTTTCTCTAGTTGTGGCGAGCAGGGGTTACTCTTCATGTGGTGTTCAGGTTTCTCACTGCTGTGGCTTCTCTTGTTGCAGAGCGTGGGCTCTAGGCGTGCAGGCTTCAGTAGCTGTGGCTCAGGGCTCTAGAGCACAGGCTCAGTAGTTGTGGTGCACAGGCTTAGTTGCTCCACAGCATGTGGGATCTTCCCAGACCAGGGCTTGAACCTATGTCTCCTGCATTGGCAGGTGGATTCTTAACCACTGCACCACCAGGGAAGCCCTTTTAATGGTTTTCTATTGGTCTTAAGATTAAATTTCAAATTCTTAACATGGTCTATTAGCTCCATTGTGATATGGCTCTATTCTTTCTATAAAATCATTATGTTACATCCTCCCTTTTGCCCTCTGGATCTCACTGGGTTTCTTTCAGTTCCTTGAACTTGTTATGCTTCTTCATGTTTCAGAATTTTGTATGAAGTGTTCCAGAACCAAAGTTAAATCTCTCTGTAATACACTGTTAAATCATCCAAGGCTTCTTCTCTGTAGCACCCATTAACTGTAATTATGAATTCAATGGCTATCTTCCCTGCTAGATTATAATTTCCACTAGAACAGACACTCTAGGCATCTTGTTCATTACTGTAGCCTCTGTTCCCAAGCACAATGGCTGAAGTATAGTAGCTTTACAAATACTTATTAAATGAATGAATAAATGAAAAATAACAGGTTTAATAAAAAACTCCTTCTAATAACATCCAATTCAGTTTTCTGATTATTAGTTCAAACAATCTCTGATTTACAGTTTATTCTGCTGAACACTCATCTAATCAGGAAGGAAGTGCTTTATAAAAACGACCAATACCAACTATCCTATCAGTAATAAACTGTATTCTGGCTTATAAATTAGCCTTTTATGAATATGTCTAGGGAAATCAATCCCTGAAAACTTTAGTTTTTGCTAAAAGAACACAAAATTGTCCTATAAAATAAAAACCAGGCTTAGAATTTGTAACATTTCTTTGATATTATGAGTTAGAATTAGCAGTAAATACCTAAACAGGTATGTGTTAGCAGAATGGTGAACCCATATTGTTCTTCTGACAAATACACTGTGAATGCATCACACCACCAAGTACAACTCACCTCTTGAAAGTTATGTTGAGTGAACTTGTCTGCTATCCTTAGCAACTCACGACATGAATGTGTGTCAGCAAAAGCCCGAATGCCCAGGCAGTTAGAAGGATCTAATTGTCTCTTTAAGAATTCACAACAGGCTTCCTGTATTTCTGCCAGCTGAAGGAGGCAAGCAGCTGGCAGAAGGGTCTGAACATTGCCCTCTTCCACAGTTATCTGGGAGGTATATGCAAAGTCTATCAGTAGTTCCATAGCCCTCTCATCTATGTCTCGGATCACAACTTCCGTCTGACGGCTCTCTGCCAATTCTCCTGTAAACATAGCTCGGAAGTAGGGACTACAGGCTGACAAAATGACTCGATGGGCATATATCTTCTTAGCGCCCACAACTAGCACCACATCACACAGCTCCCGGTGCTTTCTCAGAAGGTTAATCACTTCCAAGGTTTGTCGAGGGTGCTTGTCTGAGATATAGGGCATGCGGGCAGGTTGGGGAACCCCTTCTGGCAGTTTGTTGGGGTCTCCAAGGGTGCAGCGGCTTGTTACATCCATTCCAGTCTCTCCTGGTCGAATGCTGGTACACCTACAGAGATGGGGGTGGGAGAGAGAAGAGAAGATGGCAATATTTTTAGAAGCTAATTCCTGCATTTCACATGTATATTGTATGTAGAAATTCAGGTGCTAACTTACTAGGTAAATGCCACAAACTTAAATTATTGACAAATAATTAGAACTAAGACATTTGGATTTTCATAATCATCACACTGTATCTATCAACATGGAGAAAAAAAGAGAATCTATGCCCCTCAATTAAGATGATAACTATGCTTTTAACAAATATTTACTAGTTCTTATATTTTACAGAGCATTCTGCTATGGACTGAGGAAAATTCAAAGAAATATAAAGAGGTAATCAGGGAACCTAATTATCTAGAAGGAGAGACACATGAATAGCCGAAAGCGGGCAACCAGGATAAAAAATGTGGTTCAGAAAGGCAAAATCTATACTTATTAGTTTATACTGGAACACAGACCTGGCATAAGCTATCAGGTTATTACAAGGGTATGTATTTTTGGGTGTGTGAAGTAGGAATATTACATTGCATTTTTCCAGAGCTTACGTGAAATATCCTACACACATGCTTCAGATCGTTATACTCCTGTTTCTGATTCTCTACTTACTAAGCAGTCTTCTGACTCATGTGAGTCTCAGAAACTAATCATCTATGACTGTACTGAGATAGTCTAATACTGGCCTGCAAGAGACAGTATCAGTTTACTACCCCTAAAGCTGTAGCACTGACAAGACCTACAGTATAATAAAACACTAGAGTGTTGACAGAATCCCCTGGGAAGGAGAGGAGAATATAAAAGGACATTTTAGGAAGAAGAAACTACACTTAGCTCTTCCTTTCTTCAGCAGCAACCTGTTTTTCCCAAGTACTTATAAATTCAATGTTTCTACGCTTGGCCTCAGCCTACAGGTAACTGTATTCTATAGTACAAACTGTTCATAATTCCTGACATCTGGTAGGAACAGCACTGTTTATGCTTGACAATTTAAAACTGAAACATAAAACTGAGCAAAACTGAGTTAAAGGATAATTGTTACCACCCATGTAAACAAGCAAAAAAGCTTTCAGCCACAGTACTTAATGGTCTCTTGTTTGTAGTAGATGCTGAAATAATACATCACGTGGTTAACAGTGTTACACCATTAAAGACAAGACCATTTAAAATTTTTCCATTATAATACTGACATTGTATGTTGAAATTAAAGAGTTTTTGTTGTGACCTTAATTATGTACACAAAGATGGTACTGTTGAACTCAGACATAAACAATTTTTTATTTCACCTAAGTACAATATGAAAGCTAATTTCTACATATCTACTTTTTAAAAATAAAACAGTATGCAAATAAAAACACTTATGATTGTATTAGATTGTATAGATTCTGACTTTCAATAATTGGTAATTTCTCTATGCTTATCAACTGTCTGGTTTGCAAACTTGGAAGGAATTCTCTTAAATGTGGTCATTCTCAAAAGTTCTGTTTTCTCTGCTCTCTATACACATTCTTGGGGAAGTGCATTTAATCTCATGGTTCCCATCACCCATATGTGAATGGCTAAAGCACATAGGCTTTCACTAGTTGTGTCGAGCAGGGGCTACTCTTTGTTGTGGAGCACAGGCTCTAGGCACGCGGGCTTCAGTAGTTGTGGCACGTGGTCTTAGTAGTTGTGGTTTGCAGGCTTAGTTGCTCTGCAGCATGTGGGATCTTCCTGGACCAGGGCTCGAACCTGTGTCCCCTGCATTGACAGGCAGATTCTTAACCACTGTGCCACTAGGGACGTCCCAGGCCAAAAATCTTGGAGCCCCCTTCCCTTCCACATACCCTCAAACCCAATCCATCAGCAAATTCTGTCATTCTACCTCCAAATAATACCTAGAATCCAACCATTTCTCTACCTTTCCACTAGTCCCACCCTAATTCAGGCTATCCTCACACTTCTTTGTATGATAATAGCCTCATAAGTGGTCTGCTTGCTTCCACCTTTGCTGATTTATATTCTCTTCTCTAAACAACCAAAATGATCCTTTAGAAAAGTCAGACTATACCTTTCCTCTGCTCAAAATCCTTTAAACACTCATATCAGTAGCAAAAAACAAAGCCTATAGAGTTTACGAACTTCTATATGACTCCTCCCCCGGCTAACTCTCTGAATTCGTCTCCCACTTTCCCCTTACTCATGGTTCTCTAGTCACACAGACTTCCTTGCTATTTCTGGGACACGCCAAGGCCTCTCTTGCTTCAGAGCCTTAATCCTCCTTCCTGAAAGGTTCTTCCCCAAATATCTGCAGAGCTCATTCCCTTATTTCTTTCAGATCTCTGTTCAAATGTCAACTTATCAGACCACCTTATACGAAACAGCATCTCTTACTTTTACTACCCTATACTCTTTACTGTGCTTAATTTTTCTTCTTGAATAATTACCTCCTGATATAATGTATTGGCTTTCTCTCCCAACCAGAACATAAGCTCCATAAAAACAAGGCCTCTGTTCTCTTTTACTCAATGCTATCCTTCAACACGTGGATCCAGTGCTCATTAAATAGCTGTCAAATAAATTCAGCTTTTCTTCCTGCCAAAATAAACTATACCCTCCAAACTTTCTTGTCTGGTTCTCTTGAAAGAATGCCCAGTTTGTAGCCAGGCAAACATAGATTCAAACCTTAGCTGCATCATTTATTAGGTATAATCTTTGGCAAATTACTTAATGTCTCTGATCCTCAAGTTCATCATCTGTAATTGTGGGGATAATTACACTTACCTCACAAGGAAAATGATAGTGTTGGGATTTGTCTGAATGTAAGTCCTCTGACTCCAAAGTCAGTGCTTTATCCTGAACTGTTTTGGTCAACTAGATGGAGCATTTGAAGCAGAAATGATCCTGGCAATCTGGTTTACGTGGTTATTGTTCTTAGAAGGGAGAAAAGGCAAGCATGCTGCCACATGGCTGGACTATGCTGCTCTTTTAGGAGAATGAGGAGCAAGAACAAGGATCACCGAGACGATAAGGGGTGCCTCATTTTAAATCTTCTGAGAAGTTGTATTTATTTCTAGCAATTTAATTCTAGACGTTATATTTAATTCTATACATTAAGTTATTTCTTCTGTGGTTCTGCTATTTGTTTTTGTAAATGTTTACTTTCAAAAAATCTAAGCCCACATCCTCCAACAGTCTCATCACATCCAAAGGGTTCTACTGGCAGAAATGGTTCGTTTTTTCTACCTTCCCCCCCCACCCTGCCCCGTACATCCCCATACATTTTTCTGGGCATCTTTGAGGGGAAGTTATAATAAGTGTCCCAGAAATAGGTTGTGTTCATACCTTGTCACATCTATATTCACAAATTCTTTGTTTGGAGTCTGATGGATTAAGTACTCTAATGATTTGAGGGGTGGGGTGGTAAACTAAAGTGTGAACTGCTCCCCAGCAAGAGGAAAAAACCCTAGGAAAGCTATTTTTTTAACCACTTTTTAAAAATTGAAGTATGGTTAATTTACAATGTTGTTAGTTTCAGGTGCAGAGCAAAGTGATTCGGTTATACATACATATATGTATACATACATATATATATATGTTCTTTTTCAGATTATTTCCCATTATAGGTTATTACAAGATATTGAATATATTTCCCTGTGCTATACAGTATGTCCTTATTGTACATCTATTTTATACTGTGTATATGTTAATCTTAAACTCCTAATTTATACCGCCCCCCCGCCCCACTATCTGCTTTGGTAACTGTAAGTTTGTTTTCTATGTTTGTGAGTCAATTTCTGTCTTGTAAATAAGTTCATTTGCTTTCTTGTTTTTGTTTTTTTGTTTTTTTTCATTAGGAAAGCTTTTAATTAAAGGCTTGGGGGAGCAAGCCTGATTGTCCAAGTGAAAATTCATCTGGAGAAACCAGAGGATCTCAAATTATTTGCTTTTCTATCCCAATAGTGAACTAATGACATTACAAATATATATATATTATATAATATATACATAAAGAAATTGAACTCAAATAACATTTTTATTAACTTAATTTTCAAGACTAATTTACATATGTTTTAAGGCTGAAGGAGCTAGGTGGAAGGATTATTCTGGACTCCATCCACAGTTAACAAACTAAGGAGACCAAATAGAGCTTTTGCCTTCTCCCACAAAAGGACTGCCAATTGCTTCATTTGCAAATATTTTCTCCCATTCTGAGGGTTGTCTTTTCATCTTGTTTATGTTTTCCTTTGCTGTGCAAAAGCTTTTAAGTTTCATTAGGTCCCATTTGTTTATTTTTGTTTTTATTTTCATTTCTCTAGGAAGTGGGTCAAAAAGGATCTTGCTGTAATTTATGTCATAGAGTGTTCTTCCTCTGTTTTCCTCTAAGAGTTTTATAGTGTCTGGCCTTACATTTAGGTCTTTAATCCATTTTGAGGTTATTTTTGTGCATGGTGTTAGGGAGTGATCTAATCTCATTCTTTTACATGTAGCTGTCCAGTTTTCCCAGCACCAAGAGGGAGGAGATATGGGGATATATGTATATGTATAGCTGATTCACTTTGTTATAAAGCAGAAACTAACACACCATTGTAAAGCAATTATACTCCAATAAAGATGTTCAAAAAAAGGGGGGGTGGAAGGACTGCCCCTTCCTGTTAGGCTGTTACATTAAGTTTTAAAATACTGTTTCTCTAACACCAGCCATGCGGGGGTGCTTGGTAAAAGCACAGATTCTTAAGGGGGGCTAGAGAATCAATATCTCTGGGGGTGTAGTTACAGAGTCTGCATTTAGCAAGGTTATTTTAACACAAATTAAAGTTTGACTAATAACTGGCTAATAAATTTGACTAATAAATAAAATTTCTTTATTAGCGGAAACTGTTGGCTTTTAAAAAGAGACTGTTGACCTAAGTCGAAAGGAAATAACAACATGGAGAAAGTAATGATTCAAAATGTAGCTATAAAGGAAAGAAAAAAAGTAAGAGCGAAGTCTTGTCAAACATACAAAATGAAATAAAACAAGGATTCACATTTACCAAAATGTCAATAAATCTAAAAAATCAGACATTATGTATGAAATCATTTTAAGAAACTGTAGGGACTTCCTTACAGTTGGTCCAGTGGTAAAGAATCCGCCTTCCAATGCAGGGGACCCGGGTTCGATCCCTGGTCGGGGAAAAAGATTCCACATGCCGCAGCGCAACTAAGCCCGCGCGCCACAACTACTGAGCTCTCACGCCTCAACAAGAGAGGCTGGGGGCTGCAACCTACAGAGCCCACATGCCCTGGAGCACGCACACCACAAGTAGAGAGAAAACCTGCATGCCACAACTAGAGAGAAGCCGGCGTGCCACAACGAAGACCCAACATAGCCAAAAAAAAAAAAAAAAAACACAAAAAACTAATTACTACATTTGAAGTTGTACATATAATTGGAAGGAAAAAGCTGCTATTAAAATTTTTTCAATTATTCTTTCACATTCTGTGGGAAAGGGCAATGTTTATTTCAGAGACAGATGGTGCTTTTAAGAAAACATCTATTTGGGCCTTTTAATTATAAAACACAAGGTGAGGACTCTTTGGGATGATAAAACCATTAGATGTACATCGTCTGCAGTATTTTTTGGTTTGTTTTTAAATTTAAATTGAATTTGAATATCATTAGGAGGGCTTGGAATCTTAGTTCACCACAGACCCCACCACTCTCTCTTATGTGAAAGCCATGCACTTATATGAACTACGTATAAGATATACGAGGATTTTGTTTTTTAACCTCTGTTCTAGAGGCAGCAAGATTGTAACAAAGAGAACTAAACTACTCAGTATAATAAAGTAACAGTAATTTCAAAGGGAGAAAGTTTTAGGGCGAGAAAGAGAATTAGAAAGGAAAAGAAACAGAGACTGATTAAAACTGGTGGCAGGTTGTGATTTAAGGAGAGAAACAGCCAGTGAGAAAATAATGAATGGCCAAACCTTTATGGTCTCCTTCATTATCCCTAAACTTTCAGTAAAATCCTGAGGTATTCAATGGCAGTGGTCAATGAAGATGAAGAGAGAGACAGTGAGTATGCAGTATTTCTAGAAAGAAGCTTGGCTGTGAAAAGAGACATAAACTACTATGTCTGTTTAAAGAGAGTAATAACTGGAAAATGATTATATATTGATGCAAAGAACCAGAAGGAGGGAGAAGTTTTAAAATATATGTAAAGAGGGAGAGAATAAATGATGGAGCAAAATTCTTGAAAAGTGGGGGTATTTCGAAACAAAATACAGAAGAACGGATCTTAGACAATAAGGGAGAGAGCTCACCATAAGAGGTCAGATTAAGGGCGTGGGAGGAAACATAGTGTGGAAACAGATACATTTATTTTTGGGTAAGGAGGTGTCAGGAGCTTGAGGAAGTTCATACCTGATGGCCTCTGTTTTCTGTGAAGCTGGGATTTGGGGGAGCAGGTCACTTGCTGCCACTGAAAGGAGTGTTAAGAGGGTTATGAGAAGAATGGGTAAGGATGTGAAATAGCTACTGTGGGGAATGAGTAAGCATTGATTAAGGACTCACAGAAATACTGTTGGATGACATTGTTGGCCCAAATGATATTAAAGACTCTGAATACAGTAGCATGAATTCCCTGTGGCTGGTTTTATCCAGCAGTAATCAACAGCCCAAATTACAGAATATAAATGCCTGCCTTAATCTAGAATGGGTAAATGCCATGGACAAACTCGGGAGTTCAGTGAGTGGTGGCTAGAAAATGGTTAAAGTGGTTGCAGGAGTAAACTGTAAAAACACAAGAGACAAAAGTGTGTTGATTATGATTAGGTCAAAGAACAGCTGGAATGGGCATTCAAGAGGTTATGGTCAGAAAACAAGTTATCAGGACTTAAAACGATTTCGGAGAGAGATTTTCTGAGTGATAGTAGGAATGAATTTTTGAAGTGAGTGAAGGTAAAAGTCCCAAGAATTTAGGAGGTCAAGGAAATGCAGGCTAGATAAATGCATGGGTCATTCCCATGAATACTGATATCTCGAATGATAGAAGAATCAAGTCATGTGCATGTAGGAAACATAAACCAAAGAACAAATAAAATATCTTAAATATTCTTCATGTTTGCTAAAGGAATGCTACAACTTTAGTACCTCCCTAAGTACATTTAATAACAGCATTTCCACATACCGCAAATATTTGAGTCAACTTAAATTTCACAGCTATCATGGCACTCGTTCCTCAGATCTACTTCAAAAGTAATAGTCTTAATTGAGGAAAGAGTCATGTTCTATAAGTGGCTGTGATAATTTGAAATCAAACACAATAAAAAGTTTAGAAAAACATAGCCTTCTAAAGCATTTATAATCAAGTTTTATCTCTTAGTCCAAAGACCTGCAGAATCTTTCCTTAGCTTGGAATTGTGCTCCCTATCTATCAAATGAGCATCTCTCCCTTTATACTTCAAACATTTGTTTTAATTTGGAAATTAACAGCCTGCTCTTAGAAGATTCAGCTGAGTTGACCCTCATTTAAAGTCCTAAGCACACACGAATAGGGAGAGCTAGAGATTTGAGCATACAAATCCTTAAAACAGAAATAACATCTCAAGGTGCCAGTGAAGCTTATTAGAAGAGCATCCACTAGGCAGTACATTCCCTACCACACCAGAAAGCCAGGCAGTTAATTCCTTAATCTGAAAGTAGGTCATGAATACTTCAGCCTTAAGGCATCACTGTTTATTGGATGAAATGAGGGTCAGCATTGGGTGCCTTGGCCCAGCAACCAAGGTAAGATGGAGAAAGGGCAATTGGCCATGCAAACAAGCTGGTCTCCCTTTATGTCAGGAAAGCAAGTCTTCCTAGGTAGATACCTCTCAGCAACTTCCACTGACATTTCATTGGCAGCACTGTGTTACATAGCCAACCCCAAATGCAAAGAATATTAAACATATCAAGTATAATATTTTTTCTTGTGTCTATATAGTAGGAGGAAAGAAAGGAGAGGTGTTGAGTAAGCCAACTTGGCATGGCACACCAAGAAAGAGCCAAATCAAGCAGGTGTATCTTATATATATA
>NW_020174648.1:6774225-6825014 GCF_003031525.2 Neophocaena asiaeorientalis asiaeorientalis
CTCCACGGCATGTGGGATCCTCCCGGACCGGGGCACGAACCCGCGTCCCCTGCATCGGCAGGCGGACTCTCAACCACTGCGCCACCAGGGAAGCCCTTATTATTTTTTTAAATTAATTAATTTATATTTTGGCTGAGTTGGGTCTTCATTGCTGCACACGGGCTTTCTCTAGTTGCGGCGTGTGGGCTTCCCATTGCGGTGGCTTCTCTTGTTGCAGAACACGGGCTCTAGGCACACGGGCTTCAGTAGTTGCAGCATGCGGGCTCAGTAGTTGTGGCACACAGGCTTAGCTGCTCCGCGGCATGTGAGATCTTCCCAGACCAGGAATCGAACCCATGTCCCCTGCATTGGCACATGGATTCTTAACCACTGCACCACTAGGGAAGTCTCCTTATACTACTATTTTAAAGCATACATTTTAGGCTAAGTAGAATAAACTGGAAATTCTAGACAAGAGATCTGAATGGGATTTGTCTTTTGATGTTGAACTCAAGGAGCTCATCTGTGATCTTCACCGTGAGTGAACATTATCAATAAAATCTCTAGATACAATTAATAAAACAAAACCCAAAGAACCTAAAGCTTCTTACCCATTTATGAATCTTCAATGGGTTTTCATCTTAGGCCCCACCTTAAACACCCTTGGTACTCCCTAGGATTTTGCTTTTGGCATCTTCCTTTTCTGTTCTACCCTCATTCACACCTACAACTTCAAGAATCTTCTGCATACTGATGACTCACAATTGTTTTTTTTTTCTAGCCCAAACTATTCTTCTGCCCCAGATCCACAGTCCAATTACATGCTGGCTATCTCTACCTGGCTGTTTCCTAGACATAATAATCTTGAAGAATACAAAAGAGAACTATTCTTGGCTTAGTAAAACCTGTTCCTCTTCCTGTATTTTTTTTTTTTTTTTTTTTTTGTGGTACGTGGGCCTCTCACTGTTGTGGCCTCTCCCGTTGCGGAACACAGGCTCCGGAAGGGCAGGCTCAGCGGCCATGGCCTACGGGCCCAGCCGCTCCGCAGCATGTGGGATCCTCCATGACTGGGGCATGAACCCGCGTCCCCTGCATCGGCAGGCGGACCCTCAATCACTGCACCACCAGGGAAGCCCCTCTTCCTGTATTTTTGATCTCATTATGGCAGCCCCTAGTTTCCCAAGCTAAGATCTTTGGAGTCATTTATATCGTTACCTTTTCCTCACTCTATATTCACCAAATCCTTTTGATTTTACTATTAAACTCTTAATTCCATCCTCTTCTCTCAATCCCCACTGCCACTGATCTACTTCAGGGCCTCATCAGCTTTCATCTAAACTACTACAACTCCTTTAAATTAGTATTTTTTGCCATTATTTTTTCCCTCTTTCTGGTCTACATCCTATCTTCTTACATATCAGCCCAAAAACCAAATCTGATTTGTATAACAACATCCATTGCCTCTTAAATACCTAAAGGGTAAAGTTGAACTCTTTCCCATGGTTATAACCTCATTTTCCATGATTTTCCCCCCTTGTTTCCCCTTCTTCCTCCCTCATATACTCTGCACTCCAGATATACTTACCATTCTATACATGTTATACACTTCCAGGTCTTGGTGTCTTTTTGTGTTTTCGTTTTTGTTTTTGGCACAGCTGTTCCTTCTGTTTATGGTGTCTTTATTATCTCCCTTCTTTAATTCTTATCCTTTAAAGTACATTCTTTAAAGCAAATTCTTATCCTTTCTAAAAGATCCAGCTCAAATATCACCACCTCTGTGAAGGTGAGCTTTCCTCATCTCCACAGAGCACAGGTTTACATCTCTACTAAAATGCTGTTCATGGGACTTCCCTGGTGGCACAGTGGTTAAGAATCCGCCTGCCAATGCAGAGGACACGGTTTCGATCTCCTGGTCTGGGAAGATCCCACATTGCTGCGGAGCAACTAAGCCCGTGTGCCACACTAGTGAGCCTGTGCTCTAGAGCCCGCAAGCCACAACTACTGAGCCCGTGCACCACAACTACTGAAGCCCACTTGCCTACAGCCTGTGCTCCGCAACAAGAGAAGCCACCGCAATGAGAAGCCCGTGCACCACAATGAAGAGTAGCCCCCGCTTGCTGCAACTAGAGAAAGCCCATGTGCAGCAATAAAGACCCAACGCAGCCAAAAAAAATAAAGTCCTGTTCATGTCGTATTATGGTACCTGTTTACATGTCTTTCCATCACTTCATCTGTATACCTACAGTATACAGGCATAGAACAAGTACTATATAAATGTTTGGTGAGTGAATAAACCAATTCCTAATAAAATCAGGCTCAGTTTCCTATTTGTATATTTAAGAAAAGATGGAAGAATTACATTGCAAAACGTTTCAGTATCTCTAAATTAAATCAATGATTTAAAAATAGTATCTTGGGAGACGGGCACACTGTTGGTGAGACTTCAGACTGGTATAATCTCTAAGGAGAGGAATATGTTAATATTAACCAAAATCTTGAAATGCATATACTCTTTGGGCAATTTTACATCTAAGAATTTATCCTATACTTACACAACTGGGCAAAAACTACATACAAGGATATTCACTGCAGAATTGGTTGTAACAGCAAACCGTTTGAAATAAACGTCTCTCAAAGGGACTGGTTAACTATGGTACTTACAGATAATAAAATACTATGTAACTATTAAAAAGAATAAGGTGGGTCTATGTATTTGTCATATCTACAAGATAATGTGTGAAGTGAAAAAAGAAAGATACAGAAGACTGCGCATGATGTGTGAACATTAGTGTTTTTTAAAAAGGGGAGATATTCTATATATGCTTGTATATGCATTACAATACTGAAAAATGCATAAGAAACTGCTTTCAAGTGGTTCCTCTGGAGAGGAAAATTGGGAGCTAGGGTCAGCATTGGGAGACTTACTTTTCATTGAATATCTTATCTTATAAATTTTGTAGCATTTACCCATAATAGGTAGTTAAATAAATGAATGCAATGAAGCTTTACTAATAAAATGCCAATCAGTTTCATAAAGCTTTATGATTAAGCATCGGAATACCCTAACAGCAATTTTCAATCTTTTCTTGTTCATAGTTTTTCCCCCCTCATGGGAAAAGTCTGTAGATACGGTTCAGCTGTTCAGTCATTCAAACAATTATTCAGTGATCATTAGGTGCCAGGGATACAAAGATACAGAAGACATATGACACTCAAAGAGCTCACACTCAAAAAAAAAAAAAAAAGAGCTCACACTCTAGTAGTGAGAACAAACATGTATTCAAATAATCTCAATATAAACAGTTATTTCTCATTCAAAGCTTCTCCAATAGCTGGTAAGTATAAACCCAACATTACTTTCCAGAGACTGCTTTCTGGGTTGCAGCAGCAAGAATGACAGCCCAATAAGGAAAGGGTGTGACCAAGACTTAACATAGGTAGCAGGTAAAAGTAAAACCAGAGAGCAGCGGTAGGCCAGGCTCTGGCCAAGTGATGGTGATGAAAAAAGAACTGTAACTTAACAATTAATGGCATCAGAATTCTCCAATATGTTTAAACAACTGGCAATATTATATAAAAAAAGCAAGAAAAAAAAGGGTAGGTATGAGTGATTAAGCAAATATTTTATACAGAAATTACTGATAAACCAAAAACATTCTCATGCTGTGCCTTCTCTTTTTGAAAAATAATAAGCTTATATTAAACAATTACATAAGATATGACATTTATGGCAGCTGAGGATGAGAAGCAATCAGTGGTTCTTGCAATCATGTTAGAAGTTGAAGTGATGAAGCATTTAATATATGTGTTGTTAATTTCTTCATGTACTTTCAGTCAAATATTATTCCTACTTTAGAGTCAGACACAAATAAGATAATGGTATTTGTTATATCCATAACATCTTTTCATCTGGCGATCTCAAAGCACTTGCAAGCATTCATTAATTCCCAATATCCTGGTCAGATATATTACAGAAGTAAACTGGGGCACAAAGAAGGTGAACAGGTCAAGGGCAATCAAAAAAATCAATAACTGATTTGGAAAAAACATTTATATTCTGGTTCTTCCTCCTGGTTCTAAGTCATACCCCCATCACAAAATGCTTCTTCTCTTAAAAGGGTCTACCAGAGCTATTTATCTTTGATGTTAAACAAAAATGATTAAATACAGTTCAATAAATGTAAAATGAGTTTTACAAATGAAGAAATAGAAGTGGGCTGATTTTCGATAAGGATTTGAGTCCTATTTGTTGGAACAGATTGAGAAAAAGCATTACCAAATTTCTAAATTCTAGGGTTAGGAGAATTGTCTATGTTTTCCCACACACTGTTGTATTTTTCTATGGACTAAGTTATGTCCAATAACTTTTTTAGTCCTTGACCAAACTTCCCTGCAATGCAGCTATTTTAATTAATAGAACAAATGTATTAATGAACATCAATGAAATAACCAAAACCATAATTAGACATTCAGTACAGCGTATTATAAGCAATCATTAGTCTTATATGGCAACAGAACCCTCTACATTCTATGGTTGAAGACTATAATAAACCCATACAGTATCACAGTACACTTAGTGATTACCACAAAAAATTACCATGCAAAAAGGAAAACTGAAGTGTTAACTATATAAAACTCACAGCACTCTTTAGCAATTTAAGTTTTATATCTTACTCTATTTAAAAAGCTATTAATTCCTGATACTACTCTTGATTTATTTTAGAACAAGAATCATTAGTTACAAGCAGAATTTGGTAAGATTTGAAAACGTTTAAAATTTTTTTTAAATGAAGCCCTGGATTATTATGTGAATTGCATTTAGTGAAACCGAAGGTTTTCTTCCTAAATGCCTACCTGCGCATTGGCTTTCCTTCCATGCAACATGAAAAGTACCCTTCACCACACTCTAAAGCCGAACCTAAGACAATAGAAAAGCAGTACTTAAAAACTATTTCTGATCTTTCCGATAACAATCTCTATACAATAATTTCGTTCAGTGATAAAGAACTTTATATCCTATTATACGACAGGTCTTTTGCACATGCACAATTATAACCCTTACCTAGTACCTTTAAGATGACCATCTTTACTCTGAATGCTAAAAAGATTCTATGTGAATGTGAGGGTAAGTGCGCTAAATAGTCCCGACTGCCAGGTTGGTCTTGTCTCTCTTCAAAAAGTGCTTTGGAGACATTTAACTTTGACCTATCAAGTATATCTACAGAGTATTCACCAGATACCCATAGCAGTACTAACATGATAGATCGGATAGGGAACACGCTGGTTTAACAACGGATCTGAAAGCTGTTAAGTTGTCCCGAAGGGACAGGAATAGGAGCAGTCACTTGCCTTTAAGAACAAACAACTCCACTTTCGATAGCCCGGGCAGATAGAACAGGGTAGAGAAACTATGGCTCCAGACTAACATTCTCTTTACAAGCCCTTCCCTCAATTCCCGAAACAATGTCCACCACCCACTTGGCAAGATTTCGCTAGGTCCCGAGGGTTAAGTGGGACTCACGATATCCACTTCCTTCCCCGCAAATTCCAACCCCTGTCTAGGGAAGTTGTCCAGGGTGCGGAACCCCACGCCCTCAGGCAGAACGGCCCAGCGGCTCCCCTGGCTCCGGGGTAGGGCTGTCAGCCAGCTCGAGCGCAGTCTGGTGCCCCGCAAGGCCCAGCCCCAGTCCCCCAACAGTCCCTTCCTGGTGCCGACTGACAGGCGGCGGGAGACGCACGGCCCCTACCCAATGGGCAGCTCGGCAACTTGGGACCACAGATTTGCAAAGCGAGTCCTGGGTGCTGTCCACTGTCCCCTACTCTAAGGCTGCTAACCTACCGGCTCCGACACTTCCTTCTCTGCAGTAGGCTCCTCTGCCTCCTCCGCCCGCCGCCTCCTCTCTGGCCTCTTCTCTGCCTCGGGTAGCGCAAGGAGGATGCCGCTCCTCGAGCTTATTTCCCCCACACCCCCCGCCCCACTTCAGCAGCAGGAAGTAGTCCTGTTTCTAAATCGTTCCCTCTGGAACCCACATACCCTGCCAAGAGGTTCCGGCGCAGATAAGGAAGTAGATGCGCCCTTTGTTGGGGGCTTACGTCCCTTCAAAGACTGCCAGTCCTCGTTACCAGTTCCTTGTATCCCCACGGTGACCACTGTGCTAGTTCACCGCTGAACTGGCAATATTTAAATACTGAAGGCTTCTTTCTTCTCCCCATCAGAAGCCAATAGAAAGATGGGAGGAGTCACGGAAAGCCAGGAATTTTGATTTATTTGTAGCTGGTGCGTTTCCTGTTGGCACAATCTTTTCCCTTATTGTGGATTGAATGATTAACACATGCGTACATTCAGTCGACATATATCTATTAGGCCCCATATATCTATTATGCTCCAGATTTCCCAGTTTAGCTTTCAAGACACCAGGGTTTTACTCAGGATTTTAAGGCTATGTCAGCTTCCCTTTCACTTAGTATTCTACAAGAGACACTTCACCAAACACTTCTCTGAACTCACTTTAGTATTACTGAGGAAAAAAAAAATCTTTGTCAGTTTGTCCTTTGCCTGATTTTCCCATAGCACACAGCCACCTAATTTTCACTATATGTTTAGAAAACAAACAAGTGATAGGGTGGGGGATACAATTTCAGTAATATCAGTGAAAGACTGTTGCTGGTTTCCTGATAACTATTATAGGCTGAGCATGAACGTAACCAGATTTTCTTTAGCTGTTCTTCACATGGAATCTACACAGATTTTTGCAGTTGTGTCTGAAAGGGAAAGAATGCATTTTGTTAATTAGCTTGTAGTAGGAAATGCATGGTCTTTAGATCCAGACACCGATAGTTTCAAATCCTAGTCCTGTGATTCACCAGATTTGTGATCTTGGTCAAATTTCTTAATCTCTTAGGCATTAGTTTCTTTTGTATAAAAGGGAAATAATACTCTTTTTATACAATTGTTGAGAGAAGTCAATTATAATGAAGATCATGTGTGTCTGGCACTTAGTAGGCACTCAACAAATGTCAGTTTTCTCTCCTCTTTCTTTAAATGGACTCAACTGAGCACTTATTGCATGCCAAGTACCATGCTAGGCTTTGGAAATACAGTCGTGAACAAGATAGACACCATCCTGAAGCTCTAGTGATTATTTATGTGGTTATGATGGTTGACTTTCGAACAACTTTTTCATTATGAGTAATTGGTCTAAACCATCTCCATGCAAATTACCAATACCGACTAATGAGAAATCAGAGGAAATCTAATGGGGACTGTGGGGTAGGATTTCCTAGCATTTTTAGAAGAGATGCAGGAAGAAATAGCATCTTTTCCATTTGGCCATTGTTGTGCCTGGATGAGACACCTGGAAGACCACAACCGTTTTGCAACTATGAGGGAAGGCAGAGGAGAATGAAGCTAGACAATAAGGATGGTAGAACAGAGAGACTGAAAGAATTGGGGTTCTTGAATGTAGTTTTTAAACTACTCATTTTCCCTTGCCTGGACACTTCCCTATTGCTGGACTTGTAGTTATGTGAGATAATAAATTTCCAATAAGCGAGTTGGGGGTTTCTATTAATTGCAGCCAAAAGCATACTAGTTTGTGTAAAAGGATACAGACAAAATAAACAAGTAAACAAATAAGTAAAATAATTTCAGTCAGTGGCAAATGCTATCGAGGAAGGAGCTAAACAGGTGATGTTATGGAGAGTGACTATTTAGGGAAAGGAGAGGCTGCTTTAAGTAGCATGATCAGGTAAGTGCTCTCTGAAAAGGTGGGTTGAGATCTGAAAGGTGAGGGAGAAGCAATCCAGGTGGAAAGCTGGGAGAAGAGTGTTTCAAGCAGAGTGAATAGCAAAGGGAAATGACCTGAGACATAAATAAGCTCATCCTGTTCAAGGAACTTAAAAAAAGCCACTGTGACTAGAAATAATATTAGATATGAGGTAAGAAAGATAGGCGAGAACAAGATCATATATTGTCTTGTAGGATATTGTAAGAAGTTCAGATTTTATTTTAAATTCTATGGAGGTATTTGGAGATATTTCAGCTCAGTTTAGGTTTAACAGCTGATCCTAAATTCAAAACCTTGAAAATTAGAGGAGGAAAATGTGGAAGTTCCATATTAACTATAGGGACAGTCACATGTGAGAAAGAATACAGATCAATATTTCCAGAACTGTTCTTGCTATGGCTGATGGAAAATAAAGGCAGATTTTATTTGATTAAATTGGGGACTTTAAAAAAGAAAATTTTCCTTGGTAGAATTCAATCATACAATTAATTAATGGCTATAATCTAAAATAACTGCCGTCCATAGCTAATCATTAGTCCCAGAGTGTGTTAATGACTTATAAAGGAACCAAATGTAGGCACTAAGATAGCTCTCCGTTTTTGCTTTCTCATCTGGGAATTTAAGGTTGACTTCAGGTGCAAAATAATAAGACTACGCCAGAAAGCAGTGCGTTTTGAGTTGGGGACAGGAAATCCTAGGGAGTGTTAGGATATCAGGAGGGGTATGTGGTTGGTTTCATGTAGATTTAATTTAAATCTATGATTTAAAATCCATGAACTTGGATATCTTGTGTAAGCAACCCAAATTGTGCTTATATAAACTCATCTGTAAAATGGAAAACAATTTTACAATATTCATAGTGCTATAGGAACTATTAGATAATAATCACCACAAATTCTACAAAAATAGCCTTAAAAACAAAACACTAGGAGAGAGAGAGTATCCCCACTCTATAGATGAGGACGTTGAGGTACATATGTGTTAAATGACTGACTTAAGATTCTGCAGCTAGTTAGCATTAAACTAGTAAGTGATAAAGTATAGAGTTAAATAAAATCAATCTAATGCCACTCCCCCTCATCTTATAATTTAAAAATTTGTCATATGAATTGTAGGAAACTCTTCTGCACAAAATGAAAAGGCAACCTACTAAATGGGAGAAAATATTTGCAACACATATATCTGATAAGGGGTTAATATCCAAAATATATAGAGAACTCATACAACTTACTGGCAAAAAACAAACAAACAAAAATCAATCTAATTTAAAAATGGGCAGATGACCTGGATACACATTTTTCTAAAGAAGACATACAGATGGCCAATGGGCACATGAAAAGTTGCTCAGCGTCACTAATCATCAGGGAAATGCAAATCAAGACCATAATGAGATATAATCTCACATTTTTTAGAATGGCTATTCTCAAAAAGACAAGAAATAAGTGTTGGTGAAGATGTGGAGAAAAGGGAATTTTGTGTACTGTTGGGGGGAATGTAAACTAGTGCAACCACTATGGAAAAGAGTATGGAGGTTCCTAAAAAAATAAAAAAATAAAAAATAGAACTACCAATTCTACTTCTGAGTATCTATCTGAAGAAAATGAAAACACTAACTCAAAAAGATATACATACCCCCAAGTTAATTGGACCATTATTTACAATAGCCAAAATATGGAAACAACCTAAGTGTCCATCAATGGATGAATGGATAAAGAAAATGTTATATATATAATGGAATATTATTCAGCCATAAAAAATAATGAAATTTTATCCATTTGTGACAACATGGATGGACCTTGAGGGTATTATGCTAAGTGAAATAAGTCAGACAGAGAAAAATACCATATGATTTCATTTATACAAGCAAACAAAAAATAAGCTCATAGATACAGAGAACAGACTGATGGTTGCGAAGGCAGGAGGTGTGTGAAATGGGTGAAGTAGGTCAAAAGGTACAAGCTTCCATTATAAAATAAGTATGTCATGGGGATGTAATGTACAACATGGTGACTGTAGTTTATAATGCTATATTGCATATTTGAAAGTTGCTAAGAGTAGATCTTAAAAGTTCACATCTCAAGAAAAAATATTTTGTAACTATGTATAGTGATAAATGTTAATTAGACTTACTATGGCGATCATTTTGTAATAAATACAAATATCAAATAGTTATTCTGTAGACCTGAAACGAATATAATGTTATATGTCAATTATACCTCAATTTTAAAAACCCCACAAAAATAACTTTTAGAAATTAAGGAGAGAAAACTTTAAATGAAATGGTATTGCTTTTGTCTTTAAAAAAAAGATATATATATATATATGAATTGTAGGCAGATTGTTACTGTTTAAATGGCAGATATGTTAATGTTTGAACCTCCTTTAAATGACTTGCTTTAATCATGCTCTTTGAAAACTATAATCATATTCCATCCTTGCTTAAAATATAATATAGACTCTCAGTTATCCACAGGATAAAATTTAGACTCATGATTAAATTAAAGCCTATCAAAATCTATAAGACTAGTCAGCACCTAATTCAGAGGTTCTAAATCTGAGTGCTGTGTATGCCTTCAGTATACTGTGAACCCTCTGCATTTATTTTTTTTTCTTTTTTAAAAAATTTTAATGGAGTATAGTTCTTTACAATGTTGTGTTAGTTTCTACTGTACAGCAAAATGAATCAGCTATACGTATACATATATCCCCTCTTTTTTGGATTTTCTTCCCATTTAGGTCACCAGAGAGAACTGAGTAGAGTGAAGGCATGTGATGTGATTGCCTCCAGAGTCACATTGTTTTCATTAAGGAGAAAGTGACCTAACTTAGTTTAGAATTTCAAATCTGTTCCCTGCCTCCTACTAACCCTCCAGTCATATGATGAATAAGTCATTAGCTAAGGAAAAACAAAGTTATTTCACAAAATGGGTTTATTTTGTAGTAGAGGAGCAATCTAACATTTAAGCAACACTAACCACTTACAAATGGGTACCATTTAAACTAATTATTAATGGCTTATAAGGTAACCAGAAACTAAGGTCCATAAAAATGGAGGCAGACTTTAGAGCTATTCCCAGATGTGAAGAAATAGAAGATTTAAAAAAAGTAGAACTCTAAGCATGCTGTGAGCATATTTCTGAGGAAAAACATAGTAAATCCCCTTAGATGAGTTTTAGTCAGATACCAGTTTCTCAAGACTGCAGATAAAGAGTAAGAGTGAGAAATTGAGTAAGAGTGAGAAATTCTTTGCCAAGGACAGCTACAAATCTGAGTTTTTCATGACCTCATGATACATCTGATTATAGCCCTGGGTTAGAGCCCCGAGGATTTGTATAATCCTGAGTAGCTGATCGTAATCTGAGACATTAAATTTAGAGAATTTACTTACTTGGATATGTCAGATTCCCTCAAGGCTCAAGGAGGAGCCACCCATGCAGACTTTTCTATACATAAAAGTGAAGGAGAATCCCTAAAAGAACTGGGTTAATTCTGTTTGCTTGTCTGTTTTTCATAATGCACTGTGGGCCATCCTGTTAGTCAGAGTAAAGCAGGTATGGAATCATAACCCTACCAACATAGGATGTGTGAGAAATTTTCTCCTATACATTGCAGTTTGACGGAGCTCATTTAAATGCAAATCTTAAGGCAAAGGCCTCATGCACAATTCAGATCTCCATGTTGAATAGAGAATTCACATGAGAATCTGTACATATTTATATGTATTTAAATATGTGTGTGTGTGTGTATATATACAGGCACACACATATATATACATGAAAAATAAAACATACCATTGTAAAAACTATGAAAAAACTTCATCAATAAAGAAAAAAATCACAATAATCACTGAAGAATCTACTTAGGAAATACACCTAATAAGTGTTTAGAGTGTGCTCAAACTTCTGCCAGGTGGAACCCTTTCAATGCTATCAAAAATATATATATTTTAAACACCAGAATATACATGCCCCAAATAATACCTAATGAAGGTCATGTCTTATCCTGGTCCAAGAAGAAAGTTAATGATGATGTGCTGTCTCGACTTATGAAGAATAAATGTCATGATATATGTGAAGTACTTAGGAAGTACCTGGAACATCATAGATGTTCAACAAATGCAATTACCTAGATTTTTTTTTCTTTTCTTTTTTTTTTTTTTTTGCAATACGCGGGCCTCTCACTGTTGTAGCCTCTCCCGTTGCGGAGCACAGGCTCCGGATGCGCAGGCTCAGCGGCCATGGCTCACGGGCCCAGCCGCTCCGCGGCATGTGGGATCTTCCCGAACCGGGGCATGAACCCGTGTCCCCTGAATCGGCAGGTGGACTCTCAACCACTGTACCACCAGGGAAGCCCCAATTACCTAGATTTTTAAATGAAAAATTTAAGGGAAAGCTCAGTGACTCACAGAAGAGGATGAAATGACTATGAAATAATTAAGATATAAAAATGTTTCTTAAAAAAAGAAAGATGGAGTAACAGGGACTGAATTTCCCCTCCCACTAAGAACAACTAAAAACTGGAGAAAATATATGAAATAATAGTTTCAGGCAGCACAGAATATGAACACTGAGAGTGGACACAAGCAAAGCGAAGCTTATGATTGTCCCAGATTCTTTCTTGGAGATTTGGCCACAGATCAGGAAAGGAGAATCCAGGCAGAGCCTGACAATCTCCTTCAATTGATGAGACAAATTTAGGAGTCTGGGCAGACCAAGGCAACCCAAGTTTCCAGGGCAGAGTACTAAAGAGGAAAGAGCTACATGGAGAGTTCCAGACAGCTTCAGAGTATTTATCTTGAATCTTTGTTTTCCCAACTTTATTGAGATGTAATTGACATATAACATTATGTAAGTTTTAAGGTGGGACCCCCTTGAATCTTTTTTTTTTAAGATTTTTTTGATGTGGACCATTTTAAAGTCTTTATTGAATTTGTTACAATATTGCTTCTGTTTTATGTTTCGATTTTTTTAGCCACGAGGCATGTGGGATCTTAGCTCCTGACCAGGGATTGAACCCACACCCCCTGCATTGGAAGGTGAAGTCTTAACCACTGGGCCACCAGGGATGTTCCCCCTCTTGAATCTTAATCTGAGTACCGATCAATATATACAAGTGAAGACACTACCTGAGGCCTGGGAAAACACTAGGATTAGAAGGGACAATCTGTGGAATGTACATAGGGGTGGGATTATTCTCACCAGTCAGAGTGAAAAATCCCATAATTCACAGGACATAGGGTAAAATACTTAGAAGAGTGTAGCCTCAGTAGTGGGACAAAATTATCCCTAGATTAAAGATTGCTCTGATATTGTGTAACAAAACTTGAGCATAAGTCTTGAGAGAACAAATTGTTTTCAAATAGTTTAACTGCATTCCAGAACAGAGTTTAGGAATATTTATAAAAATACCAAAATAAACAACACTGAACAAAGTAAAAGTCACAATATTTGGTATCAAATAAAAAATTACAAGGCATTCAAAGAAGCAGGAAAATATGACTGACTCATAATGAAGAGAAAAGTTAGTCAGTGGAAACAGACACAGAAATGGCACAAGTGATAAAATTAGTAGACAAAGATAATAAGAGTTATTAAAACTATATTCCATACTTTCAAGGAGTTGGAGGAAAGATTGAACATATTAAGAATATTCACAGAAGATATTAGAGAAAGACTCCAGCTTCTAGATATGGAAGCAAAAACGTGTGAGATGAAAGATTCACTGGATCAGAATAAAAACAAATTAGACAATGCAGGAACAAAGATTAGTAAACTTGAAGACATAGCAATAGAAACTATCAAAAATGTAACAGAGAAAGAGACTGAACAAAATGAACAAAGCATCATTGAGCTGGGGAACAACTTCAAGTGGCCTAATATATGTGTAATTGGAGTTCCTGAAGAAGAGACAGGGGTGGGATAGCATAAAAAATATTTTAAGAGATATTGGTTGAGAAGTTTCAAAATTTCATGAAAACTGTAATTCCACAGATGAAGGAAGCACAAGACATGTGAAGCAAACTACATCAATGAATACCTTAATCAAATCAATTAAAACCAGCAATAAAGAGGAAATCTTAAAAGTAGAAAAAAGACACATTATATGCAAAGGAACAAAAAAGAATGACAATAGACTTTTTAATAGAAAACAGTGCAAATCAGAAGACTGGTGCAGTATCTTTAAAGCATTGAAAGAAAAAACCTGTCAACATAGAATTCTGTACCCAGCAAAAATGTCTTTCAAGAAACAAAGGCAAAATCAAGATTTTTTTTGACACATAAAAAAGCTGAAAGAACTCATCACTAGCAGATTAGCAGTACAAGAAATGTTAAAGGAAATCTTTCATGCAGAAGGAAAATGATATGCAGTAGAAATCTGGACCTACATAAAGGAACAAAAACTACCAGAAATGGTAAATATGTGGGTAAATGTGAAAGAATATTTTCTTATATTTAATCTCTTTAAAAGATTAATGACTGTTTATAGCAAAAATAATAACAATGTATAGTTTGGTTTATAATATATGTAGAAGTGAAATTAATGACAACCATAACATAAAGGCGAGGAGGGGGGAAATGGAAGTATATCGTTGTAAGGCTCTTATATATTTACATACATGAAAGCCTTATAATTTATTTCACAGTAGACTTTAATAGTTAAAGATGTATACTATAAACCCTAAAGCATCCACAAAATACTCCAACAAAACAAAGAGTTACAGCTAATAAACCCACAAAGGAGATAAAATGGAATAATAAAATATATCAAATTTATCTAAAAGAAGGTTAAAAAAAGGAAAAAGGGAATGAAGAGTGAATGGCACAATTACAAAACAAATAGCAAGATGGTGAACTTAAAAGCGTACCATATCAGTAATTTCACAGTAAATATAAATTGACTAAACACTCCAATTAAAAGGTAGAGATGATCAGATTGGATAAGAAAAAGCAAGACCACTATATATTGTCTGTAAGAAATTCACTTTAAATTAAAATGTATAAAGCATATTATAATAAACATGTTATATCCACTGCTTAGTTTAAGAAATAAAATGTCACAAATACAACTGAAGCCCCTTATATAAGCTTCTTGATTCTTTATTCTCCTTTCATCACAAGGTAAACATCATTCCAATGTTAAAGTTATTGCTTTAACATTACTATGCATTTTCTTTGTATTTATTTTTACTACATATTTATATGTAGTGTGTATGTGTGTGCATGTTTTTAAGATTTATATAAATGATACCAAAGTGTATGTATTCTCTTGCAACTTGCTTTTATCCCTCAACATTATATGTTAAGATTTATCCCTATTGATCAATAAAGGTTCCATTGTAGCGGTTTATAAATGTGATGCTGGACCAAGAGCATCGGCATCACTCGGCAGTGGAAATTCTTTAGCCCCACCACTGACCTCCTGAATCAGAGACTCTGGAGGTGAGGGCTGGTAATCTGTGTTTTAATAAGACCTCCAGGTGATTATAATGTATGTTAAAGTTTGAGAACCACTACTCTAATTTATTTATTTTCACTGCTGTATAGTATTCTATTGTGTGAATATATCACAGATTTAAAAAATACTATTATCCTACAGATGGATATTTTGGCTATTTCCAGTTTTCCCTATTATAACTCTACAGTATACATATTGTATATGTATATACATATACATATTGTATATGTCTCTTGTGTACACCTGTAAGAGTTTCTTTGGGATACGAAGTAGGAATAAAACCGTTAGGTTGTATGCAATGCATTTCTTCAACTTTACACTAGCCAAATTGCTCTGCAATGTGGTTGTATGGCAACAACAGCAAGTACTACTACCACTGCTACTACTGCTGCTGCTGTTCCTGGCAAATACTTACATAGCATGCACTGCATGCCAGACATTTTTTCTAACTGCTTTTCTTAGATTAACTCATCAATACTCCCATTAGTCCTCTTGAGGTAGAGACTATTATTACTGTCATTTCAATCATACAGGTGGCACCAAGACATTAACTAACTTGCCCAAAGTCAAGTTAAGCCAAAGAGGCAGAGCCAGGACTTGAAACCATGCAAAATGGCTCTAGAGTCTATGCTTTCAGCCATAGTGCTATGCTGCCTCTCCCACTAGCAGTGTCTGAGGGTTCTTGTTGGTCTATATTATCATTAGGCCTGGTGTTACCCAACATTAAATTTGTTTTGCCAATATGATGTGTATAAAATGGTAATTCACTATAGTTTAGATGTACATTTCTCTGATTACTTAATGCAGTCAAGGCATCTTTTCATGTGTAGCCCATATTCAGACTTCTCTTCTATAAATTGCCTGTTGTGAAAAATGTCTTCAAAGTGACCCTTAGCTTCTTCTACAACGTGAGGAAATTATAATGAGGAGGATATAAAAATGTTAAGGACTGCTGCTAACCAATGACTGAGTTTTTAAATACTTGGCCAGGATAAGAGTACTCTCTCCTATTTTTATAAAGCTATGATTCATTCTCTACCCCACTGCAATCCGATTTGTGCTTCTGCTAACTTTTTCTTTTTAAAGTGGAGCATTAAATGTAAACCAACCCTTTCTATTTATGTCAAAGTCTAAAAACATCCATTTAGAAATATGAATACAATAAACCTGACATTTGCAACAACCAAAGGATTTTTGTCACCCTTAGTAAGACTACGCCCTTGGGAAACCTGCATTTCTAGTTGAAAATATCCCTGAAATAGATTTTACCTGGATTGGGTGTGAGGCAGTAATAACAGCCAAACAAGTCATCAGGGGCTGCTGAGGTTACCTTATAATCTTTCAATTAGAAATTACACCTTTTTTTTTTTAGAATAGAGGTTATCAGGTGCTGGAAGGAGGGTGATGGGAAGTTATTGTTTAATGGGTATAGAGTTTCTATTTGGGATGATAAGTTCTGGAGGTGAACAGTGGTGATGGTTGTACAACACTGTAACTTACTTAATGCCACTGAATTGTACACTTAAAAATGGTTAAGATGGTAAATTCTATGTATATTTTACCACAAAAAAGTCAATAAATAGAAAAAAAGAAATTATATCTTTTTTGCTGTGTATAAAATATTATGCTTGGACTCAAGGTTTAGCAGTAAATAAGACTCCCAAGGTTCCTTGTTTTATGGAATTTCATTCTTGAGGAGACAGGTGTTCTAAAATGAAACCATGAATTACACAACTAATTGTTTAATCACTATTGGGATAATTGTCTGAAAGAGACCTCTAGCATGCTAAAGAAGATATATAGTAGGGAGCCCAGATCTGGTCTGGAGGATCAGGGGCAGTGAGATGGACAGTCTCTAAGATGGCTCCTGTCTTGGTTCAGGCTGCCATGACAAAATACCACAGACTGGGTGGCTTAAACAACAGTTCTGGAAGCTGGGAGGTCCAAGATCAAGGTGCCAGCTGATTTGGTTTCTGGGTCCCACATCCTTATAGGCCTTATCTTCAAATGCAGTCACATTGAGACTTAGAGCTTCAACATGTGAATTGGGAGGTGGTGGGGCACAAATTAGTCCATAATAGCCCCCAGTGTTCTCTGCCTCATGGTATTCATGCCCTTGTGCAATTTCCTTCTTTGACTGTGAGCTGTATCTAGTAACAAACAAATAGAATATACTAAAAGTGATGGAATGTTACTTCCAGGATTAGTTTACAAAAGGACTGTGGCTTCTGTTGTGGATGTCTTCTCTCACTTGCTTGTTCTGACGGAAGTCAGCTGCCATATTGTGAGATGCCCTATGGAGAGGTCCTCGTGGTAATGAAGAGAGAGAGACCTCTGGCCAACAGTCAGTGAGGAACTGAAGCCCTCAATCCAATAGCCCACGAGGAACTGAATCCTGCCATCAGCAACGTGAGTGAGGTTGGAAGCAAATCTGTTCCCAGTTGAGATTTCAGATGAGATTTCAGACTTTGTCAATAGCCTGACTGCAACTTCATGAGAGATCTTGAGGCAGAAGCATCCAGCTAAGCCATGCCTGGATTCCTGATACACAAAAATTGTGAGATAATAAATGTTTGTGTTTTTAGTTACTAAATTTTGGGTAACTTGTTATGCAGCAATAGGTAAGTAGCACAAAAGATTTCCTTGAGGGAGTGACTCTTACGTAGGAATATGAAGGATGATGGGAGTTACTAGGTGACAGAGTTTGAAGGGACGGAGGAGTGTTCTGGACAAAGACACAAAAGCCAGAGAGGCAAGGACATCTTGGCAAGAGTTCACTGGAGAGAGCAGTGTGAGACAAAGCTGGTGAAATGGGGAAGTGCTTTGGAAAGTTCAGGAACATAACAGGAGGAATGAGCACAAATCAGACAATGAAAGAGCATTTTCCTAGTTGCCTAGATGCATCCATAGAATTATAGGGTGGAGAGCACCATGATGAGAGCCAGGAGACCTGAGTCCTAGTGCTAACTCTGTGACCTCAATCAATCACTTGGTCATTCTGGTCCTCAGTTTTCTTATGTGTAAAATGGAATCTGAATTCTTTACAACTCTCATTCAAGAGTCATTATAGTTATATGAAACTATATGAGGAAAGCCATAAGACACTCCTGAAAGAAACAAAAGTAGGCTTGAGCAAAGAGAAAGACATCCTATGTTACTGGAGAAGAAGACTCAGTTTCATAGAGATGACAGTGCTCCATAAATTAATTTATAAATTTAATGCAATCCAAGTAAATCAATATCAGAGTTTTGACAGAGCTAGATAAGTTGATTATAAAGTTCATATGAAAGAATAGACAAATGAGAATACCCAGAAATAGCCTAAAAGTAGAAACAGCAAAGGGGAGGGCTAACCCTAACATATTATGACAACATGTTCTGAACCTCTATAATTAAAACTGTGATTTTGGTGTATGAACAGACAGATGAATAAAGCAAGGTAGAAAATCCAGAAATAGACCTCAGAACACATGGACATTTAGCATGTGATAAAGGTGATATCTCAAATCAGTGGGGAATATATGGACTGTTGCATAAATTATACTATACTATGGAAAAAGATAAAATTGAATGCATTCCATATAAGGAGTTGAACCCCAGTGCAGTCTCAACAAAGGCCTCTGAAGACACTATGGGAAGCTCAGAAGCAGGGATGGCCCCTCAGAGTTTTCACAAGTTGGAATAAAGGAGCTGGGTCTTTCTATCCCACAACAACCAAATGTATCAGAAGTTTAAATGCAAATAATGAAAGTATAAAAATAGTACAGGAAAACGCAGATGAATTTTTTTATTAAGTGTGGAGGAAAACTTCCCTGTGATTCAAAATCTAGAGGCAAAAAGATAAATTTGACTGCATAAAAATTTCCATGGAAAAAATATTACAAATGAAGTAAGAAAATGACAATTAGGAAAAACATATTTGCAATATAGGATTCATAATGTATTACATCCATGGCTCTAAAAAATGGAGAAAAAAACAAATAATATAGATACTTGGGCAATATATGGACAGGCAGTTCACAGAAATAGAAATGGCCCTTAAACACTTGAAATTATATTCAGTCTTATTCATAATAAGATAAATGCAAGTTATAGCTGTACTGAGACATCAGGCAGGCAAAAATCCAGAATTGGACAACATGTTTGTTGGCATGACTGTGGGGAAAAAGGCATTCTCATTCATGGCTAGTATGTGTGTAAAATGATCGAACTTCTATGGAGACGCATTTGGCAAGATTTAGCAAAATCATATTTGCATTTACCTCTGACCCAGCAAACTCACTATCCCAAAGAAACACTTGCAAAAATTAAAAAAAATTATGCACCAGGCTATTAACGGCAGGATTCTTTGTGGGAGCAAAAGAATTGAAACAACTCCAAGGCTTCTCAATAGGGGACTGATTGAATAAGCAATGGGATATCCACATAATGAGGATTATGCTGCTAAAAAAAAGAAGTGAGGACAATCTCTGTATACTTACGCAGCATGATCTTCAGGGTATATTGTTAAGTAACAAAACCTAAGTGAACAGTGTTTACAATACGCTAAGTTTGATTTAAAAAGGGGTAGAAATATGTGCAAGTGTATATATGTGTATTTACTTATTTTTTTTAAAAAAATAAACTGAGAATTAATAAAAATGGTTAGCTAGAGGGGAAAGGAGGGAACAGGGTAGAGGAATTAGAGATGGAAGCCAGATTCCTCTGAAAGTATTCAATTCTATATTTTTATTTAAACGTTCTTAATAACTAAAAATTCATTTAAGCAAGTTACATTTTTATTTAAATAAAAATTTATTTTATTATTTATTATATATTATTAAATAACATTTATTTTTTATTTCAATAAAATTAAAGGCATTTTATTTAAATGTCTTTAACAATTTTAAAACAAAATTTAATCAGAAGAGAAAAAAGCAATACCTGAATATTGAAAAACAAATGGGCCAAACTGTATGACAAATTGGTGGCATATAGTGAATCCTGTAATGCACCAGTCAGATATCTTTCGGGGAATGAGGGACACGATTCACCAGCCAGTAGAAGTGCTAGTGGCAGAGAGATCTCAGCTGGCAGCCCTTTCTGGGAAGCACCTTGGTGGAAGAGAGGGGCTTCCTGCCCAAGGTCTCACTTCCTTCCTGGGGCAGCCTGCAGCCAGTAGCTGGTTGACGCAGGGGTACAAGGTACAGCTCCTTTGCCCCATCTTGGGACAGCTCTGAAGGGCCACCCAACTTCAGAGCTCCCCAGATGGTCTGCGTCGACCTTTGCTGAGACTATATCGCAGCCCAGATTCTACTTGTGCCCTGTTTCTTTACCTTTCTTTCCAGGTGTTGCTCTCGAGAGCACTCCCTAATAAATTTCCTGCATGCAAACTCCATCTCAGCATATGCTTCCTGGGTCACCCAACTATGACAGTTGGTGCCAGGAATGCCAGGAGTGGGTCAAGAAGCAGTCACTAAGATGGTGGTGTTGGATCACCTGCTGCCAGGCTGGCAGAAGATATCATCACTTCTAGTAGAAAGTGTATAAATAGTCCCTGACGCAATTGCAGTGCATACGTTAAAAACTTTCACTATTAGCAAACTGGTGGGGAGGAGATATTCTAGTGGGTACAGTGTATCAGGTGTTAGAGATATATAGAAGAAATATGGGTGGATGTTGCTAAGCTTATTTGATGCTATTTAATGAAATACTGAGAGTGATTCATTGGTTATTAAAAACTAAACATGAAAGCTAAAGGATTTCCCTGGTAACAAATATAGAAGCTCTCATCTCTGCAACTGGAGAGCAGGAATAGCTGAGGACCAGGTCCAGGGCTTAATCATAAGTGTAGCAGAGCCTCAAAGGAGCTTAAACTCTCAATATTGGCAAGTCTGGTATGCCAAGGACGTGGTGCTAATTAGGAAAAAGTGGGACCTTGACATATGGAATGCGGATATCTGGGTTCATGCACCTAACATATTTAATTCCCAAAGGTCCATGAACACTTTGAGCCAAGGAAATGACTCCCACCTCCCTAGGGCTAGTGATCCTCCTTTCTGCAGGACAACTCGAGCCCTTTTGGGGTCAGCTCTACCTTCCAGGCCAATACGGTAACTAGAGTTAAGTCACTGGGGATGTGATGGACCTGACGATGAAGGAAAGAGACTATACGTTAAGGTGCTCAAGATCCAGGAGGGTACACATGATGGTGGAGTAAAAGGGACTATATCCTAGGAGTTCAGGATGTGGGTGAATACACATGGGACTGAATTCTGAGAGTGCTGGATCAAGAGGGATAGAATACAGAGTTGAGTAAGGGAGTTTAATTAATTTGGAAGCACTCTCCTGGGATACAGGGTTTAACAACCTGGCAAGGATCTCAGGAGATGGTGTAAACATGCTGTCAGAATGGTTTCATACACATGGATAGTGATGGCCCATACTAAATGAGGTAAAGATGCCTGAATTTCCATGGAACGCAGTAGAACAAGGGATTAAAAAGTTCAAAGAAGTGAGCATGCTAAAATGGATATATGTACTAAATATATAAGCCTGGAAAACTCACCAGGCAATAATGTTCCATGGGACAGACCAGAGGATACACCATTTACCAAAGTAATAAGGAAGGTGCTAGAGAGAAGGGAACCCAGAATCACTAATAAGTTCAGTAGTGGCTCTCCTCTGTAGACCAGATTGATGGTAGGAGATGCCAATACAAAACTGGGCTCGCTGATTGCATTGGGGATGTTAGAGATGGCTCGAGAGGCTGAGCTGATGCTGCATGACCCATGGCCCCACCATAAAGCACATTATCAGCACAGACTATGCAGCATGGTCCAAGGCCTCCAGGTAAACAAAGACAGGCAGGACATACCAAGGGTTTAGAGGTTACCTCCAAGAAGCTGGGGGGAAAGGGTCAACTTTTCTTTGGACAAGGTTAATCCTTTTACTGTTCATTTTCTCACCAGAACTTTTTATCCTCATGTACCTTTATCCTTCCATCACACCCACTTCAGATCAAGCTGGATGTCTGAGCATTGCTGGAGAAAAGCACTTGACTCTGCAGGTTGGGGGTCACTTAAATTCATGGTCTTCATCCTCATTCACCTCTTCAATGCCATCAACATTTTTTTTTTTTTTGCGGTACGCGGGCCTCTCACTGTTGTGGCCTCTCCCGTTGCAGAGCGCAGGCTCCGGACGCACAGGCTTAGCGGCCATGGCTCATGGGCCTAGCCGCTCTGCGGCATGTGGGATCTTCCCAGACTGGGGCATGAACCCGTGTCCCCTGCATCGGCAGACGGACGCTCAACCACTGCGCCCTGCCATCAATATTTTTAAACTTTATTTTGCCAAATCTTCAAGCCCCTCACTCATCTATTCCTCCCTTAGTTTAAGCATACTTTGTTCAAGGCCATCAGGCTTGGTTTCTTTAACTTCCAATACCATAGTCTAGAAAAATTATCTGTATCCACACCACTGCTACCTTTTCCATTTCAGAATTAGAGGACCAAGCCATGTTCCTCCTCTCTGAGGCCAACCCTCCCATCTATACCTTAACCCTTTTCCCTCTAATTTCCTTTAGGATCTTACTTCACCTGTCATCTCCTTTCTTAATCTTCTCTTTCTACTAGTTCCTTGATATCATCCTATAGATACACTCAGGCTTCTGTGATCCTCCCGCTGCCAAGACATCTCCCTTAATACCTTGTCTTCCTTTAACTTCTGGGCAATCTCCTCCCTCCACATCTTAGTCAAACTTCTCAAAAGAGTAGTGTATATTCACAGCCAGCACTTCCTCATTTCCAGTTATAGTTGTTAAATTGATGACCCTGATGTTATATCTGACAAATTATCTTACATTAAAAATAAAGATATTTCTTGCATTTAGAGAGTCAAAAACAAAAACGCCTTTAAAAAAAGAAAAAAACTTAGTGGTTCTACTTCCTGACCTCTCTCATTCATTCCTCAGTCCACTGAAATCTAGATTTTGCCTACCACCCCTCACTAAAACTGATCCCACAAAGGTTACTCCTAAGTGCCAAATTCCATTGTCATTTTTTCAGTCTTTTTTGAAACTATTTCCTTGGCTTCTATGTTGCCACACTCATCTGGGTCTGTTCATTCTCAGATCATTCTTTCCCTATCTTCCTCTGCTTACTTCTTATGTAATTGCTCCCCAGGGCTCTGTCCTCAGCCCTCTTTTCTTTTATTCACTCATCTTGGATGACTTCATCTTCTTTTTAGGTTTTTGATAACATTTATACTCCAATGACTCCCAAATCTATATTTATATCCTGGTCTTGTCTACTAAGCTTTGGATTCAAATATACAGTAACTGATATCAGGCACACTGATATTTCTACCTTTTCTAAGACTGAACTCATTATCCTGATTCTGACCCAGCCCTTCCTCAAAATCTCTCTTATTTAGGAAACCACAAGCCACAAACCACCTGGTCACACAAGATAGAAACCTGGGAGTCAGCCTTGACTCCTCTTTGTGCCTGCAGTCTTATCCTCTCCAAACCATTCTCCCCATTGCTGTCTGATCTCGTCTAATCCCCCTAACTACATCTCTTGCCTCTCTCACAACCACATATTCTCCTGCTATTTTAACCTACTTAGGTATTCACTAATGCACTTTGCTGTTTATTTTGTGCCTCGTGCATTTTTACATTTCTTTTGGGTTGCCTTTTTCTACTCCTTTGCCTGTTGAATTTCTAGTTATCTTTTGAGTTTGGATTTTCACTCTGTCATCCTCTCTTATATTATTTATTATTCCAAGGCTTGGGTCATCTGATAAGTATGCCTTATATAGTTATATTTAAGTCACTAACTCAGAGATGGTGAAATGGAGAGGGTGACAGAACATTAGGGCATTTTACTAGAAACCTGCCTCCAGGTTAACATTGATCAACTAACCAATAATATTCAAGCACGGTGGTCCATCCATAAGTGAAACTCGTAACTGCAATAATATCCATTCCAAATTTCAGGTATTTACCCCTAGGGATAGCATGTTTCTAAAATAAAGCCATCCTATATATATCCCCCCTCCACATTATGGGACATTGATGTTACAAGTAACAAAAATCCAATCTTTTTTTGAATTAGAAAAAAGTAATTTATTGACTTACACAATTGAAAAAGGGGGATAAAAAATGGCTTTGGGTATTTCTAGCTCCAGGGCTCAAGGAATGGCCTCAGGATTCATTTCTTGGCTCTTTTGTTGCTCTGTCAAGCTCTCTCCACATAGTGGCAAGATGGTTACTGGCAACTCAGGCTGTCTCTCATCAACCCCTGCTGAAGAAAGAATGCCTATTTACCTACTGCTCTGGCAAAAATTCAGGATTAGCTTTGATTACACTGATCTGTGTCCCATGCTTTTTCCTGACCTAATCACTGTGCCTAGGGGTGTAGAAAACACTGCTTGGCTGGGACTTGAACTGGAGTGGGACTGGCCCCACCCAAACGACCTGGGCTGAGAGTGTGTGAAAGGGATTGCCTACTAGAAAACTGTGTGCTGTAACCAGAAGAGGAAGGATGGGCAGGCAGAAACAATGGATGTTCAGTACGTTCTCCTTCAGGTTTCAGCTGTGAAGATTAGCTATATGCAGAAACAGTCCTTTAGTCATACAGCAGGAGTGGCATTGATATTTTCTAATTACTGCCAAAACAATGGCTCAAGTTAGATTATTTTAAAATTAAATTATCAGTTTGGACAGGCATCCTCTAATACATAATTAGTTTATAGCTAACCAGTGGCAAACCTGTGGTAATTTAAACCACACTGACCTAGGTTCAAACCCTGGTTCAGCTCTTTTCTAGCTGTGTGGTCTTAGGTAGGTGACCCAACTTTGTTGTGTCAGTTTGAAGAATAATTATACTACCTTCACAGAGTTGCTCTGAGGATTAGGGATTATTTATAAGAATCACTTACATAGTACTCAGCATATGATAGGCCTTTAGTTAATGAAATATAAATATTAATATAGTACATTAAGTTACCTTGGAGTAACTTTAACTTTCTCAACTAATTTATCCTGTTATTTCACCAGAAATTAACTTGTATAAAGAACATGATTCTCAGTCTATGAACTATGGAATTTAAGAAATATAATAATAATTAAAATAATTTAAATTCTTTTTAAAAAATAGATGTATTTTTATTTTTGGCTGTGTTGGGTCTTCATTGCTGCCCGCTGGCTTTCTCTAGTTGTGAGCAGGGGCTACTCTTCATTGTGGCGTGCCGGCTTCTCATTGCGGTGGCTTCTCTTGTTGCAGAGCACGAGCTCCAGGTGCGTGGGCTTCAGTAGTTGTGGCACACAGGCTCAGTAGTTGTGGCTCACGGGCTCTAGAGTGCAGGCTCAGTAGTTGTGGTGCATGGGCTTAGCTGCTCTACGGCATGTGGGACCTTCCTGGACCAGGGCTCGAACCTGTGTTCCCTGCGTTGGCAGGTGGGTTCTTAACCACTGCACCACCAGGGAAGACCAATAATTTAAATTCTAATCAGAGGACCCATTCTCCTAGAGTGGAAAAAATGAATTTCAATCAATTTGGAAACCTCTCTACCATAATTTTTTGGAGCTGACCTGATTTTAGGGGAGCTGGAAGAGTGCTTATCTCATCTGCTCCTTAAGTAATTTGTACATCAGACCTTCACTGTCTTATCTGGACCCCCATTGTTAGTACCTACAGGTTGTTGTCGACATGTCTCTCGTACATCCATTTACCCCCTTCAGATCCAAAAGCTCTTTATCCCAAGCTTTGGGTGGTGGGCATGGGAGTTAGAAGTGATTGTAGGAGTCTATCTGCTGCATCTGGGCCACACTGGAAGCGGGAATCTCCTTTGTAAGGCTGTTTCTAACCTAGTCTGCCCCAATGAATCATGCAGCTGTTTCTGACATGGAGTTAAGAACAAGGCCCCTTTACTTTTAGGTTTCTCAGACCTATTTAGTGTATTCCCATACTTTCTAGCATTCAGAGTACTAAAAGTAATCTTTAAGAACTCTATTTAATTTTTAGTTATTTAATTCAATTTAAGACTTTCAAGAAACAATTGTATTTGGGACTCCTTCACAACCAATGAAGATTAATTAAAAACATAATCATGCACAGTCATGCATCATAAGTCATCTTGCATTCAGACATTAAAAGACTCTCCCCAAACCAAAGACTATGAAAAAGAACATATTAAAAGTGAAATGCCTAAAATGTCTTGCTCCTCCACCAACTTCAGTAGGAAATGAGTGTTTAGTAGAGCAAATACGCAGTATTGGTGATTGCCGGAGCAAGCTAGCAGCTGACAAAGCTTCTAGACAACTGTCTCTGTCTACAAAGTCATCTCTACAATTCTGATTACCACAACTTATCTGAATAAAAAATTTTAATACTACAGTTTAAAATTTTTTCAAAATTCCTCTTGTATTTCAGAAGTTCAGATCTATGATAGTGATGTTTTGCTTGGGCCTTTGGCCAAATATTCACTTTAAAACTAGGCTATTCAGCCTTCAGCTAAAATGTTTGTAGTTTCTCTAAAATGGTACCTCTTCCTTAATGATTTCCTTGTAGAAATAGATGATGAAAGAAATGAAGGTTTTTTTCCTTTTCAGTACAAAAACTTCCCGGTCTTCCCTCCGTGATCGATATGAACATTTACATAATTTCTGGGTACGCTTACCTCTTCTCTACTGGTTTCTTTCGATGCTCCTATCCCACCTACATTCCTTTCCCCCCTTTTAAAAGACTGTTTTGGATCTTAAATTCCTGAATCAAAAGAGACACAGTTTCCAAACTGCTTCCGCTCCTGCCATAGTGGGCGCTTGTGAGGTCTCAAGAAACGCCTTTTGTTGGCGACAATGACTGTGAACCATAGGAGAAAGATCCTCAGTAGACTAGAAAATTAAGCAAGTTGTCCGTTTTATATTTACAATCTTCCGTTGTTTTAGAACGCATCCTCATATTTCCTGAAAATTCTTTCGTTTAAAGGCCAAACGTCTAAGACTGGCCGGCAACCAATATTCACACCTTATTTTTAGATTTTATCTTTTAAATTTGTAAAATAAATATGGACCATATTACTGAAAACTTACAAAACAAAGAAAAAACCAGCACGCCACCGTCCAAACACAGCAATTTAAATCATTTTGACGAACTCCTCCCCGCCTTTGGCCTCCCGCTTCCTGCACCTTGTACCCTTGACGCTTGCGCGCAGCCGGAGCCGCCGCGCTCAGAGGGGTGGCGCTGCCGAGCGCCGGTGCGCCGTCGCCATGGTAACCGCAGAAGCCCGGGCCTAGGGAGCGGTGAGTGCGGGTCGGAGGGTCGCGGGTCCGGGGTCCGAGGGGCCTGGGGTGGGCTCTCCGCATGGGCGTGGAAGAGAATGGGCATCTCCCCTCCACGCTGCTCAGCAGGGGCTGGAGGGGAGTGGGCCTCAACCGCGGCGTCCTCAGTCTTTGCCGTTGCCCCGAGCTTTGCGTAGCCGGTCACGCTCCGCGGGCGGTCCCTCGGGCTTCAGGCGGAAAGGCGAACTATGGTGCCCAGAAATGACCGGTACCCCCTCCGCCCCACCTCCGTGTTCTCGCACTGGGGCTGCCACTGTCTGTATCCTCGGGTCTTCCCTTTGTTTAATCCTGGGAGCCCAGGGCCGCCCTTTGAGGCCTTTCCCTTGAGCTGGGACTTAAAATCCTTAAGGGACTACATTTTTTGAAGAAAAAATTTAATTGGCTTAAAAGGCCCTTAAGATCTGTTCCTCTACCACAACTTCATAGTGTCTTGTCTGCCTTCCTTGCCTTTTGTTTATGCTAATCCCATTACTTGGATTGCCCTTTTCTCCTTTTAAGACTCCTGCTCTTCGATACTGAAGTGTCCCCTCTTCTGCGAAGCCTTTCCGGGACCTCCCCACTCGGGAGTCTAATTTAGAGGTCCAGCCTCTTTACTCTCCAAGCACCCTTTGCTTATGTCCATTATGCCCCTTATCTCACTCTCATTGCTGATTTACTTGTGTCTTTCCCACCAGACTGGGATGCCTGTGGAGTAGGGACCTATGTGATTTTCTATTATTAGTGCCTTAGCAGCCTCAAAAGAATTCACACTTAGTAGTTAAAATTCACACTAATTCAGTAAGGCAGAACTATTCTCAATTCACAATTGAGGAGAGTAAGTTCAGAAAAGTCGCATATTTAATAAAATAAATACAAGAATCAGGACTAAAGCATGGGTCTTCTGACTCACAGTCATTCTGCCTTCAGAGTTCCAGCCCTCCCTCTCCCCTCTCCACGCTCATTCTCTATGTGAACTGTTGGTTATATGTAGTGGGGTTGCAATTTTGATTCATGTTATAACTGTTCTGGGCAAAGAAAGTATCTATCCATACAGTAAATGTTATAGGTATAGTAAGAATTAGAACTTAAAACTGAGAATTAAAAAAAGTTTATTGTTTTAACAACAACACAAATAAACCCACTATATATTAAACACAAGTTACATATTTCTCATGGGAAAAACTGTTTTCTAAAACAAAAATGTTAGTGAGTTAAGTTTTTTCAATATCTAGAATGTTGATAAAAGGAAGAAAGGAAAAGCTACCTTAGTATGATCACCTTGTTACAACTTATATTCACAGTAAAAATACTTTAAAATATTCTAAATCTTCTATGTTATAAGAAGAAAAAACCCATAGAAAATAGAATTCTTTGCTCTGTCTTCAAAGGACAATATGATGAAAGGCATAGTCAGCGAAAGACCACCAAACACATGAGAGTTTACTTTTATTCTCCTAATTAGATATTGTCTTTCAAAAGTTAGGCCTAAGGATAAATGGCCTACAAGACTTCACTTTGTCCTTTTATTACAGAAAGGCTGATCCTAGTTCAGTCTAGATTTGGATTAGAACAGTCTTGGGAGCTTGACTATAGAGTGGAGTGGCTTGAGGGTTAGTCTTAATGCAGTTGTTCTCAGAGTATGGTCTGAGAATCCCTGGGGATCACTAAGACATTTTCAGGGAGTCTGCCAGTCAAACTATCTTCACATTAATTCTTCGATGTTTTTTGCCGTTGCACTCTCATTCTCTCACATGTCACAGTGGTTTGCTAGAGGCCACATGACATGTGGTATCACAATATCACACATCATTGCAGAGAATGCAGAAACAGATATGAGAATCCATCTGTCTTCTATTAAGCCAGACATTAAAGAGATGTGCAAAAATGTAAAATAATGCCACTCATCATTTTTTGTCTTTATATAGTTATTTTTTATAAGCTGTACTTTTGTGTTAACATGTAATTGTTTTAAGATGAATTAATAAATATTTTAAAGATTTCTCAGTTTTAATTTCTAATATGGTAAATACAGAAGATATAACCCTCATAAACAAACACTTTTGGTGTTCTCAATTTCTAAGAGCGTGAAGAGCCCTGAGATCATAGAATTTGAGAACTGCTGCCCTAATCATATTACTTTTGGATTGATATGGAAATTAAACTCTATTCAAGGGTGTACCAAGGGTAGCTTTTAGTATTCCGGCCTGAATCATATTCCTAGATTTGATCTAATTTATCTCCACATCTCTGAATTAACCTGTGATTAGATTGATCTCTAGATGCAGAATAATCTGTCTGTAATCAAGTGTTTGGTGGTCGTAGAGTAGAAAGTCATTTACTCAAACCCTATGTAGGAAAACTGTGTATTAAAAAAAGAAAAGAACTAATAGAATTACCATCTTGTCTTTTGCTTCATGGATGCTTTTGCTCTAGGAATGATGGTACAATGATGATGATAGGGTCCGCATACCAAGTGCTCACCATGTGCTTAGCACGTGCATCATCTGATTTATTTTAAGTCTCAGAATAATCATATAAACTAGGTTCTAGTGTTATTCCTAGCAGAGATTAGGTAAATTTCCCAGTATGATGTAGCTAATAAGTTGCAGGGTTGCATTGTGTACTCAAGTCTTTCTAACTCCAAAATCCATTGCTCTTGGATGTGAAGAAAAGCAGGGGAAATTGCAAGCCTGATGTTAAGAGTTATTGAATGCATACGACAAGCTAGGAATTGTGGTAAGTCTGAAAGTGACACAAGAGAAACAAAAGCTTGATACTTGCTCCTATCCAGTTTACAGTCAAATTGAGTTGGTGTTTTAAGTACTTGAAACAAATAGAAAATAATACAATACCATATTTGGTAGATTGTATGGTATAGAATATATATAATGACCTTTGAAGTTCAGAGGAGGGAAAGGCCTGGGTACATTCTAGAGAGTAGTGAAGAAATGTTTTAGGAAGAAGGTAGGTTTATAGCTTGGCCTACGTAGGATTTTGCTAGTAGGAGTGGAGGAGAAAAAGAAAGCTATTCTAGGCCTAGCAGGAATACATCTGAAATACAAATAGAATTTTCTCAGTATCTTCAAGGTCTCATGTCTGGGCCTCTGATGGGCCAGTGAGGAAAGGCATTTCAAACACATCCTGCCTCCATTCTCTAAGGTTTGAATATAGATATCTTTAGTAGAATGTTCCAGAATATCACGATATTAGTAAGGTGACAATTTATTGTGTAGTAGTAATGGACGTTTTGAGAGTGAAAGAGGATGCTATTAAAAATCACATCAGGGCTGGGGTTTCCCTGGTGGTGCAGTGGTTAAGAATCCGCCTGCTGATGCAGGGGACACAGGTTGGAGCAGTGGTCTGGGAAGATCCCACATACCGCAGAGCAACTAAGCCTGTGCGCCACAACTGCTGAGCCTGCGCTCTAGAGCCCATGCTCCGCAACAAGAGAAGCCACCGCAATGAGAAGCCCACCCACTGCAATGAAGAGTAGCCCCCACTCACAGCAACTAGGAAAGCCTGTGCACAGCAATGAAGACCCAATGCAGCTAAAAATAAATTAAAAAAAAATCACACCAGGGGAAGAGATGTCACTGGAACTGTCCTGGGTGCATGAGGACATATGTCACCTAAGCTATAAACCACAAGCACATGCTGTCTAACTTCTGTTAGAGCCTCTCTTGTTGATTTCGTGGTAGAGTTTACTTAGTGGTTATTCAAGACTAATATTTCTTCACACTGTGGGTTGCAACCCATTAGTGGGTCATGGAATCAATTTAGTGGGTGGCACCCAGCCTTAAAAAATAGATGGGATTAAAAACATCAGTATGTTACACGTAGTAAGGATAAATGATATTTTGTTAAATTATATGTATGCAAATATACCCATAAATGCAATGTGCCCAAGATAAAAATGTCCATTACTACTGAAAAATTAATTCTTTGGTTACCCTATTAATAGACATTATATATGTTTACATGTATAATTAAAACATGATAGGACAAACTACTATATGCTATGTATTATAATTGAAGTAATATATATGTATTTGGACAGGACATCTACCTCATGGTCTAAATGAGCTGTGCAAGCTCTAGGTATCAGGCTTGCAATCCAGTGAGAAGGAATTACACTTTTCTAGAAGTTACATACTATCAATACATGTCTACTTACATCTTGTTGTTTACTACTTGGACATATGGCCACACCATATTACAAGAGTGCCTGGGAAATAGTTTTATTCCAATATAAATATTGGTTAAAAAAAGTATGGTTAAAAGAAAAGAGGGAGGGAGATTAGATTTTGAGAAAGAACTAATTATCTGAGTGCTCTACTTACCAGGGGCCCACATGATTAGGGAGGCTGGATGAGCAGGAACCAGGGGAGCTCTGGGGGGCTCACACCACAAGAACCACAGCATGTTCTCATAGGAGGAAGTTCTAACAGTACACTGTTGCTGTCACTTGTGTTGAATGTCCTTCAAGTAGCCTCATGTCCTTGTGGCCCATGTTCAAGAGTCAAGATCCTGTTTTTTTTTATATGTAGAAGCTAAAAAAAAACCAAACTCATAGATGCAGAGAACAGATTAGTAGTTGCCAGAGGCAGGTGTAGGGGGTGGGTGAAATAAATGAAGGTGGTCAAAAGGACTTCCAGTTGCAAGATAAATACCTTCTGGGGAAGTACTGTACAGCATAGTGACTATAGTTAACAATATTGTATTGCATTGAATACAATATTGTATTTGAAAGTTGCTAAGAGATTAGATCTTAAATGTTTTCATCACAGGAAAAAACTATTTTGTAACTATGTGAGGTGATGGATATTAACTAAACGTATTGTAATCATTTTGCAATATATACATATATCAAATCATTATGTTGTACACCTTAAACTAATACAGTGTTATATGTCAACAACAACAAAAATAATACAATGATTAACAACAACAAAAAGTCAGGATCCTGGGACTTAGTAGCTGATTAGCTGAACCTAACTTACGTGCCTGCTCCCAAGCTTGTGCTGAGATGGAGAGAAGTAGGATCGTGCCTCTCTGGCTTCTGTAGTGGGGAGTTAGCTTTATCTTCCATTAGAAGAATTTTTTAAAATGGAGATTGGGATTCTTTAAGGAAGTGAGTGTGTGTGTGTTTATGTGTACAGGGATGTGTGTTGGGAGGGTGGATAGTGGATGTCAGGCACTCAAAGGATTATAAGTTTCCTCTATATTCATTCTGTAAAATGAAGGGATTGACTAAAACAGTCTCAAAGATAAGATTTGGACCAAATTTTATGGTGGAGTCATGATTGATTGGCTAACTCAACTCCCATCCCCAACCCCATCTACCTTGCTTGCTTCCGTTATTGAGGCAGGAAAATCAAGAAACTTTTTTTTTCCTTCTCTTAAATATAAGGAAACAATCTGGCCTTTGAGATGTAACTGGAAGTTTGTTGGGTCTTGTTAGGAAAGTTTTTTTTTTCACTTTCCTCTTAAAAGGGATGAATGCCACTAGTGTCCTCAGGGGGATTCCCCCTTTTTACTGCTATAAATGCAGACGTGATGCCAGGAATTATGACAGTCATCTTGTCACCATTAGGCAACAGCCATGATGATGAAAGTCTTATGAACTGTGATAGAATAGAAAAATAGAGCTTAGATCTATATTTTTGAGCTGCTGAACCATCTCTACCTTTAAACTTCCTGCTATGTGAGAAAAATCATCTCCTACTTTTAAAAGTCAATCCTGTTATTTTTCTATTATTTGCAATCAGAGAATTCCTAACTTCAACAGATTATAAGTATTATACACATTTAGTGATGGTAGAGATTAATATAGGGCTATGGTATAAAGAGATATTATTCTGTCTAACTAGATTTCCATTCCTTCTGAATTGTGAATGACCAAATCTTGCCAATTCTTTATGGCACAGCTTAAATGCCATATTCTTTACTAGAAATGTGATTCCCTTTATCCCATTCCCTGCATTTTTACCCACCCCCTCAACACTATCCTGAATCTTGTGTTCAATCTTGCTTTTCTTCTTCTTTTTAAAAGTGTTATTGTACCTACTTATATTCCTAAAAAGTCTATTTTAACTTAATTTTTATTATTTTAATTTTTTTCCTTGTTGGTTATTTTAAATATAGCAGTGTGTACATGTCAATCCCAAACTCCCTAACTGTCCTTCCCCCATCCCTCCCCCTTGGTAACCATAATTTTAATTGCTTTGAACTTTACAAAAATATATCTTGGTATATTTAATCTTTTGGATTTACTTTTTTCAGCTAATACTGTATTGCTAATATTCATTTATATCGTTGTGTGCCTTAGTTATTTATAGCTGTATAACAAACTATCCTCAAAGTTGGTATCTTAAAATAGTACATTCAGTATCTTACAGTTTCTCTGGGTTAAGAATCAGGGCACAGCTTAGCTGGATCTTTTACTTCAGGGTCTCTCACGAGGCTGCAGTCAAGGCGTTGCCTGGGACCACAGTCATCTCAAAGTTCAACTGGAGCAGATCCACTTCCAAACTCATTCAGTGGTTGGTGGCAGAATTAAATTCCTCACTGGCTATTGTACAGTATATTACTGTAATTTCTTCATTTTAACTACCATATACAATTTTGTGTGAATATGCCACAGTTTATGCTCCTGTTCATAGGCATTGGTTTTTTTTCCTGCCCAGGATTTTTGCTTTTATGAACAGCTACAAACATTTTTGTACACATGAGGGAACCATGCTACTCTTCTCTGAATCATCCCCAATTTAATATGTGTTCTGACAGAGTGAGTACTATTAAGACTTACTTGATTAACTTTACCAGGACTTAATCTGGTCCCTTCTGAACTCCCATAGCACTTCATCTTTTATGATTCTTAGCACTTGTCACCATTTATTACACTTATTTTGTACATGTCATATTTTCTCCTTTGTAATAGTAAGTTGTTAAGGGCAGGAAATAAATTTGATTTTTCTTGGTAATTTACATAGTGCCTATACAGCACTTAGTATATTCGTGGGCTTTCAGTAAGTATTACTGAGTGAATGAATTCTGTCTAAATGTCAGTGCCTGATTTTTAAGTTCTTAATAATCTGGCTTCAGTGATCCAGCTGTATTTCTCACTTCTCCCCACCACGGACCCTTGTTTAGGCAGGTGAGCCTCTTTAACATTCTCTTTCAATCTTTTCCTAATGAATCTCACCCAGGTTGATATTTCTCCAGTTCCTACTGAATTTACTGTTTACATCATTCAGCATTTTAGTATATATTCAGGCAGTGTGTTGGTGGACAATAAACTTTATTGATTGAATGGATGCAGTATCTTAGTTTATAACTGGTTTATTTTGAACCAGTTAAGTACTTTCATTTCATTCAGTTGACTGAATGTCAGTTGAGTGATCAAACAAATAAATAAACAAATAATAATTTGTTTGAGTAGATTTCTATTACTTTTTTTGGTCTCAGGTATTTTTGGAGTTAATGGAGTCAGAAGGACCCCCAGAGTCAGAGAGTTCAGAAAAATCAATATTTTTCTCACAGCAAGAAGAAGAGGAAGAAGATGATAATGAAGAAGAAGAAGAATCCAAAGAAGCAGAGGAAACTGCCACCATTAATCCCCTCTTACCCCCTGCTCTCACAGGGGATGTAGAAGGTTTGCAGAAGATTTTTGAGGATCCTGAGAACCCTCACCATGAACAGGCCATGCAGCTACTCTTGGAAGAAGACATTGTTGGGAGAAATTTGTTGTATGCAGCTTGCATGGCTGGGCAAAGTGATGTGATTAGAGCTTTAGCCAAATATGGTGTGGATCTGAATGAGAAAACCACCAGAGGTATTTCGTCTTTTTTCTCTTATCAATATTACTTATGACTACCTAAAGATGCTATGTATTATCTTTAAATTTGGATAACTTTGATGTGCCTGCTTTATATTTTGCATATGTTGTGTGTGTGTGTGTGTGTGTGTGTATGTGTGTATATGCATGTTGATGTATTTAGAATAGCATAGTAGTTAAGAACACAGAATTCACTATTTATTAGCTGTGTGACTAGGGCAAGTTACTTAATCTTTTTGTGTCTCTGTTTCATCTACAAAATGGGGATGATTGTCTTTTCTTTATAGGGTTTTCCTTATAGGTTATGAGGATTAAATATGATAATAAATATAAAGTTGGTATACAGTAAATGCTCAATAATATTATTATCTCTTTCCTTTGAAGATTTATTTTTTGTAGTCATTATCCAATTAACTCTTTAAATTCAGTCACTTGTTTTTTCAGATTGCAAACATAAAACATGCTCATTGTAGAAAATAAAACAATGATCTTTAGCAAATGGGGACTATACATTTTCTTCGTGCTCACATGGAACAATTTAAAAAATTGATATGTTAGGCCATAAAGGAAGTGTCTACAAATATCAAAGAATCCGTAGCGTGCAGTCTGTGGTCTCTGACCACAATAAAATAAAATTAGAAAATAGTAACAAAAAGATAACTGAAAATCCCTATAAGTTTGGAAACAAAAACACACTTTAACTTATCTGTTGGTGACAAAAGATATAATAGAAATTATGAAATATTTAAGTGGCAACAGGACCTAGTTATGTCAGAACTTGTGGAATAAAACTAAAATTAAAATTCTAATTGAATGCATATATTAGAATATAAGAAATATTGAAAATTAGAAAGCAGTGTATTTAACTCAAGGAATTAGAAAAAGAACAACTGAAAATCCAAAGAAAGAAGAAGAGAAAATAATAGAGTAAAATAATGACATTGAAAATAAAGAAACAATAGAGAGGGAATTCCCTGGTGGTCCAGTGGTTAGTACTCCACTCTTCCACTGCAGGTGTCCCAGGTTCAGTCTGACCCCTTGTTGACTAAGATCCCTGATCCTGCAAGCTGTACAGTGCAGCCAAAAAAACCCACCAAAAAACAAACAAACAAACAAAAAACCACAATAGAATCAACAAAACCAAAATCTGGTTTAGTGAAAAAGAGTTGAAAAACCTTTGATAATATTGATAGTTTTTGATATGTGATATAAGAAAGAGCATAAACAACATTTGGAATTTTAAAAATGAAGCATTCACACAGGAAAAACTAAGATTTAAAAAATTCCTAGAAAGTATCATAAACAACTTCATGACAGTACATTTGAAAACTTGGATGAAATGGACAATTTTCCAATAAAACATAAATTACCAAAATTGATTCAAGAAAAAACTAGGAACTTGACTAGAGCAATAGTTATTTTAAAAAATTGAATAAGTAGTCAAAATCTGCCTCATTGTCCCACCCCCACCTAATTTCAAACTCAAATGTTTTAAAAGGTAAGGTTTACTACACTTGTAGGGAAAAAGTAATCTCTAGCTGATACAAAGGTTCCAGAGAATGTAAAGAGAGTTGGAAAACTACTTAACTTATTTTATGAGAGATAACTTTTATAGCAAAACTAGTTAAGGACAGCACTAGAAAGGAAAATTATAGGCCAGTCATTTATTAACACAGATGCAAACATCTTAAATAAAATATTAACAAATTGAATCTAAGATTGTGTGTTAAAACATTTATTGGACTAGGTTGGGTTTATCCCATTAATGCAGGATGGTTTTAACATTAGAAAAAAATGTTAGTATAATTCACTACATTAAAAGATTAAATAAACAAAACCACATGATCATATCAATAGATGTAGAAAAGTCTTTTGAAAGAAAATGCAGCACTTGTTCATGATGAAAGCTTTTAGGGAAATAGGAACAGAAGAAACCTTTCTTAAGGCTATTGAGAACCTGAAGCAAACTTACCTAGTATTGAATCTTACCTATGACTTGGGCAAATTATATAACCTTTCCATGCTACAGTTTCTTCACCCCAAAACTGGGACTGATAGTAATATCTAATATCATACTACATAAAAGAAAATGAGAGCCCCAAATCAATATCTGACAGTGTGCCTCTAGTACTATTCAAGGAAGGTGGTGTTCTGACTAATTGATATGAGTATTGCCATCCTCTTGTTAGGTATTTTCCAGTGTGTGGATATAGGTGTACAGTCTTTCAAGTTTGATGATGTGCTCTAAGATAATCCATTTCTTCATTCTGATATCATGCTTGCCATGAAATCTTGTTTAGCAGAGGTTGAAGGTGCATCCTGCTTGCTTCTTGCTGCTTATAGTAAAATGGAAAGGAAAGAAATTGAGAGAACTGGTAAATTAAAAGGAACCAGGACTTGATGATTTGGGAAATTCTAAGCTTATTTGACATTCCATGAAGATGATTTTATAATGGAAAGTATGCATGAACTGGCAAACCTAATTGTACCAATTTGGCAATTATTATTTTAATCATTATAAAATAATGAATTACATTACAGTTTACCAGTAAATTTCTTGTTTGGTTGGTATTGACTCAGTTCCCATGAGCTTGTTCATGTGGGAGAACAGATCAATTCAGGGTTTTTTGCATTTTTTTGTGTGTGAGAACATTTACGTTCTACTCTCAGCAAATTTCAGTTATACAATATAGTTATTAACTATAGTCATCATGTTATACATTAGGTTCCCCAGACCTTTTTCATCTTGTAACTGAAAGTTTGTACCCTTTTACCAACCCCTCCCTGTTTACCCCACCCCTCAAGCCCCTGGTAACCACTTTTCTACTCTGTTTCCATGGGTTTAGCTTATAATTTTTATTTTAGATTCCACATATAAGTGATACCATGCTGTATTTGGCTTTTTCTATCTGGCTTATTTCACTTAGTATAATGCCTTTGAGGTTCACCCACGTTGTCACAAATGACAGAATTTTCTTTTTTTTTTTAAAGGATGATAATTGTGTGCGTATATGTGAACACTATTAATTTTTGGAACATAAGAAGCCATTGGCCTAAAATTAAGGGACTTCTGGTTGAAGAACTGCAGGTAGATATCTCTAAAGTAAGAAGATGTATGCCATTTATTTGTGGATGATACTCAGATGGATAGGAAGGAAAATGATTTTCCAGGTGATTGATGGATCACATTTGCTTTCAGGATTTCCTTTCATTTTAAATACTGAAGAATTGGACACTTTTGATCCAAAGGGAGGAGAATGAAACAGTTCTTACAGTTTCAGCTCTCTGTACTACTGACTTCTGGTGTATTGGGAAGTACCTTTTTTTCTGTTTGAGCCAAGGACAGGTGTGTGCAGTTTGCAGTTTATTGATGGTGGAACCTCCTCTGGTTCTGGCAAGGCTTTGGTCTCTAAACCTGGCCATACTCAAACAGGCATGATCAGAACTAATTACTGTTTTAAACTCTGTCTTTCCATACAATCAGCAAACATTTGTTAAGGATGGAGGACTAGCCAGGTCTTGTGCTGGGAACTTGGGAAAGATGAATGAATTCAACAAACTTGGACAAGTTCACAGTTTAGCAGAAAACAGATGTGTAAATAGATAATAATATACAGTGGGACAAGGTACAGTGATAGCTCAGAGGAGAGATTAGTCAACTTTACGTGGAAGTGTTGGACATGGTCAAGGAAGGCTTCACAGAGGAGGCGCTATATTGAATCCTTTTTTTGGCTGCACCACGCAGCATGCGGGATCTTAGTTGCCTGACCAGGGATCGAACCTGCGCCCCCTGCAGTGGAAGCGCGGGATCTTAACCACTGGACTGCCACGGAAGTCCAATATATTGAATCTTGAAGAATGACCAAGAGTTTACCAGGCAAAGGAGGTTGAAGGATTGGTCATGGCAGGCAGTATAGTAACTGTAGTATCAGATTTTAGTGTTACAATATTGTTGTTATTCTGGTATACTTACCCACTATTTTAGGTAATGAAATACTGGCCTTTTTATAGGTATAATAGTTTTATTTGGTATTTAAAAAATATGAAATCAGAGTCATTTATGGGTTGAGAATAATTTCAATGATTTAATTGCTCAGTGTATATAAAAAGACAAACTGAAGATTACAAACTTAAACGGTCCATATTGTGGTATTACAAAATTTCTATTGTAAGAATAATTCTTAAGTTCACAAACTTCCCAAACAAGTACAATGTGAATCTCATAGTTTTGAAATTGATCAGGAAACTGAAATGGAATCTCTCTCTGTATATGTGAAAACTAAAAAAGACAAATATGAACCAGCAATGTTTTCTTTGGCGATAAAGATTACAACTTACTCTCAATAAAAAGATTGCAGTTCTATCAAAAAAGCAAAAAGCTGTTCGGAGATATCTCTCTCTTTTAAAATTACAGTTGAGGTAATTCGAAGGAAAATATTTGGTATTGGTTTATAACTACTTCCAACTAATGTTGAGTGAGAAAAACTTCAGTAGCTGAAAAAATTTGTACAGAAATATCCTGTTGATACTATTGACACCCTTAAAAAATCAAATAATGTTTTATTTGCAATTTTCATGATTATAGTTTCTTCATTTTTATAGTATTTGTGTTTTTTTTAATTAATTAATTAATTAATTTTTGGCTGCATTGGGTCTTCGTTGCTGCGTGGGCTTTCTCTAGTTGTGGTGAGTGGGGGCTACTCTTCGTTGTGGTGCATGGGCTTCACATTGCGGTGGCTTCTATTGTTGCAGAGCACAGGCTCTAGGCACGCGGGCTTCAGTAGTTGTGGCATGTGGGCTCAGTAGCTGTGGCGCAAGGGCTTAGTTGCTTTGCAGCATATGGGATCTTCCCGGACCAGGGCTCGAGCCCGTGTCCCCTGCATTGGCAGGCGGATTCTTAACCACGGTACCACCAGGGAAGTCCCTAGTATTTGTTTTATAATCTTTAATTTTGATTTGTTTTATCTGACAATTTATATTGCTAATAGAATGACAATATATACTTAATATTCCTATTTGGTAGTTATGCTTTTATCTGATATCTTATGCTTGTACATTTTTGTATTTAAAGTGTATTAGTGGGCTTCCCTGGTGGCACCACGGTTAAGAATCCACCTGCCAATGCAGGGAGCACGGGTTTGAGCCCTGGTCTGGGAAGATCCCACATGCCATGGAGCAACTAAGCCCATGTGCCACAACTACTGAAGCCCGCATGCCTAGAGCCTGTGCTCCACAACAAGAGAAGCCACCGCAATGAGAAGCCCGTGCGCTGCAACAAAGAGTAGCCCCCGCTTGCCACAACTAGAGGAAGCCTGCATGCAACAATGAAGACCCAACGCAGCCAAAAAATAAATAAAAAGTAAATAAATAAATAAAAAATAAAGTGTATTAGTTACACTAATTAAAAAATGAATTCTGAACTCAGTTTTACAAAATACCAGTATTAATGCTAAGTAAATATAAAATTTATACTTCTATTTTTTATTTTGCTACTGTAATTACTGTATCAGTCAGAAAAAAGCAGCATATGCAAAGTTATAGAGACATGAAACAACAGGATTTGGGGAATTCAAAGAGTCTGGTACTGCTGGTGGTACGCAGATTGTGAAAAATATTCTAGGTAGGTGAGTATTTTGTTCCATGGCCTATTACTTGTTTGTGACTATCATCATCGGAGTTTTTGGATTTTGACCTTATTAATGACCTTCATCAATTTATAGCAACCTTGAGAAAAGTACTTATCCTCTCCATGCTTTTGTTTCCTCATCTATAAATGAGAAAAATACTCGTGCCTACGTCATAGGATTGTAGTGAGGATTAAATGAGTTGATACTTGTGAAGCACACACAACAGTGCCTGCATAGAGGAAAAAGATTACTTTTCTTCTTGTCTGATCTTTTGCCTTACTGTGAACTATCTACTCAGTTGACTCTCTCTATTTAGTAACCAGTAGTCTTCCACAAAGAAATTATTTTTCTCTTTGAACCAATCCCAATTTTTCAGAATTCCATTTATGGTCCCTTTCTTCCTACTGGGATTTCTAAATGTAGCCTTCTGTATCTCCCTTCTGGGATCAAATACTCATTGCCAATATTATGGGAGAACTTTAGGAAAATCCCCTTCTTGTCTGGATGCTTTTGAAATCATCTTATTTAAATGTTCTTCTTTTCCTGGGAAGGCTATGGGGTTCATATAGTACAAAGATCTGTGTGTTTTCTTCTAGAAAAGACACCATCTCTCACGAGGGGAAAAAGAAAACATACAATGGTTTTTTTAAACCCATGGTTTAAACCCTTAGGTTTTAAATTCCTTGGTCAAAGAGCCTGTGTCTGTTTAGAAAGCATGTTTTCTTGTTTTTAAACTGTATATTAAAAAATAGGAAAAAAAATTTAGATGTTATTGCTGACCTGGCCTGTAACTTCAGCCTTGAGAAAAGCAATATCAGGACCCAGAATATCTCATTTGGAATGGCCTCCTGCTCCTGCTATTTCAGTGTCGTTTCCGTAGATAGTGTCCCCCTCTCCCAGCAAACCAGGGGCCCTGGGCCGTTTGGCTGAAGAAATGCATCTTCGGAAGGCAGGAACAATGAGGGTTGGTATCTGGGTATTTCTTGGCCCTCCATTTTGTAGGGGCTAAAGCCATGGTCACATTCTTGGGCCAGTCTTTATCTCTTGGTGTTCTGAAATGTCTCACTGTTGTAACATTAAAAAAAAGAGTGGGGCCAAAGAGGGGAGGTAATTCCACTTTTGGCTGGCCCTGGAGTAGCTTACTTCGTGCTCCTTTTGATTCCTTATTAATTCTTTATTATCCCTTCTGGTTGTAATAGCCTCAAGACAAAGATAGTTTACAACTTGGTCTGAGACCCAGGACTGTGGGAATGTGGTAAATAGGGAGCCAAGGGGGAGGTTTCTGGAAGGAAGTGGAGGAGTCCTTGTTCTCTCTTTCCCTACTCTAACCAGTGGCAAACATTTGAGTGCTTTTTCCTTTTCCTTATAAACCTTTTATTTGGCAACAGATCTGGGTTTGATTTTGCTTTGGCTGCTTACTACCAGTGTGGCCTTGGGCAAGGTATAGTCTTTCTGATCTGCACTTTCCTCTGTATCCTTTAATGGGGCTGATAATACCTACCTCATAGTGTTAGTGGAAGGATTAAATGAAGTAGTAGCCCATAAAGTACCTAGTACTTAATACATTTAATACATGCTAGTTCATTCTTCTGCTCAACTCTTCTTGTAGTACTACATGCCTCTTTGGCCAAGTTAAGTGAATCACAAATGTATCCTCGTGGGTAAGTTAAAACAATCAGTTTTGACTTGATTTTTTTAAACCAGTCTGAAAACATTTTAAAGATGCCGCCCATGTTTTTCACCTTTACAATTATATCTCATGGTAGTTGCCTCAGTAAATCTTAGAAATAACTTTCTAATTGGATAGGTCATAATTTCCATTTTAATTCAAATGATTAATTTCCAAACCAAAGGCATACCAGTTGTAGTAATTTGTATGATTGTGTTAGCAATAATAGAGTAATTAGAGTTGATGCAGATTCCTTAGGCTAAAGTCATAGGTCTAATTGTGTTCCAGTAGATGACTGTTAGGGAGATTGCCATCTTCCTTAAGAAGATGTTGAAGAGCTCAGAGTTCAGATTGCCTGTGTTGGTGCCTTGTGTTCATCATTTATTGGCTGTGTTCCTTGGGCAAGTTTAGCTTCTTTGGACCTCTGTTTCCTTATCTGTAAAATAGGGATTATAATAGTTCTGACCTCATGGGGTTTTTATGAACTAAATGAATTTACTGTATGTAAAGCACTTAGAATAGTGCCTAGCCTGTAGTAATTGTTCAATACCTGATTGCCATTGTGATCTTCTAGTCCATAAAATAGCCTAAAACAGCGCAGTCTTCTTGACCTGACCATCCTCATTCTATTTGTTAGGTTACACACTCCTACACTGTGCTGCAGCCTGGGGTCGTTTGGAAACTTTGAAAGCACTGGTGGAATTGGATGTTGATATAGAATCTCTGAACTTCCAGGAAGAGCGAGCTCGAGATGTTGCTGCTCGGTATTCCCAGACTGAGTGTGTTGAGTTCCTGGACTGGGCAGGTAAGGAGCTCACAAGGTAGAGAAAGTAGAAAGTAGAAAACTGACTCAAGTTAACAGGGTTATAGGCTATGTATTTAACAAAGCAAAGAGGTGATTAACATTTTCACCTTCTATCAAGATGTTTTATTTGTAGGCCTAACCATAGTCACTGGTGGTGATAATATGTGAAATCTGCCTTTTTTGTTGTTGTTGTTGCTATTTTGCTATTGGCCTAAAACATTGTACTTAATAGAAACTATATTGGTTGGAAGCTGGTTGATTTATCACCTTCTAACAATTTCACCAATAATTTTCTATAAGAATATGTGTATAAAATATGTTCAAGGCCATTTTCTGAGAGACCTAAGGCAGAGTGGACCATTTCTTAAATGTTTAAAAAAAATGGCATACTTGAGGAATATATTTGATTCCCCAGGTAGAAACAATTGTAATAATTTAAAATGGTTTGCTAGGCAAAATTAATCTATGGTGGTAGAAGTCAGAATAGCAGGTATCATTGTGGCATGAGGGGGACTTCTGGGGCATAATATTTTTTTCTTAATTTGGTTGCTGTTTACAAGGTGTGCTCGTTTGTGAAAATTCACTGAGCTGTACACTTATAAATTTCGCACTTTTCTATATGTATGTTATGCTTTAATCAAAGGTCAAAAAACTATGTACTGTTTTGAGTTTCACTAATATTTTTCTTGCATCATTTCCATAATCCTGTAGAATAGAGCTTAGAGATTTCATGAAGATATACCTGTGTAATTATGTAGGCATACAAACATTGGTTAAAAAACTAGTACTAAGGAAGTTCATGGCATTCATTTTACATAGTTACCTGCATTGTGTTTTTTTAGCAAGCATTTATTAAATGCCCACTATGAGCATAGCACCGTTGTGGTTCAATTAATTGTTCCTGCCCTCTGGACATTTGTTAGGCGAGGGATGATAACCTGTAGACACACTCTAGAGTTAAATAACAATATCAGAAAGACTATAATTAAGGGTTAAAAGAGGCAGAGCAGGTGGTACACGCTGTGGGGTGGTCAGAGAACATGAAGTCAGAGCATGGTGGAGTTGAGGTGGGCCTTGAAGAAAGGGTGGGATTTTCATACACAGTGTAAGGGGAAAGGGTGTGAGCAAAATCTTGTGAATGAAAGTGACATGTTGGGGAAAAAGTGATGAGATTGCCTTACTAGAATAGCAAGTCATAATTTACACAGCTAGGCTACAGCACAGGCAGAAGCACATGGGCTTTTTTTTTTTTTTTTTTTTTCGGTACGCAGGCCTCTCACTGTTGTGGCCTCTCCCGTTGCGGAGCACAGGCTCCGGAAGCGCAGGCTCAGCGGCCATGGCTCACGGGCCCAGCCACTCCGCGGCATGTGGGATCTTCCCGGACCGGGGCACGAACCCGTGTCCCCTGCATCGGCAGGCGGACTCCCAACCACTGCGCCACCAGGGAAGCCCTGCACACGGGCTTTTGAATCAGATTGCTTGAGTTTAAATACTGGTGTCTCTACTTGAAACCTATGTGACCTTGGACAAAATACTTAAATTCTTTATACTTCAGTCTTAATTTCCAGAAAAGGGAGCCAATAATAGTTCTTACCTCTTGCGGGCGTCATTGTGAGAATGAGATGAGATGATATTAAGCACTTCCTTAGCACAACGCCTGGTATGTGATCACACTCGAAGAATGATACAACTATTATTACAGTCAGATTATACTCCCAAATGTCAGGCTAAGGTGATTTCATTTCTGTAGCTGTTGGAAGCCACTGAAAGATATTACGTAGACGAGGAAGAGGTTTAGAGTGATATTTAGGAAGATTCATATGGCAGCCATAAGGAGCTTGCTTATTAGTAAAATGAGAAGGATACTGGGAGAAATAATAGAAGTAAGGAAATTGAGGGAAGGTAGCATATTTGGAAAGAAAAAGATGAGTTATACTTTGTAGATTATTTTATACGTAATTGTCCACTTGTATTGAATATTTTCTAGGGGCATTATTTCTGTCAATACCTTAGATTTTGTGATTTTATATATATATATGCAAAAAGAAAATAGTGAAGAATTTAATTGATCCCTTCATGAATAGTTATTGTAGGTGAAATTCACATTATATAATTTAAAATCCTTTTTTTAAAACACCTTTATTGGAGTATAATTGCTTTACAATGGTGTGTTAGTTTCTGCTTTATAACAAAGTGAATCACCATTTTTGAAGAATGACCCATGGCATTTAGAAAACACAATCCAGGAACAAATTTTGCTGTAACTTTTCTGAAAGTTTGGGGCTTATGGTGTTAAGTTTCATTGGTTTTGTTACCAAATGCAAGTCCCTGTGTCTGACATGCGGTGAGGCCAAACAATACCAAAACGTTGGAGTTTGGAGCACAGAAAGGTTTATTGCAGGGCCATGCAAGGAGATGGGTGGCTTATACCTTAAAAACCCTGAACTCCCTGAAAGCTTTCAGTAAAGCCCTTTTATAGGAAAGGTGAGGGAGGGTCATGGTTAGTTGTTGCAAACGTCTTGGTGTCAGATTCTTTGTTCTTGAGATCAGATCATGGTCAGGTCACGATGTTCCTGTAAACCTCCACCAAAATAAACATTATTCTGTGTTCTGACAAGGGCAAGGTCCCAAGGCTGTACTTTCATCCTCTGAGGTCCAGGCCTGGCCAAGAGGAGGGGTCCCTGCATGATCCGGTTACCCTGCCGGGGAGCGTTTGTCCAGCACCCAGTCTGAGTCCTCCCGCCAGTGCCCAGCCCCGGCTGAGGAGGCAGATCTCAGCTGGCGGAACCCTTAGGGCCAGGTCCCCAGACCCTGCCCAGCTGTCATCACTGAGGAAGCCAGGTGCCCAGGACCCAAGTGGCCCTCTGACTCCTCAGGGCACCCAAACAGTGGCCGGGACCCATGGAGATGTCACTGCCCTTTGGTCGAAGAGGTGGGGATTGGGGAGAGATTCGTTGCTGCTTCCAGGCCTGGGCCTGGCCAGTGGGCGGCTTTGGCGAGTGCTCTGGAGCTCTGTGGGACATAGCCCTCAGCCCGTCCCTGGGCCTCCCAGCTCACCCGCCAGGCCCGAAGCCAGAGGGCCTGGAGGGCCCGAGGGAGAAGGATGCGATCCACCTCTCACTGCACTCTCTGCCATGAGGACCACTGTGAGGCTGACTGTTGGCAGAGCGGGACCTCTAACTGTCAAGCCAACGGTCATGCTAAAGGCCACGTGCCTGCCCCACTTTCCATCTCCCTCATGTCCATCTGTTTAGTTTTGGTCCTTACAGTCTTAGGGGAATTAGACCTACCATTTCCTAGTGATGAAGATAAGAAGACTATAATACTATAAACTAGTCTTCTGTTTCCAGATCAATGATGGGATTGCAAGGATTGGCGCTTCATGGTAATGTAGCTGTGAAATGTCAAAACACAAACTACGCAACATAAAATGTAACATTTGTTTAATTCAGACTGAACAAGAGTATAAACCACTTCCATTTCTTGCTCTAATGATGAGAGGTTTACGGGGCTGAGGACTCCCTACCCAAGAGACTCCTCTATACTACTGAAAATTTGACTATTAGAGATAAATTTCATTGGGTCTTCGAGGTTCGTAGACTTTTGAAGTGTTCAAGGGTCCTCCATTAATAGAGATACATATCAGTGTTCTCTTAGAGGGAATTAGTTGACAGTTCAGAGCTCTGAAGGTATGGAGCAGACATTCATGGACATGTGGGAGTAGGGTTGTGGTTAGGGAAGAGTGGAAGTAAGGAGGGGAGTGGAAAGTGGAACCATAAACAAACTTCTAATAATCCACAATAACCCAAGGCAGGCACTGTTCTCTTCTGTTATTTATAAAGACTGTAGCATTATCTATTACTGTACAAAAGATTGTTTTTTTAAAAGTTTTTTTCCCCTTATATTGATGGGAGGTATATTATAGATCTGGTATATTTTTCTGGGATTCTTCAACATGTTGTTAAGAAAATCTGTCCTAGTCTCAGACCAGTCTCTCAGCTTTTGTTTGGAAAATATGGAAACCATACTTTAAAAAAAAATTGAGGTGACTGATCAACAAAAGTGTGGAATATTTTTAAAAACTGAGGCATCTTATCAACAAAAGCTTGAAATTAAAAAAGTGTTGATACTTAATTCCTCATTTATTTTACTGAAAATGGAAACATTTATACTTTAAAAAATTAATCTGTTCCTTAGTATTTCCGTACCATTTTAACAATATGAGATGGGAAATTAAACGTCTCAGTGTGGCCATAAAATTTGCTCAGGAAACTAAGAAAAATCACAAATATTATTTAAATCAGAGATTTACTGAAACACTAAATGGAGATTCTGTTCTACAGCTTGCTTAATGATTAGTAATCGAACGCATTGAAAAGGACAAAGCACTTAAACATGAAGCAGTGATCGTATACAGTCTTTCCCCATTACTTTTAGTGAGTATGGAGCCGTTTTAGCTGAATAGAAATAACTGTTCAATCCAGACTTTGTTGGAAGGTTTCCTTAAAGAACCTGGCAAAAAATTTACAAAGGATGCCAAAGAACCATTTTTGTCCTTACATGAGTTCTCGCAATAGATTTCTTGTGTAGTCTTCATAATGGACTGAGCTATATTTGCATATGGATATGTCTAGTATCCTCTGGCTCCTTCTCTTTCACTCTTCTTCCCCTTTAGTTTTTGGTGCTTGACTTTCTTAGCTGGAGGATGATGGGACACCTGATTCAGGTACTTGGTGATCATTGATGTTGTGGCCACTGGTCTGCAGAGTATTTGGTCAGTGTCATAGATGGGCTGGCTTTCTAGATCATTACCAGCTGTATCTAAGGAGGCTTGTTTCTTCAGTTAAAAGGAGAAAAAAACATATTAGAGATTTTTTTATTACTATAGTTCAAATTAGATTTGTTTTCTGGATATATACACTTAAACTCCAAATACCACATGTTAGTTATTTATGCAAAGAAAAAGTTACTGTAGATGAAAGGTATAAATGCAGAAGAAATGCTCTTTTTTATATGCTTTTGTATAAGGTTATAGCGATCATTATCACCATCGGCAGACATTTAATAAGTACTTCCTGTGATTAGAGCATTCTGCTGGGAGGAATTATTTGAATATTAGTAAAATATTTTCCTTTACTAAACAACCTTAAGGTATAATGTGATAAAGTCATAGTCATTTTATAAATATCTAATTGTTGTGAAGGTCAATGAGCTTTTAAGTTTGCCTCAAAATATGGTGTCACTGGCAAAGTGGGAAATTAGTTTAAGAGTGCTATTTTCCAGAAAGTTATACTAAAATTAGAAATTAGTTTGCAGTCCATTAAAAAAATACATGCCGACTTTTGTATACTTAGCTTTCTTAGACAGATTGGGAAGGGATCTAACAAAATGTCGTTCCATATCCTTAATTTTATGGATCAGGCAGCTGAGAAAGATACAGTGACTTACCTAAGGGCCCAGACAGATACCTTCACTTCCTATGCATTCTATTCACTGTAGCTCACTACTTTCTTGGTGTGTTTCGTAACTTAAAATAATCTATCTAAAATTAATAGGTTATTTTAAGGACCTTCTAATTGAGTACACCTTTGCTGAACACCTGACATATGCAAGAAACTGCTACATGCTGGGGATGAATGGTGGAAATTGGGGAGGTTATGAAGAAGAATAAGACATGGTTCTTTCTCTCAAAGAAGATGATAATCTTATCTTTTAAACTCTTTGATAGTCTATAACTATTCTTATTTGCATCACTAATTCACCTTTTTTGTGTGTTTCTTCCATTTCACCCACAGGTAATGAGCAGATAAAACAGACAGGATTGAAAAGAGAACTTGTACTAAAATATAAATAAGATGTAAAAGACACTGAAATATATCCATACTAGCAAAATTGCAGCATAGTTTGTTCAGAGGGTAAGGTAGACGGTGAGATGGAGAAGGCTTAACTTTCAAATGATGCGTTTCTTCTGGAAAAATCTCCCATCCAACCTTTGTCCAGGTTGTACCATCACAAATGCAGAAGCTCTCCCTGAAGAAGCAGATAAACAACAGAGGAAAAATCAGGGATAGTCCTTGAGAAGGCATCTTTCTTTCTCAAATGGAAAAAGCATTTATAGTCAAAAATTGGTTACAGAGAGAGCAGAAATGCCCTGAGTATTAGTTAACATGGTGTTCCAGTCAAAGCACTGAAGATACTTTTGCTAGTCAGCAAAATATACACTGATGATCACTGTAACATCATCAGTCATAGTGATTCAGGGATAAATTCAGTGATGTCATAGAGAACCACACTGGACTGAAAAGGTGTTGCCTAGCCAATCCCCTTGGATTTCTTAGGAACACTTTTTCTTGTTTTTTTCCAGAATAGTTTGAGCCTCTTCAGTTTTCTGAAAAACAAATACTTTACTAATATTTTGCTAGCTAATAAATTTAAATTGTAATTATCTTAATAGAATTTCATGGAAACAACTTACCTATATCCTTTCCAACCCTTTTTTTTTTTTTACATCTTTATTGGACTATAATTGCTTTACAAATGGTGTGTTAGTTTCTGCTGTATAACAAAGTGAATCAGCTATATGTATACATATATCCTCCCAAATCCCCTATCTCTGCATCTCCCTCCCACCCTCCCTATCCCATCCCTCTAGGTGGTCACAAAGCATGGAGCTGATCTCCCTGTGCTATGCGGCTGCTTCCCACTAGCTATCTATTTTACATTTGGTAGTGTAATATGTCCACGCCACTCTCTCACTTCGTCCCAGCTTACCTTTCCCCTCCCAGTGTACTCAAGTTCATTCTCTATGTCTGTGTCTTTATTCCTGTCCTGCCCCTAGGTTCTTCAGCACCATTTTTTTTTAAGATTCCATATATATGTGTTAGCGTACAGTATTTGTTTTTCTCTTTCTGACTTATTTCACTCTGTATGATAGACTCTAGGTCCACCTCACTACAAATAACTGAATTTCGTTTCTTTTTATGGCTGAGCAAAATTCCATTGGGTATATGTGCCACATCTTCTTTATCCATTCATCGGATCTTTGTCCATCCATGTTGATGGACAGTTAGGTTGCTTCCATGTCCTGGCTATTGTAAATAGTGCTGTAATGAACATTGTGGTGCATGACTCTTTTTGAATTGTGATTTTTTCAGGTTATATGCCCAGTAGTGGGATTGCTGGGTCATATAGTGGTTCTATTTTTAGTTTTTTAAGGAACTTGCATACTGTTCTCCATAGTGGCTGTATCAATTTACATTCCTGCCAACAGTGCAAGAGGGTTCCCTTTTCTCCACACCCCCTCCAGCATTTATTGTTTGTAGATTTTTT
>NW_020174648.1:6825183-6829549 GCF_003031525.2 Neophocaena asiaeorientalis asiaeorientalis
GCCACCAGGGAAGCCCAATTGTTTGTAGATTTTTTGATGATGACCATTCTGACTGGTATGAGGTGATACCTCATTGTAGTTTTGATTTGCATTTCTCTAATGATTACTGATGTTGAGCATCTTTTCATGTGTTTGTTAGCAATCTGTATATATTCTTTGGAGAAATGTCTATTTAGGTCTCCTAAATGTCTATTTAGTTTTGGATTGGGTTGTTCGTTTTTTTTGATACTGAGCTGCATGAGCTGCTTGTATATTTTGGAAACTAATCCTTTGTCAGTTGCTTCGTTTGCAAATATTTTCTCCCATTCTGAGGGTTGTCTTTTCATCATGTTTACAGTTTCCTTTGCTGTGCAAAAGCTTTTAAGTTTCATTAGGTCCATTTGTTTATTTTTATTTCAATATCTCTAGGAGGTGGGTCAAAAAAGATCTGTGATTTTTGTCATAGAGTGTAATGCCTATGTTTTCCTCTAAGAATTTGTTAGTGTCTGGCCTTACATTTAGGTCTTTAATCCATTTTGGGTTTATTTTTGTGTATGGTGTTAGGGAGTGTTCTAATTTCATTCCTTTACATGTAGTTGTCCAGTTTTCCCAGCACCACTTATTGAAGAGGCTGTCTTTTCTCCATTGTGTATTCTTGCCTCCTTTATCAAGATAAGTTGACATATGTGCGTAGGTTTATCTCTGGGCTTTCTATCCTGTTCCATTGATCTATATTTCTGTTTTTGTGCCAGTACTATACTGTCTTGATTACTGTAGCTTTGTAGTATAGTCTGAAGTCAAGGAGCCTGATTCCTCCAGCTCCGTTTTTCTTTATCAAGATTGCTTGGGCTATTCAGGATCTTTTGTGTTTCCTTACAAATTGTAAATTTTTTGTTCTAGTTCTGTGAAAAATGCCATTGGTAGTTTGATAGGGATTGCATTGAATCTGTAGATTGCTTTGGGTAGTATAGTCATTTTTACAATGTTGATTCTTCCAATCCAAGAACATGGTATATGTCTCCATCTGTTTGTATCATCTTTAATTTCTTCCATCAGTGTCTTATAGTTTTCTGCATACAGGTCTTTTGTGTCCTTGGGTAGGTTTATTCCTAGGTATTTTATTCTTTTTGTTGCAGTGGTAAATGGGAGTGTTACCTTAATTTCTCTTTCAGATTTTTCATCATTAGTGTATAGGAATGCAAGAGATTTCTGTGCATTAATTTTGTATCCTGCAACTTTACCAAATTCGTTGATTAGCTCTAGTAGTTTTCTGGTAGCATCTTTAGGATTCTCTGTTTATAGTATCATGTTATCTGAAAACAGTGACAGTTTTATTTCTTCTTTTCCGATTTGGATTCCTTTTATTTCCTTTTCTCTCTGATTGCTGTGGCTAAAACTTCCAAAACTATGTTGAATAAGAGTGGTGAGAGTGGGCAACCTTGTCTTGTTGTTGGTCTTAGTGGAAATGCTTTCAGTTTTTCACCATTGAGAACAATGTTGGCTGTGGGTTTGTCATGTATGGCCTTTATTATGTTTAGGTAAGTTCCCTCTATGCCTACTGGAGGGTTTTTATCATAAATGGGTGTTGAATTTTGTCAGAAGCTTCTTCTGCATCTATTGAGATTATCATACGGTTTTTCTCCTTCCATTTGTTAATATGGTGTATCACGTTGATTGATTTGCGTATGTTAAAAAATCCTTCCATTCCTGGGATAAACCCCACTTGATCATGGTGTATGATCCTTTTAATGTTCTGTTGGACTCTGTTTGCTAGTATTTTGTTGAAGATTTTTGCATCTATGTTCATCAGTGATATTGGCCTGTATTTTTCTTTCTTTGTAACATCTTTGTCTGGTTTTGGTATCAGGGTGATGGTGGCCTCATAGAATGAGTTTTGGAGTGTTCCTCCATCTGCTATATTTCGGAAGAGTTTGAGAAGGATAGGTGTTAGCTCTTCTCTAAATGTTTGATAGAATTCGCCTGTGAAGCCATCTGGTCCTGGGCTTTTGTTTGTTGGAAGATATTTAATCACAGTTTCAATTTCATTACTTGTGACCGGTCTGTTTTTATTTTCTATTTCTTCCTGGTTAAGTTTTGGAAGGTTATGCTTTTCTAAGAATATGTCCATTTCTTCCAGGTGTCAATTTTATTGGCATATAGCTGCTTGTAGTATTCTGTCATGATCCTTTGTATTTCTGCAGTGTCAGTTGTTACTTCTTTTTTTTAAATTTATTTTATTTATTTTATTTTTGGCTGCATTGGGTCTTCGTTGCTGCACATGGGTTTTCTCTGGTTGCGGTGAGTGGGGGCTACTCTTCGTTGTGGTGCACAGGCTTCTCATTGTGGTGGCTTCTCTTGTTGGGAGCATGGGCTCTAGGTGCGCGGGCTCAGTAGTTGTGGCTCACGGGCTCTAGAGCACAAGCTCTGTAGTTGCTCCACAGCATGTGGGATCTTCTCGGATTAGGGCTCGAACCCATGTGTCCTGCATTGGCAGGGGGATTCTTAACCACTGTGCCACCAGGGAAGCCCCTGTTACTTCTTTTTCATTTCTAATTCTATTGATTTGAGTCTTTTCCCTTCTTTTCTTGATGAGTCTGGCTACCAGTTTATCAATTTTGTTTATATTCTCAAAGAACCAGCTTTTAGTTTTATTGATCTTTGCTATTGTGTCCTTCATTTATTTTTTTATTTATTTCTGATCTGATTTTTATCATTATTTTCCTTCTGCTGACTTTGGGGTTTTTTTGTTCTTCTTTCTCTAATTGCTTTAGGTGTAAGGTTAGGTTGTTTGAGATTTTTCTTGTTTCTTGAGATAAGATTGTATTGCTATAAACTCCCGTCTTAGAACTGCTTTTGCTGTATCCCATAGGTTTTGGGTGGTCATGTTTTCATTGTCATTTGTTTCTAGGTATTTTTTGATTTCCTCTTTGAGGAAATCTCTTGGTTATTTAGTAGTGTGTATTGGGGTGTCTGTGAACTTATTATGCTTTTAGGCAGCCTCTCTGCTAATGGGTGGGGTTGTGTTCCTGTTTTGCTAGCTGTTTGGCATGGGGTGTCCAGCAGTGGAGCTTGCTGGTTGCTGAGCGGAGCTGGGTCTTAGTGTTGAGACGGAGATCTCTGGGAGAGCTCTCGCTGATTGATATTACGTGAGGCTGGGAGGTCTCTGGTGGCCCAATGTCCTGAACTTGGCTCTCCCACCTCAGAGGCTCAGGCCTGACACCTGGCCAGAGCACCAAGACCCTGTTAGCCACACGCTCAGAAGAAAAGGGAGAAAAAAAAGAAAGAAAAATAAAATAAAATAAGTTATTAAGATTTAAAAACTAATAAAAAAAAGAGAGCAACCACACCAGTAAACAAATCCACCAATGATAACAAGTGCTGAAAACTATACTAAGATAAACATAAAAATCGGAAACTAGTCTGTTGCATACAGCAAACCCCAAGTCTACAGTTGTTCCCAGAGTTCACGGCCTCGATTTTGGGACGATTTGTTGTCTGTTCAGGTATTCCACAGTTGCAGAGTACATCGAGTTGATTGTGGAGATTTAATGCACTGCTCCTCAGGCTGCTGGGAGAGATTTCTCTTTCTCTTCTTTGTTCACACAGCTCCTGGGGTTCACCTTTGGATTTGGCCCCGCCTCTGCATGTAGGTCGCCTGAGGGCGTCTATTCTTCGCCCAGAGAGGAGGGGGTTAAAGGAGCAGCTGATTAGGGGGCTCTGGCTCACTCAGGCTGGGGGGAGGGAGGGGTACAGTAGTTATAATTCGAATGCGGGGTGAGCCTGTGGCAGAGGCTGGCATGACGTTGCAATAGCCTGAGGTGCCCTGTGTGTTCTCCCGGGGAAGTTGTCCCTGATCCCAGGACCCTGGCGGTGGTGGGCTGCAAGGCTCCCGGGAGGGCAGGGGGGGATAGTGACCTGTGCTTGCACACGGGATTCTTGGTGGCTGCAGTAGCATCCTTAGCATTTCATGCGCGTCTCAGGTGTCTGCGCTCATAGCCGCGGCTCGCGCCCGTCTCTGGAGCTCCTTTAAGCAGCGCTCTTAATCCCCTCTCCTCGCGCACCAGGAAACAAAGAGGAAAAAAAAGTCTCTTGACTCTTAGGCAGGTCCAGACTTTTTCCCGGACTCCCTCCCGGCTAGCTGTGGCGCACTAGCCTCCTTCAGGCTGTGTTCACGCAGCCAACCCCAGTCCTCTCCCTGGGATCCGACCTCCGAAGCCCGAGCCTCAGCTCCCAGCACCCACCAGTCCTGGCCGGCAGGTGAGCAGACAAGCCTCTCAGGCTGGTGATTGCTAGATGGCAGCGATCCTGTGTGCGGGAATCTCTCCGCTTTGCCCTCTGCACCCCTGTTGCTGTTCTCTCCTCTGTGGCTCCGAACCTTACCACACAT
>NW_020174648.1:6829572-6875185 GCF_003031525.2 Neophocaena asiaeorientalis asiaeorientalis
TTTTTTCTTTTGCCCTACCCAGGTACGTGGGGAGTTTCTTGCCTTTTGGGAAGTCTGAGGTCTTCTGCCAGCATTCAGGTGGTGTTTTGTAGGAGCTGTTCCACTTCTAGATGTATTTGTGGGGAGGAAGGCGATCTCCACGTCTTACTCCTCTGCCATCTTGAAGATCCTCCCCAACCCTTTTGAAGTATGGTACTTTCACATCTACAAAGTAGCTATAGCTGTATCATTTCATACAACCTAGCATCTGCTTCTGTTTTTTTCATTCTGGAATGTCCTTCCCTTCAAATAGTCAAGCAAATGCTGAGTTCCTCCCCCTTTTGACCTATGTCTTTTTGGTGGCAATGTGGTACTATCAGGTAGTGGGTGTGGGGTGGGGAATTTGGCGTGGTAAGTGAAAAAGAGATGGTGAGGCTGCATGGTATATGATAAGAAGGCGACACAGACTCTGCCTTTAAGGAACCTACAGTCTAGAGGTAGAAGCAAAAAACAGGATAACAAAAAATTACAAGACAGATTAAACTCAGAGCTAAATCAGATTATAATCATGTCACAATTGATAGAACAATGAGATCTACCTGGGGGAATTAGAAGTTTCACAGAAGTGCATTTTAAAGTAAGCTTTGAAGAATGAGTAGAATTTTGGTGGGTGGCAATGCAGAGAGGGCATTTTAGGTTGAGGAAACATAATAAGCAAAGAAATTCTGTGTAAACCTTTAGACAACCATTTATAAATATTTATTGAGCACCTCCTATGTGCTAAATACTGTTCTAGGAGCTGAGAATACATACAGAACTAGGCATAAAACAATCTTTATGTTTATGGAGTTTACTTTGTGGTAGGGAGACACAGAAAATAAAATTATCTAAATCTATGTATCTATGCAGTGTTAGGGAGAAAAATAGAGTGGTAACGGGGTTATGAAGTTGCCAGCAAGTGAGAGTGTGTTATTTTATAGAGGGCAATCAGGAGAGGCTTCTCTGTTAAGGTGATGCTCGAGCAGAGACCTGAGGAAATGAAGGAGTGAGCCTGGGAGCAGAGGGAACAGGGGGTAAATAATGGACAGGGTCTCTGGATGAATGTTGCAAGGGATGAAGCTGGAAAGATAGTTTGTGGCTAGATAGATCTTGGAAGGCCCCACATTTTATTCAGTAGTCAATTGGGAGTCATTTACAGAGTTTTGAGGAGAGGAGTGACATAATAAACTTATTGAGTGCTTTACTGTGTGACAGGCACTGTGTCAAGACATCTGCGTGCATTATACTGTAATACATTGTGTTTAATTCTTACAACAACCCTATGAGGATGGTGCTATAATACTTCCATTTTCTAGATGGAGAAACTGAGGTTAGTGGGGTTAAGATATTGCTATGGTCTGAAAGTTTGTGTTCCCCCCAAATTCATATGTTGAAATCCTAATGCCCAATGTGATGGTATTAGGAAGTGGGGCCTTTGGGAGATGCTTAGGACATGAAGGTGGAGCCCTCATGAATGGGATTAGTGTTCTTATAAAAGAGTCCCCACAGAGTTCCCTAGCCCCATCCACTATGTGAGGGCACAGTGAGAAGGTGCTGGCAATAAAGGAAGAGGGTTTTCACTAGACTGCAACCATGTTGACAGCTTGATCTTGGACTTCCCAGCCTCCAGAACTGTGAAAAATAAGTTTCTGTTGTTTATAAACTACATAGTCTGTGGTATTTTGCAGCCTGAATGCAGTAAGACAGGTATGGTGGCATTAAGAGGATGCTTGCAGTAAGCTCCTTTCTCTACCAAGCTACCCCAAATAAATATATGCTGTTAGTAAAATCGGTGTGCTTATTATATAAATGCAGTTCTATGACAAGTCCCTTAGTCCCCTCTTCCAGCTAATTCCTCTGCTAAACTTCATCCTGTATTGAAATTCTGGGGCCACTACTGACTCCAGGTCACCCAGCTAGTGGAGCCAAAACCTAAACCTTGGATTCCAGTTTAGGGAATTAATTCTGTTTGCAACATGAATGGTGGATTTGAAGCTGTGACTGACAAAACTATTCAGCAGCAAAAACGTGCTGTCTTTCATGAAAAAGGAAGGATGACTCAGGCTGGAGCTGCAGGCCAAGAGGATGGAGCCTTACACCACAGATGATTATCCCCAGGCTTTGATACCTAATAGAATTTGCCCTGTGGGATTTCAAAATTACTTGGGAGTGTGGTGACTCCTTTTTTCCTCTAATTTCTCACTTTTGGAATGGCATTATCTATAACTTGCTCTGTGCCTGTCCCACCATTGTATTTTGGGAGCAGAGAACTTTTTCTAGTTTCACAGGTCTACAGATGGAGAGGAATTTTACCCCAAGATAGATGGATCATACTAATGTCTCATGCATACCTTGTTTAGATGATGAGATGAGACTTTTGAGCTGATGATATTTTAGATGAGCATTTGGACATGAGTTGATGTTGTAATGGGTTGAAACTTTTGGATGTTGGCATGGGGTAAATGTATTTTGCATGGGGGATATGTAGGAGTTTTGGGAGGTCAGAGGGCCGACTGTGGTAGGCTGAAAAAAGTCTGCCAAAGATATCTAGGTTCTAATCCCTGGAACCTGTGAATGTTACCTCATATGGGATTTTGCAGATCCTTAAATTAAGGATCTTCAGATGGGGAGATTATCCTGGATTATCCAGGTGGGACCTAAATGTAATTACAAGTGTCCTTATTATAAGTGAGAGGCAGGAGATTTGACACAGAAGAGGAGAAGGTGATTTTTTTTTTTCCTCTGTACGTGGGCCTCTCACTGTTGTGGCCTCTCCTATTGCGGAGCATAGGCTCCGGACGCGCAGGCTCACGGGCCCAGCCGCTCCGCGGCATGTGGGATCTTCCCGGACCGGGGCACGAACCCGTGTCCCCTGCATTGGCAGGCGGTCTCTCAACCACTGCGCCACCAGGGAAGCCCAGGAGAAGGTGATTTGATGATGGAGCTAGACATTGGAGTGGTGTAGTTTGATTGAAGATGGAGGAAGGAGGCACAGCCAAGGGGTACAGGCTGCCACTAGAGGTTGAAAACAGCAAGAAAATAGATTCTCCCTTCAGAGCCCCCAGAAAGAATCTCCCCTGCCAACACAATCAGCTAAACTGATTTCAGGCTTTTCGCCTCTAGAATTGTAAGGGGATAAACTATAAACTTATGTTGCTTTAAGCCACCAAATTTATGGCAATTTGTTATAGCAGCCACAGGAAACGAATACATCAATTGTTAAATTAATATGAGGCTAATTTACCATTTACTATATTCAGTTGTTCTGTCTAAGAATATGGTAAAGCTTTCCATTTACTTGAGTCTTTTATTTCTCTCAAAATGTTGTAATTTTGTTTAAACAGGTCTTGCAAATTTTGCGACATGTGCTATAGAGAATGGAATTATTTTAAACATTTTTTTTTTTTTAAAGAGGGAAGCTATTTGAATTTATTTTGATGGATAAAGAAGGGTAAAGCAAGTGACAGTTTTTCTCTTGGAAATGTTTTTTGTTACTTTCCCCAGAGTAGGTATTTTGATAGACTATAGTCTCTTTGGTATCGGGTATCACATTTTATGTTTATTTGCTCTTTAAAAATTTTAGCGCAATTCTAGGAATACAGTGAGTGCCCCAAAGTGCTGTGCTAGTTGAATGTTATCCTTTTGAAGTTCCGCAAGGAAAACAACTGCAACAAATCTCCTATACAGTCTTTATAAAACTCTGGAGATATAAATGTACATTACAAGCATGTAATGTTTGTCATGCATATTTTTTGTCTTTGTCTTATTAATATGCATTTTACTGTTCTATTCTTTCAGATGCAAGGCTGGCGCTAAAAAAATATATTGCAAAGGTCTCTGCAATTGTTACAGATACAGCAAAGGGACCAGGGAAGCTTTTTAAGGAAGACAAGGTACTGCATTGTGATTATAGTTTGCTCTGAAGTCTTCCGAGATTTTTGCCTTGTATCTTTAATTTCTACACTAATGCACTAGAGGTAGGTAGAGGTCCTCACTGCTCCCTTCTCCCTCCCTTCCTTCATTTATTCCTTTCTTTTGCGGTACGCGGGTCTCTCACTGTTGTGGCCTCTCCCGTTGCGGGGCACAGGCTCGGACGCACAGGCTCAGCGGCCATGGCTCACGGGCCTAGCCGCTTCGTGGCATTTGGGATCTACCCGGACCGGGGCACGAACCCGTGTCCCCTGCATCGGCAGGCGGTCTCTCAACCACTGCGCCACCAGGGAAGCCCTTTATTTTTTTGCATATACATTTATTTGTGTCTCTATATTATTACAAACTATAGAGTAATGAACATCTTAAATCAGATATCAGCAGTTTGCTGCTCACGTGCAAAGAGATGATTTTGCAATGCAAATTGAGAGGTTTTCAGTGAGGTGGAGCTCTTTTTGCATTTCTTGCACTTCTCCTGTGAACCACCTGAGAAGGAATAAAATATCCTCGGCATTGCCCGTTGAGTTGCATGCAGCTCATACCATCCACCCATTTTTTTCCAACCTTTGCAAACACTTTTCTTTATCACAGGCTCATTGAAAATAAAGAATTAGGGAGAAGGTGTAGACTGGCCCAAGGCTTCATGACTCTAGATTATGGGTTTCTTTATACGCACATTCCACTAATGTTAGAACTGCACTGTCAGATATAGTAGCCCCTAGCCATATGAGATTATTTAAATTAGAATTAATTAAAATTCAGTAAAATTAAAAATTCACTTCCTCAGCCACTTTTCTAGTGCTCATTGGCTATGTATGTCTAATGGTGACTGTATTGGACAATGCAGATACAGAACATTTCCATCATCACAGAAAGTGCTGTTGCACAGTGCTGGTTTAGGATACTATATAGAATTTTATTTTTAAATAAACAAGTGGAAAGTAAATTCTTTGTTTCTGTCTCTAGAATACCATCCTCAATGCATGCCGTATAAAAAATGAATGGCTGGAAACCCATTTAGAAGCTTCCATTAATGAGCTTTTTGAGCAGAAACAGCAATTGGAAGATATTGTGACTCCTATCTTCACAAAAATGGCTACACCACGTAAGTTTGGGATAAAAATGGTTTGAATGTCGGAAAAGATGAAAATTAGGTTCAATGTTGTTATTTCTGAGATAATCTGATTTCAACAGTCTTCATTAAGTAGCCATTAACCTTGTTACAGGCACTAATCTGTAACTCAGTTTCATTGAGTTACAATATTAATAATAAAAATAATGACAGAGTTATTTCTACAGAGAATGTCTAGTACTAATCTTATTACCATCGTTAATCATTTAATTTTATGTAATTTACTATAGTTTTGACCAGTGATTTTCAACCAGGAAGACATGTCCTTCAAGGAGATAGAGCAGCAGAATTTGAAAAAAACATTTTCAGTAATGTAACTCTATAGTTTGAAAAACGTATTGTGGGAATACTGTCCTGTCAGTGGAGAAGGTGCACTGTCAGAATCTTGGTGGCAGGTGTACCTAAGATTTTAAGAATATCAGCTTTATTGAGATAGAATTCTCATACCATAAAATTCACCGTTTAAAAAATGAAAAATTCAGCATTTTTCAGATTCATATAATCATCACCACTGTCTAATTTTAGAACATTTTACCAGCCCGAAGAGACACACCATATCTATTAGTAGTCACTGCCCATTCCTCCCTTCCACAAGTCCCTGGCAACTACTAATCTACTTTTTATCTCTATGGATTGCCTGTTCTGAACATTTCAGAGATAGATAGATCAGATAGATAGATAGATCAGAGATAGATCATATAGTCTGTTGCCTTTTGTATCTGGCTTCTTTCGCTTTGCATAATGTTTTTAAGGTTTATCCATGTTGTAATATGTGTCAGTATTCCTTTTTATCGCTGAACAATAGTCCATTGTATGGATTCAACTTTATCCATTCATTAATTGATGGACACTTGAGTTTCTACTCATTTGACTATTATAAATAATGCTGCCATGAATTTTTGTGTACAAATTTTTGTGTGGCCTCATGCTTTCATTTCTCTTGGGTATATATTTAGGAGTAGAATTGCTGGGGTCATATAGTACCTCTATTTCTGACCTTTTGAGGAATTGCCAAACTTTTTCCATACTTCCATTCCCATAAGCAATATATATGAGGATTCCAATTTCTCCACATTGTTATCAACATTTGTTATTATCTTAAAAAAATTTATTTAGCTGTTCTAGTGGGTATGAAGTATCTTAATGTAGTTCTGATTTGCATTTCCTTAATTACTGGTGATGTTAAACATTTTTTCAAGTGCTTACTGGCCATTTGTATATTTTCTTTGGAGAAATGTCTCTGAATCTTTTGCCCATTTTTAAGTTGAGTTGTCTTCTTATGTTTTTAATTGAAGTATAGGTGATTTATAATATTATATTAGTTTCAGGTGTACAGCATAGTAATTCAATATTTTAATAGAATTTAAAGTTACTACAAAATAATGGCTACACTTCTCTGTGCTGTTCAATATATCCTTGTTGCTTATTTATTTTATGTGTAGTAGTTTATATCTCTTAATCCCCTACCCCTATCTTGCCCCTCCCGTCTTCTCTCTCCCACTGGTGACCACTAGTTTGTTCTCTATATCTGTGAGTCTGTTTGTTTTGTTATATTCATTTGTTTTATAAAAATTTTTTTAGACTCCACATGTAAGTGATAACATAGAGTATATGACATTCTCTGACTTATTTCACTAAGCATAATACCCTCTAGGTCCATCCATGTCGTTGCAAATGGCAGAATTTCATTCTTTTTTATGGCTGAGTAAACATACATATATAAACACACACACAGACACACACACACACACACACACACACACACACACACACACGACACATCTTCTTTATCCATTCATCTCTTTGTTTTGCTTTGTTTTTTTTGGTTTTATTTTTGGCCACACCAGTCAGCTTGTGGGATCTTAGTTCTCCAATCAGGGATTGAACCTGGGCCCTGGCAGTGAAAGTACCAAGTCCTAACCACTGGACCACCAGGGAGTTCTATATCCACTTATCTCTTGAGGGACACTTCGGTTGCTTTTATATCTTGGCTATTGTAAATTGATACTGCTATGAAAATTGGGATGCATGTTTCTTTTTGAATTAGTGTTTTCATTTTCTTCAGATATACACTCAGGAGTGGAACTGTTGGATCATATGGTAGTTCTATTTTTAGTTTTTTGAGGAATCTCCATACTGTTTCCACAGTGGCTGCACCAATTTACATTCCCACCAACAGTGCAAGAGGGTTCCCTTTTCTCTATATCCTTGCCAACATTTGTTATTTATGGACTTTTTGAAGATGGCCATTTTGACAGGTGTGGGGGGATAACTCATTGTGGTTTTGATTTGCGTTTCTCTGATGATTAGTGATGTTGAGTGTCTATTTGTATGCCTGTTGGCCATCTGTATGTCTTCTTTGGAAAAATGTCTGATTTTTGAAAAATTCAGATCTGCCCATTTTTTAATCAGACTTTTTGGTTTTTTGATGTTGAGTTGTCTGAGCTGTTTGTATATTTTGCATAAAACCCCCTTGTTGGTTGCATCATTTGCATATATTCTGTAGGTTGTCTTTCCTTTTTGACCATGGTTCCTTTTGCTGTGCAAAAGCTTTTAAGTTTAATTAGGTCCCCTTTGTTTATTTTTGCTTTTGTTTCTTTTGCCTTTGGAGACAGATCCAAAAAATTATTGCTGTGATTTATGCCAAACAGTGTTCTGCCTATGCTGTGTTCTAGGAGTTTTATCGTTTCAGGTCTTACATTTAGATCTTTAATCCATTTTGAGTTTATTTTTATATATGGTGTGAGAAAATGTTCTAATTTCATTCTTTTACATGTAGCTGTCCAGTTTTCCCAGCACCACTTATTGAAGAGACCATCTTTTCTCCATTGTATAGTCTTGCCTCCTTTGTCATAGATTAATTGACCATAAGTGTGTGGGTTTATTTCTGGGCTCTTTTTTCTGTTCCTTGATCTAATTTTCTGTTTTGTGCCAGCACCATGCTGTTTTGATTACTGTAGTTTTGTAGTATCCTCTGAAGTCAGGGCATGTGATACCTCCAGCTTTGTTCTTTTATCTCAAGATTGCATTGGAGTATTTTGTGGTTACATATAAATTTTAGTATGATTTGTTCTAGTTCTGTGGAAAATGCCATTGGTATTTTGAGAGAGATTGCATTAAATCTGTAGATTGCTTTGTGTAGTGTGGACATTTTAACAATATTAATTCTTCTAATCCAGGAACATGGGATGTCTTTCCATTTCCATTTATCATCTTCAAATTCTTTCATTCATGTTTTATAGTTTTCAGAGTATAGGTTTTTCACCTCTGAGGTTACAGTTATTCCTAGGTTTTCTTAATGCGATTTTGAATAGGATTTTAAACAGGCTTGTTTTCTTGCTTTCTCTTTCTGATAGTTCATTATTAACATATGGAAAAGCAACAGATTTTTGTATATTAATCTTGTATCCTGCAACTTTACTGAATTCGTTTATTAGTTCTAATAGTTTTTTGGTGGAGAATTTAGGGTTTTCTATATAGAGTATCTTGTCATATGCAAATAGTGTCTTTATGTCAAAGAGTGTTTTTCTTATGTTTTCCTCTAAGAGTTTTATAGTGTCTGGTCTTACATTCAGGTCTTTAATCCACTTGAAGTTTATTTTTGTGTATGGTGTTAGAGAGTGTTCTAATTTCATTCTTTTACATGTAGCTGTCCAGTTTTCCCAGCACCACTTACTGAAGAGGCTGTCTTTTCTCCACTGTATGTTCTTGCCTCCTTTGTCGTAAATTAGGTGCCCATATGTGTGTGGGTTTATCTCTGGGCATTCTATCCTGTACCATTGATCTATACTGGTTTTGTGCCAGTACCATACTGTCTTGATTACTGTAGCTTTATGGTATAGTTTGAAGTGGGTGAGCCTGATTCCTCCAACTGCATTTTTCTTTCTCAAGATTGCTTTGGCTATTTGGGGTCTTTTGTGTTTCCATATGAATTGTAAAATTTTTTGTTCTAATTCTGTGAAGAATGCCATTGGTAGTTTGATAGGGATTGCATTGATACTGTAGATTGCTTTGGGTAGTATAGTCATTTTCACAATGTTGAATCTTCTAATCCAAGAACCTGGTATATCTCTCCCTCTATTTGTATCATCCTTAATTTCTTTCATCAGTGTCTTATAGTGTTCTGAATACAAGTCTTTTGTCTCCTTAGGTAGGTTTATTCCTAGGTATTTCATTCTTTTTGTTGCAATGGTAAATGGGAGTGCTTCATTCCATCTGTTTATGTCATCTTTGATTTCTTTCATCAGTGTTTTATAGTTTTCTGAGTACAGGTCTTTTGCCTCCTAGTGCAGGTTTATTCCTAGGTATTTTATTATTTTTGTTGCGATGGTAAGTGGGATTGTTTCCTTAATTTCTCTTTCTGATTTTATATTGTTGGTGTATAAGAATGCCAGAGATTTCTGTGCATTAATTTTGTATCCTGCAACCTTACCAAATTCATCTATTAGTTCTAGTAGTTTTCTGGTGGCATCTTTAGGATTTTCTATGTATAGTATCATGTCATCTGCAGACAGTGACAGTTTTACTCCTTCTTTTCCAATTTGGATTACTTTTATTTCTTTTAAGACTTCCAAAACTATGTTGAATAATAGTGGCAAGAGTGGATATCCTTGTCTTGTTCCTGATCTTAGTGGAAATGCTTTCAGTTTTTCACCATTGAGGATGATGCTTGCTGTGGGTTTGTCATATATGGCCTTTATTATGTTGAGGTAGTTTCCCTCTATGCCCATTTTCTGGAGAGTTTTTATCATAAATGGGTGTTGAATTTTGTCAAAAGCTTTTTCTGCATCTATTGAAGTGATCATATGGTTTTTATTCCTTAATTTGTTAATATGGTGTATCTCATTGATTGATTTGCGTATATGTAAGAATCCTTGCATCCCTAGGATAAATCTCACTTGATCATGGTGTTTGATCCTTTTAATGTGTTGTTGGATTCTGTTTGATAGTATTTTGTTCTGGATTTTTGCATCTATGTTCATCAGTGATATTGGTCTATAATTTTCTTTTTTTGTGATATCTTTTCTGGTTTTGGTATCAGGGTGATGGTGGCTTTGTAGAATGAATTTGGGAGTGTTTCTCCCTCTGCAATTTTTTGGAAGAGTTTGAGAAGGATGGGTGTTAGTGCTTCTCTAAATGTTTGATAGAATTCACCTATGAAGCCACCTGGTCCTGGAGTTTTGTTGGTTGGAAGATTTTTAATTATAGTTTGAATTTCATTACTTGTGATATGTCTGTTTATATTTTCTTATTCTTCCTAGTTCAGTCTTGGAAAATTGTACCTTTCCAAGAATTTGTCCATTTCTTTGTGGTTTTCCATTTGATTGGCATATAGTTGTTTGTAGTAGTCTCCTATAATCCTTTGTATTTCTGCGGTGTCATTTGTGACTTCTCCTTTTTCATTTCTAATTTTATTGATTTGAGTCCTCTCCATCTTTTTCTTGAGGAGTCTGGCTAATGGTTTATCAATATTGTTTATCTTCTCAAAGAAACAGCTTTCAGTTTTATTGATCTTTGCTATTGTTTTCTTTGTATCTATTTCGTTTATTTCTGATCTGATCTTTATGATTTCCTTCCTTCTACTGACTTTGGGTTTTCTTTGTTCTTCTTTCTCTACTTGTTTTAAGTGTAGGGTTAGATTGTTTATTTGAGATGTTTCTTGTTTCTCGAGGTAGGCTTATATTGCTATAAACTTCATTCTTAGAACTGGTTTTGCTGCATCCCATAGCTTTTGGATTGTCGTATTTTCGTTGTAATTGGTCTGTAGGTATTTTTTGATTTCCTCTTTGATTTCTTCAGTGATCTCTTGGTTATTTAATATTGTATTGTTTAGCTCCATGTGTTTGTGTTTTTTATGTTTTTTCCCCTGTGATTGATTTCTAACTTCATAGCGTTGTGGTCAGAAAAGATGCTTCATATGATTTCAATGTTCTTAAATTTACTGAGGCTTGATTTGTGACCCAAGATGCGATCTATCCTGGAGAATGTTCAATGTGCTCTTGAGAAGAAAGTGTAATCTGCTGTTTTGGGATGGAATGTCCTGTAAATATCAACCAAACCTATCTGGTCTGTTGTGTCATTTAAAGCTTGTGTTTCCTTATTAATTTTCTGTCTGGATGATCTGTCCATTGGTGTAAGTGAGGTGTTAAAGTCTCCCACTATTATTGTGTTACTGTTGATTTCCTCTTTTATAGCTGTTAGCAGTTGCCTTATGTATTGAAGTGCTTGTGTGTTGGGTGCATAAATATTTATAATTGTTAACTCTTCTTCTTGGATTGATCCTTTGATCAATATGTGGTGTCCCTCCTTATCTCTTGTAACAGTCTTTATTTTAAAGTCTATTTTGTCTGATACGAGTATTGCTACTCCAGCTTTCTTTTGATTTCCGTTTGCATGGAATATCTTTTTCCATCCCTTCACTTTCAGTCTGTTTGTGTCCCTAGGTCTGAAGTGGGTCTCTTGTAGACAGCATATATATGGGTCTTGTTTTCATGTCTATTCAGCCAGTCTGTGTCTTTTGGTTGGAGCATTTAATCCATTCATGTTGAAGGTCATTATTGATATGTATGTTCTGATTACCATTTTCTTAATTGTTCTGGGTTTGTTTTTGTGGGTCATTTTCTTCTCTTGTGTTTCCCACCTAGAGAAGTTTCTTTAGCATTTGTTGTACAGCTGGTTTGGTGGTGCTGAATTCTCTTAGCTTTTGCTTGTCTGAAAAGCTTTTGATTTCTCTGTTGAATCTCAGTTAGATCCTTGCTGAGTAGAGTAATGTTGGTTGTAGGTTTTTCTGTTTCATCACTTTAAGTATATCCTGCCACTCCCTTCTGGCCTGCAGAGTTTCTGCTGAAAAATCAGCTGATAACCGTATGGGGATTACTTTGTATGTTATTTTTTGTTTTTCTCTTGCTGCTTTTAATATTTTTTCTTTGAATTTAATTTTTGTTAGTTTGATTAATATGTGTCTTGGTGTGTTTTTCTTAGGGTTTATCCTGTATGGGACTCTCTGCACTTCCTGGACTTGGGTGACTATTTCCTTTCCCATGTTAGGGAAGTTTTCACCTATAATCTCTTAAGATATTTTCTCATACCCTTTCTTTTTCTCTTCTTCTTCTGGGACCCCTATAATTCAAATGTTGGTGCATTTACTGTTGTCCCAGAGATCTCTGAGATTGTCTTCAATTCTTTTCATTCTTTTTTCTTTATTCTGCTCCTTGGCAGTTATTTGCACCATTTTGTTTACCAGCTCACTTATTAGTTCTTCTGCCTCAGTTATTCTGTTATTGATTCTGTCTAGTGTATTTTTCATTTCAGTTATTTGTTTGTTCTTTAGTTCTTCTAGATCTTGGTTAAATATTTTTTTATTTTCTCAGTCCATCCCTCCATTCTATTTCTGAGATTCTGGATCATCTTTACTATCATTACAATGAATTCTCTTTCAGGTAGATTGCCTGTTTCCTCTTCATTTGTTTGGTTTTGTAGGGTTTTACCTTGTTCATTCATCTGTGACATATTTTTTTGCTGTCTCATTTTTTTCTTTTTTTTAAATGAGTGGGATTGTGTTCCTGTCTTGGTGATTGTTTGGCCTGAGGCTTTCAACACTGGAATTTGTAGGCTGTTGTGTAGAGGTGGGTCTTGGTGCTGAGTTGAGGACCTCCATGAGACCTCACTCTGATGAATATTCCCTAGGGACTGAGGTTCTCTGTTAGTCCAGTGGTTCGGGCTCGGAGTTCCCAGTGCAGGAGCTTCAGCCTGACCCCCGGCTCATGAACCAAGATACTGCAAGCCATATGGGGTGGCAAAAAAAAAAAAAAAGAGAATCATAACAAAGTAAAAAATAGAATTAAACTAGTAAACTAACAGATACGTGAGAAAGAATATAAAAATAAAAACGTAGGTAACTAAACAAGCAGAATTTACAACTGTACCACAATAGTGAAAAAGAGGAGGGAAAAGAAAAAAAAAAAAAAATGAAAAAGGGGGGGAGGCCTTAGCTGTGGAGGGCGGGGCCTAAGCAAGGGCAAGGTTTGGGTGGTGGGCGTGGCCTATGCTCAGGACCCACAGGGCTGGAAAAGGCCCTGGGGGCTGTGGGGGGCGGGGTTTAGCCTCAACACAAAAGAAGGGGCTCAGGCTTGCCTACCACCCCTGGTCTCAGAGAGTGGGGTACCTCACCTGGGAGCCCAGGAGGCTTCCTGGGCTCGAATGGGTGGGGCAAATGCCCTCTGCTCCTCTCCCGCTCCTCTCAGAGGACCCCTCCTGCCTGCCTGTCCTGATCTCCCTGGCGTCCCCCCCTATGCCCCCAGTACCAATGCGGCCATGGGGAAGCGGAGCCCTGGAGGGCAGGAGACCACCCTGGGAGCTCAGCAGGCTCCCTGGGCCCGAGTGGGTGGGGCAGTTGCCCTCTGCTGCTTTCCCACTCCTCCTGGAAGGCTCTTCCCGCCTGCCTGTCCTGATCTCCTGGCCTCAGGGGTGCTGATTCTGTCTGGCTTCCACTTCTCCTCCCCTCTCAGTCCCACCATTTCACTTCAGGGTTCCTCCCATCTCCTTGGGCGTCAGGGTTTCCCACCAGTGGCTGGCAGGTGCCCTAGTTGTGGGGAGATGCTAACTTGGAGTCTTCCCACACTGCCATCCTGACTCATTTTGGTATTAGGGTAATGGTGGCATCATAGAATGCATTTGGGAGTGTTCTCCCATCTTAAAAATTTTTCGGAATAGTTTGAGAAGGTTAGGTATTAACTCTTCTTTGTATGTTTGGTACAATTCTTCTGTGAAGCCATTTAGTCATGTCTTTTGCTTTCTGGAAGTTTTTAAAATTACAGTTTCAATTTCACAGGTAATGATTGGTCTGTTCAGATTGTCTATTTCTTCTTGATTTAGTCTTTGAAAGTTGTGTTTTTCTAGAAATTTGACCATTTCTTCTAGGTTGTTCAATTTGTTGGCATGTAACTGTTCATAATATTCTCTTATGATTTTTTTGTATCTCTGTGATAGCAGTTGTTATTTCTCCTCTTTCATTTCTTATTTTGTTTATTTGGGTCTTCTCTCTTTTTTTTCTTGATGAGCCTGGCTAAAGGTTTATCAATTTTATTTACCTTTTCAAAAAACAAGTTCTTGGTTTCATTGATCTTTTCTGTTGTTTTTTTGATCTCTGTTTGTTTTTGCTCTGATATTTATTTTTTTCTTTCCATCTGCTAACTTTGGGCTTTGTTTGTTTTTCTAATTCCTTTTTTTAAAATGACAGTACTTTAAATTTATTATTTATTTTATTTATTTATTTTGGCTGTGCTGGGTCTTAGTTGCAGCATGCGGGATTGTGGTATGTGGGATCTTTAATTCTGGCATGTGGACATCTTATTTGCGGCATGCGGACTTCTTAGTTGTGGCATGCAGGCTTCTTAGTAGCAGCATGTGGGCTTCTTAGTTGCGGCACACGGGCTTCTTAGTTGCAGCATGTGAACTCTTAGTTGTGGCATGCATGTGGGATCTAGTTCCCCGACAGGGACCAAACCCCTGCCCCCTGCATTGGGAGCATGGATTCTTACCCAGTGGACCACCAGGGAAGTTCCTCTAATTCCTTTACATGGAAGGTTAGGTTGTTTATTTGAGATATTTTTGTTTCTTGAGGTATACCTATATTGCTATAAACTTTCCTCTTAGAACTGCCTTTCCTACATCCTCTATAGATTTTGAAAAGTTGTGTTTCCATTTTTGTTTATCTTGAGGTATTTTCTGTTTTTCTCTTTGATTTATTTATTGACTCATTGGTTTTTTAGTAGCATGTTGTTTAGTCTCCACATGTATGTATTTTTCTTCTTATTGTTGAATTGTAAAGGTTTTTATGTATCTTGGGTACAAGTCTCTTATCAGATATATGACTTGCAAATATTTTCTCCCATTATGTGGATTATCTTTTCATTTTCTTAATTGTGTTCTTTGAAGCACAAAAGGCTTTAAGTTTGATGAAGTCGAATTTATCTATTTTTTTCTTTTGCTGATTGTGCTGTGTCATATCTAAGAAACATTGCCTTATCTAAGGTCACCAATATTTACTTTTATGTTTTTTTGTAAGAGTTTTGTAGTTTTTTTAGCCCTTATGTCTAAATATGTCTGTGATCCATTTTAAGTTAATTTTTGTATATGGTGTGAGCTAGGGGGTACAGCTTCATTCTTTTGTATGTGGATACCCAGTACTTAAGATTTTTATGTTTATCAAAAGGAGCCATGGTTTTTTAAAGGTTAAGGCACTGAATCTGTTCTAGGTAGTATGACAAACTGTCCCTTGCCAACTGTACCTAATGTCGAATGAGCATACACATAGCACTCTCCTAGGTCCCCTGAAGGGAAATAGATGCCTTTACACCATCCTTGTCTTTAAGGAGTCCACCAACCACTTTGTGAGTAAACATGCCTACTTGAAAAGATAAACTAAGAGCTGTGTATGTTCAGGGAAGCCTAAGCATAAAGGGAAGGCATCATGAAGAAAGAGGAATTGCCTGAAAGGATAGGTAACCAAGGTGGAATATGTAGGGAATTCTGGAATGAAACACAACATAATGATGAAAAGTTGAAATATGGGACTAGGGAAGTGGTCAGTATCCATCTGGCTGATTGTAGTTGAGTACACATTAAGGAAGAGTAGAAAATAAGGTTGGAAAGTTAGCTTGTGATCATTTCATTAATAGTACTGAATTAGGGACCTCCCTGGTGGTGCAGTGGTTAAGAATCCATCTGCCAATGCAGGGGACACAGGTTCGATCCCTGGACTGGGAGGATCCCACATGCCATGGAGCAGCTAAGCCCGTGTGCCACAACTACTGAGCCTGCACTCTAGAGCCCGCAAGCCACAGCTACTGAGCCCACGCGATGCAACTACTGAAGCCCGCGTGCCTAGAGCCTGTGCTCTGCAACAAGAGATGCCTCTGCAATGAGAAGCCCATGCACTGCAATGAAGAGTAGCCCCCGCTCGTTGCAACTAGAGAAAGCCCGTGCATAGCAATGAAGACCTAACACACCCAAAAATAAAATAAATAATTTTTTAAAAAGTACTGAATTATAAGCTTCAAAGTTTGGACTTTACTTTCAATGCAGTGGGTTGCCATTAAAGGCTTTGTTTGGGGTAGGAGAGACGAGGGATTAAGTAGTGGAGAATAATCTGGCTGTCCTTGCAAAATGGATTGGAGGGAGAAGAGACCAGAGAGAGTGAGACCAGTATAGTCCAGGAATGAGATGGTTAAGACGAGTTGTTGGTTATACAGTTCACTTCCCACCTTTCCCCACCAAGCTACCACTATTGTTAGTCTGGCCCAACAACCCTCCCTCCTTCCCTTCTCATCTCTGAGGAAGAATTGCAGAGGCTCCAATCAAGATGGTGGAATAGAACGACGTGGAGCTCACCTTTTCCCACAAATACATAATGAATACATCTACATGTGGAACAGTTATCACAGAATACCTATTGAATTCTGGCAGAAAATCTCAGACACGCAGAAGTGTGAGGAAGATCTCCATGTAACTGGGTAGGATGAAAGAAAAAAAAACAAAGGAAGCAAGCAGGATAGGACCTGTGCCCCTGGGAGAGAGCTATGAAAGAGGAAAGGTTCTCGTACCCTGGGAAGCCCCTGCACTGGTGGAGAGATCACCTGGGACAGAAAGGGAGCTTCAGAGGCTTGGAGGAGAGCGTAGAAGCTGGTTGGCAGCAGGAAGAACAGAGAGAGACCAGCACAGAGGATCTGTGCTGCCTTGCTGAAGTCCCCAGTCTGAGATGTGGACCTACATGTGAGGGCTGGTTGCAAAAACTCGGGCTTCAGAGGACAGACCTGGGGAGAGTACTGGGGTTAGCCCTGCGGAGGCAGCCTGAAGGGCCTGGAGTGTGGTAAGGACTGCAACCAAGAGTGTATGTGGAAGAAGCCTGGCCCACCATAGAAGTGAAGTGCCATTGTTAAGAGGCACTCAAAGAGAAGGACAGGACCCGCCATTGCAACCTCATTTTTGGCATGCTTACGGCCAGTGTGTGCCGCCATTGAAACCCCATTGTTAATGCATAAGTCAAGTGGGGGGTGGGGCTTGCCATAGCAGCCTCTTTCTCATTGCCACCTCTATGAGCTCTGGGAGCATGCAAGCACCAGCAGATTGCCCACACGTGGAGGCGGGGCTGAAAGCAGAGCCTTCTCCCCATGGCATGTGATCCACAGCACCGCCGCTTGCTTTGTAAACTCAGTGCCTGTGGGATATCTGAGTGGACAACGGGTGCTCCTATGGCTGGGATGGGTCTGGCCTTAGCAGCTGTGGGCTTTGTGGCTGCATGCACGTGGAAGTGGGGCCAGAATCTGGGCTACTTCCCTAGCTCCCATGGCAGGTCCAGGTGCACAACTGCTGTGGTCCTGGTACCTGACTTCAGTGGATTGACGCCTATGGATCTGTGCGGTGGCTGTGATCACAGCGCCTGAGGGGCACCAGGGCTGATAGCCTGCATTCCCACAGTGGAGGTGGGGCGAGGGTAGTGTGCACAACAGTGTACTTTGAGGGCTCATGCAGTGGGTGACAGGTGACATCACAGAGTGCACTCCCCGATGGACAGCTCCAATGGAGGAATACTCAGTGGCTTCTCTTCCAGTGGGAGCGCTCCAATCCTGCCTACGTCACACTGCAGCTTAGAAATGAATCTGGGGGCTTCTATGCCAACAACTAGGGAGCAGACCCTGCCCCCAGCAGGGCTGTAACAACCACAGGGCAAAGAGGAGGCCCCGTTCAACATCCAACACGTACTCTGTTCACCACAACATCAGTCATATCCCTGTCAGTGGGATAACAGCCAGCTGAGGAAAGATGTGGCAGCCATCCATACTAAAAAACAGCCCTTGCACCAAAAATATTAAACCCACACAAGCTACACAGGGACACTTCTACATAAAAATAGCCCTCCAAGACCACAGTAGATAATTGTTTCTACTAAACTCATAGAGTAAGAGAAATATAAGTAAAATGAAGAATGAGAGGAACCACTCCCAATTAAAAGATCAAGAGAATTCCCCTGAAAGAACAAATAATGAAACAGACCTCTTCATTCTAATAGACACCGAGTTTAAAAAGGAGCTACTGAAAATACTGAAGGAATTAAGAAGGGCTATTGATAGAAATGCAGATTACTGTAAAAAGGACCAGGAACTATAAAGAGGAACCAAGACAAATTAAAAGACTTATTTGCTGAGATGAAAGCTGAGTTTAAGGCAATAAGTAGCAGATTGAATAATGTAGAAGAACGAATAAGTGATCTGCAAGTTAGAATAATGGAAATCACCCAATCAGAACAGCAGATAGAAAGCCAAATGAAAAAAATTTGAAAGCAATATAACAGACCTATGGGATAATATAAAGCACGCCAGTCTACACATAATAAGGATCCCAGAAGGAGAAGAAAGAGAAAAGGGAATCAAAAATGTATTTGAAGAAATTATGGCTGAAAACTCCCCAAACCTAAAGAAGGACACGTATCCAGGTACAGGAAGCACGAAGGGTCCCAAACATGATGAACCCAAACAGACCTACACCAAGATATACTATAATTAAAATGGCAAAAGTGAAAGATAAAGGGAGGATTCTAAAGGCAGCAAGAGGAAAACAAGGAGTTAATTACAAGGAAACCCCCATAAGGCTATCAGCTGATTTCTCTACAGAAATGTTGCAAGCCAGAAGGGAGTGGCAAGATATATTCAAAGTCCTGAAGGGAAAAATCTGCAATATAGGATACTCTACCTGGCAAGATTATCATTTAAAATAGGAGAGATAAAGAATTTCTCAGACAAGCAAAAGCTAAAAGAATATAGCAATATTAAACCTGTTCTAAAGGAAATATTGAAAGGTCTTCTCTAAATAGAAAAGAAGCAAGAATCTATAGGAAAGAGAAAATCACAATTGGAAAGTAAATTACTTAAATAAATCAGTACACAGATTTTTTTTTGGGGGGGGTCAAGTTTCATGGTTTTATTAACGCAAACACAATGTGCCCATGAGCAATCTATTCCTTTTCTTTTTTTTTTTTTTTTTGCGGTATGCGGGCCTCTCACTGTTGTGGCCTCTCCCGCTGTGGAGCACAGGCTCCGGATGCGCAGGCTCAGCGGCCATAGCTCACGGGCCCAGCCGCTCGTCAGCATGTGGGGTCTTCCTGGACCAGGGCACGAACCCATGTCCCCTGCATCGGCAGGTGGACTCTCAACCACTGCGCCACCTGGGAAGCCCCCTATTCATTTTCTTTGCTGCATAGCCTGGTGTTGGGATTGGTGACTGTGATAGCTAGCTGGGCTGCTCTTTCCACAATGGCTTTATGGTTCTTGGAGGAGATGTGAGCAATCTCAGCACAGTAAGATTTGTTGCACAGCAGCGGCGCTTCAAGCTCCTTGACATTATGGACCAGGAACTTCCAGATGCTGCTGGGCAGCATCTGCTTTGTTTTCTTGTTGCTCCCATAACCAATGTTGGGAATCAAGATCTGGCCCTTGAATCTCCTGTGCATCCTGTTGTCAGTGCTTCTGGATTTCTGTCAGTTCTGCTTAATTTTGACATATTGATCTGACTGGTGCTTGATGACCTTCTTGGTCCTCTTTTTGACAACCTTGGGCTTTACGAGGAGTCTGAGGGCAACCATGATGCTGACTGGGAGATGGCTGCCACTTCCATAGGCTGTGCTGAAGAAGAGAGCAATACACAGATTTTAAAAAATAAAATAAAAAAGGTTTTTCTGTGAAAGTGATGATAACCACAATGAACAGCAAAAGAATAAACATGAAGATGTAAAATAGAACATCAAAATCATACAGTGTGGGGGAGGAGAGTAAGAAAATGTTGATTATTTTTTTCAGAATGTGTTTGAGCCTATTTTACTATCAGTCTAAAGAAAGTAGATATAGGAAGGGGTTAACATACTTCAAAAACAGGGTAAACACAAATCAAAAGCATACAATAGATTCATAAAAACCAAAAAGAAGAGAACACAAGCATAATATAAAAGAAATCATTAAAGCACAAAAGGAAAAACAAAAAGAAAGGAACAAAGAAGAAATACAAAATCAACAGGAAAACAAGGTTTAAAGTGGCAATAAATACATATCTATCAATAATTACCTTAAATGTCAATGGACTAAATGCTCCAATCAAAAGTCATCTAGTGGCAGATTGAATAAAAAAACAAGAGCCTACAATATCCTGCCTACAAGAGACCCACTTTAGGACAAAGGACACATATAGATTGAAAGTGAGGGTGTGGAAAAAGATATTTCATGCAAACGGAAATGACAAGAAAGCAGTTGTAGCAATACTCATGTCAGACAAAATAGACTTTAAAACAAAGGCCATAAAGAAAGATAAAGGAGGACACTATATAATGATAAAAGGATCAATACAAGAAGATTATATCACACTCATCAACATATATGCACCCAAATACATAAAACAAATACTAACAGACAAAAAGGGAGAAATTGTTGGGAATACATCAATGGTAGGAGACTTTAACATCCCACTCACACCAATGGACAGATCTTCCAGGCAAAAAAATTACTAAGGCAACGGGGATCCTAAATGATACAGTATAACAGTTAGACCTAATTGATATTTTCAAGACATTACTTTCAAAAAAAACCCCCAGAATGCACATTCTTTTCAAGTGCACATGGAATATTCTCTAGAATTGACCACACTCTAGGGTAAAAAACAAGCCTCAACAAATTTAAGAGTACAGAAATTATTCCAAGCATCTTTTCTGACCACAATTGCATGAAACTAGAAATCAACCACAGAAAAAGAAAAGAGAAAAAAAGTCAATTGCAGTTTTTTTCTCTTTTCAGTCAAAAAGAAAAGAGAAAAAAAATCAATTACTAAAAAATCAATGGGTCAACAATGAAATCAAAGAGAAAATTAAATATACCTTGAGACAGATGACAGTGAAATTCTGTGGGATGCAGCAAAAACAGTTCTCAGAGGGAAGTTCACAGTGATACAGGCCTTCTTCAAGAAACAAGAAAAATCTCAAATAAACAAACTAACCCACCACCTAAAAGAATTAGAAAAAGAAGAACAAACAAAACCTAAAGTCAGCAGAAGAAAGGAAATAATAAAGATCAGAGAGGAAATAAATAAAATAGAGATTTAAAAAACAATAGAAAAAATCAGTAAAATCAAGAGCTGTTTCTTTGAAAGGGTAAACAAAATTGACAAACCTCTGGCCAGGTTCACCAAGACGAAAAGAGAGAGGACCCAAATAAATAAAATCAGAAATGAAAGAGGAGAAAGCACAACTGATACTGCAGAAACACAAAAAAACCATAAGAGAATACTATAAACAATTACATGCCAACAAATTGGACAACTTAGAAGAAATGGACACATTTCTAGAAACACACAGCCTACCAAAACTGAATCAAGAAGATATAGGTAATTTGAATAGACTGATCTCTAGAAGTGAAATAGAATCTGTTATAAAAAAAATTCCCTACAAACAAAAGTCCAGGACCAGATGGCTTCACAGGAGAATTCTAACAAACATACAAAGAACTTATACCGATCCTTCTCAAACTCTTCCAAAAGACTGAAGAGGAGGGAACACTCCCACCATCACCCTGATACCAAAACCAGACAAAGACACAACCAAAAAAGAAAATTACAGGCCAGTGTCTCTGATGAATATAGATACAAAAATTCTCAACAAAATACTAGCAAAATGAATCCAACAACATATAAAAAAGATCATACACCATGACCAAGTTGGATTTATCCCAGTGTCACAAGGTTGGTTCAACATATGCAAGTCAATCAGTGTGATACACCACGTCAATAACAGACAAAAACCACATGTTCCTCTCATTAGATGCAGAAAAAGCATTTGATAAAATTCAACATCCATTCATGATAAAAACTCTTATGAAAGTGGGTATAGAGGAAATATTATCTCAACATAATAAAAGCTATTTATGACAAACCCACAGCCAATACAGTACTCAACAGTGAAAAGCTGAAAGCCTTCCCGCTAAAATCTGGAACAAGACAGGATGCCCACTCTCACCACCTCTATTCAACATAGTTTTGGAAGTACTAGCCACAGCAATCAGACAAGAAAAAGAAATAAAAGATATCCATATTGGTAGGGAAGAGATAAAATTGTCACTATATGCAGATGACATGATACTATATATTGAAAACCATAAAGACTCCACACAAAAACTTATCAGAACTGATAATTGCATTCAGGAAGGTAACAGGATACAAGATTAACGTACAGAAATTGGTTGCATTTCTTTACACGAACAAAGAAATGTCAGAAAGGGAATGTAAAAAGAAAATCCCTTTTAAAATTGCATCAAAAAATACTTAAGAATAAACCTGACCAAGGAGATGAAAGACTTATATGCTGAGAACTATAAAACATGAATAAAGGAAATTGAAGATGATTCAAAGAAATGGAAAGATATCCCATGCTCTTGGATTGGAAGGATTAATATTGTTAAGATGGCCATACTGCTCAAAGCAATCTACAGATTTAATGTGATCCGTATCAAATTGCCCATGATATTTTTCACAGAACTAGAACAAATAAGCCTAAAGTTTATATGGAACCATAAAAGACCCAGAATTGCCAAAGCAATCGTGAGGAAAAAGAACAAAGCAGGAGACATAACCTTCCCAGACTTCAGACAATACTGCAAAACTACAGTAATCAAAACAGTGTGGCATTGGCACAAAAACAGACATATGGATCAGTGGAACAGAATAGAAGGCCCTAAAATAAACCCACACACCTGTGGTTGATTAATCTTTGACAGAGGGGGCAAGAATACACAATGGGAAAAAGACAGTCTCTTCAGCAAGTGGTGCTGGCAGTTGGACAGCCACATGTAAATCCATGAAGTTAGAACACACCCTCATACCATACACAAAAATAAATTCAAAATGGCTTAAAGACTTAAATATAAGACATGACACCATAAAACTCTTAGAAGAGAACATAGGAATAACATTCTCAGACATAAATCGTAGCAATGTTTTCTTAGGTCAGTCTCCCAAGGCAGTAGTAATAAAAGCAAAAATAAACCAATGGGACCTAATCAAACTTAAAAGCTTTGAGAAAATATTTGCAAATGATGCCACCAACAAGGGCTTAATTTCCAAAAGATACAAATGGCTCATACAACTCAATAACAAAAAAAACAACCCAATTAAAATATGGGCAGAAGACCTAAATAGACATTTCTCCAAAGAAGACATACGGATGGCCAATAAACACATGAAAAGATGTTTATCATCATTAATTATTAGAGAAATGCAAATCAAAACTACAGTGAGGTGCAACCTCACATCAGTCAGAATGGCCATCATTAAAAAGTCTACAAGAAACAAATGCTGGAGAGGGTGTGGAGAAAAGTGAACCCTCCTGTGCTGTTGGTAGGAATGTAAATTGCTGCAGCCACTGTGGAAAACAGTATGTAAGTTCCACAAAAAACTAAAAATAGAGTTGCCATGTGATCCAGCAATCCCACTTCTGGGCATATATCCAGAAACAATTGTAATTCAAAAAGATACATGCACCCTTATATTCATAGCAGCACTATTAACAATAGCCAAGACATGGAGACAACCTAGATGTCCCTCAACAGATGAATGGATAAAGGTGTGGTACATATATGCAACAGAATGCTACTCAGCCGTAAAAAAGAATGAAATAATGCCATTTGCAGCAATATGGATGGACCTAGAGAAAGAGAAAGGCAAATATGATGATATCACGTATATGTGGAATCTAAAATATGACACAAATGAACTTATCTACGAAACAGAAACAGACTCACAGACATAGAGAACAGGCTTGTGTTTGCCAAGGGTGGGTAGGGGAGGGATGGATTGGGAGTTTGTAATTAGCAGATGCAAACTATTATATATAGAATGGATAAACAACAAGGTTCTACTGTATAGCAGAGGGAACTATAGTCAATATTCTGTAATAAACCATAATGGGAAAGAATATGAAAAAGAATATATATGTATATATACATATATATGTATAACTGAATCACTTTCTGTACAGCAGAAATTAACACAACATTGTAAATATAATATACTTCAATTTAAAAAAATTGCCTCTTTACCCAAGTCCTCTCTGTCCCCTCCAAGCACCCCAGTATCTTGCATGTTCATATTATAGAAATGTTAGATCTTGATGGAATCTCTGAAATGACCCCCTTGTTTTACAATGAAGAAAGTGCAGACACATGAGGTTAAGCAGTTTATTCACATGGCTGAATTAGGAACAGTAATACTGATTATGTAAGTGTGATCTCACAGCTTTAAATATTAAGAAAAAAAGGTGGGAATACTTGAATTGACATACAAGCATCAAGGTTTCATTAATGACTGGTTCCGCCTTGGACATTATGATTTATTTCATGCCCATTGTTTTTAAAAAGTGGCTTCATTTTTGTTTGCTATAGCAAGCTAATTAAATGTAATTTAAAAATCTGCTTCCTTTCAGGTCAAGTGAAAAGTGCCAAATCTGTATTCTAAGCCATGGTCAGAAAAGAAGTCTTATAAAAGGCCGCATCTTCTATATCTATAAAGGCAAACCTATTCATGCCGACTGAAGTTAAATAGATGTGGGGTTTTATAAAAATGTTTAAGTATGAAATTAAATCACCCTTGTTTCGTTTTACCCTATTCAGCATGCTTATGTCCAGACTCTCTGGCCTTGCCTCTGCCTCCGCAAGTCAGTTTCATGTGAGTTCCACGTACTCCTTCCAGAGAGCACTTGGCTGTGAGTCACTCACAAAGACCATATGGAAGCTTTAAAAGCTACTTAGAGAATCTAACAATTTTCTGTGTAACTGAGGCAGGAAATTGCTGTTCAAATGAGGAATTCTATTAAAAAAAAAAAAAGACATGTTGGCCATTTCCAGAAGAAAAATTTGTTCTCCCTCTCTCAAAAGGGAAGCTATGGGATGACATTCTGGAGCAAGGAAATATTAAGGATGGTTTGGATCAGGGTCCTCTGCTTATACAGCTATTACTTTTTTATGTCCAAATTAAAATTCACCTTTAAGGTGGGATATAGTCTCTTAGTAAATCTTCCTGTTTCTTTATCTTTAACACCCTTGTCTTTAAATTAATAAATACAAATCTGTTTGGTTTTATATTTAGATTTCCCCTACTCAGCAGGTTTAGCAATATAGTTATTATATCTGTATTACATGCCATTTTCCTTTTGTTTTATATTACCTACATTTTAGATATCATTGTTGGTTTCATATTAGTGATTTGGAATGTCCTTTTATCTACTTTGTCTAAGAGTCCCTGAACCTTCTACTACTCTGTGACTTTCCGGAAAAGTTTTATAGAAAGAAAATTATTCTCCTCTTTGTCCCATCCTGAAAGCTAGTTTTTCGTTGTTGAGGGGAAGGAAAAGAAATGAGCAATTCAGTAATTCCTTGTCAGTTGGCATTTTCTCAACCATGATTTTGAGGTAATACTGTCTCACAAATTTAAAAGTTTTGAGATCTTTTTTTTTATGTATGAGCAATTCAGTTTCAGTTGCTTTAAGCAGAAGAAAAGGGCAATGACTCTCACTCCCCTCTCTGGTAGATCCAGTGGGTGTTTATGGAGTAGTGCAAAGAAGACCTTTGTTTGCTCCGTTCTCTTAATATTGTAGATTGTGAGAAGTCTATTATCTTTAAGCACCGCAATAATTTGGGAAAAGGCCAGGTGCCGTTTTTGTCATTTCTACTCTAATTCTACACTTTCTGAGCCTTGATCTCGAATATGACAATATTCAATTATATTGTCAATTGTACCTCAATAAAGCTGAAAAAAAGTCAATCCTGACCCTTGGCGAGGCAATCTGTAATTCTCCATTCCATGACCTCTATCCCCAATGTTAGGAAGAATTAATCCCTCCTTCTTTGGGGCACCCATAGCATTAATAGCTTCATACTGTATTCTATTTAATTGTTCACATGTGAACTATTGAGCTTTTTGAGGGTAGGGGCTTTGTCTTGTTTTTCTTCATTCCTAAAGAACCTGTAACATAGTAAGTTAGTAAATAATAGTTGAATGAATTCTCTTTCGGTGCCACATTTTTCATAGAACTCAGTAGTCTTCATTCATCTATAAAGCTTGTTCGCCTTAGTAGAAATGAATCCTGAATCCTTTTCTCCATATTTTGCTAGTGTCAGTGCCCTATTTCCACTCCTGCTCCTCCAGAAGACAAGCCACACACACGTCTAGCATTATGACTGTATATCTAGTTTCTTCTCTAATTGTCTATTTTTAAACTTTCTTCTTGAATGCCACATTACTTTTTAGGCAATATGAACCTGGTGATTACCAAGGAATTCCTGGATCTCATTTCAAAGATTTCATTGTTGTGACAGTCTGAATATACATTTATATCTATAGATCTGTTACTTTAGTATGTTTTGAGAGATACGATATGTCTTGTGACCTATTGTTGCATTGAATTATAAGTATATTCACAGGAGTGTGAAAGGTCCTTGTACTTGGAGTTCTAGCTATTACTCGAGTAGCTGCATGACTTTTCCCACACACCCACAGAATAATTAATTACTATTTCAAGGTGCATACTAATAAATTAAAAGTCACATTACTTGAGAGGTAGTAAAGCAAAGGCTACATTAAGTGTTCTGATAACTTCTAGATAGTGGTTCCTTAGGCTTTTGTATTTTTGTTCATTGATTAGAAAACTGTAAAAAAAAAAAAGGGAGGAGATTGGTATGACATCATTAAGAAAACAGCTATTATCTGTTATTGCTATCATTTAATAAAAGAAAAGACATATTAACACCAAAAAAGGGGAAGATATGATTTCAGTATAAGGCTCTACTCTTTAAGGTGAATAAATTAAGTTTTATTATAGACTTTTATGTTTTCATTTCGTTATCTATGATGGAATTTTGTTATGAATCACAACTGGCATGTGGTCTACCCTTTGAGAACTGCTCTAGACTGAGCTAAAGCAGTCAGACTGCTACTTAGGCTACCATGATGCCCCAAATTATAAAGGGCTGATAATCCATCCCAATGTTTCATCTAATTTGTGATAGATTGTATTTTCCAAGATGGTCGCATCTCCCATCCCACGGTCATGACATTCCTGACATAGGGAGGTGGGTCTCTGTTCTCTCATCATGAACCTGGGCAGTCCTGTGATTACAGTAGAAGTAATACTATGTGATTTCCATGGATCATAAAAGATAAAAGGTGATACAGTTTCTACCTAGTTCGCTTGAGATGCTGGCTTGGAGAGACCCATATGGACAGGCACTGAGGCCCTGGCTGAGCTCCAGCCAGCAGTCATCAGTGATACAGGTGAGTCATCTTGGAAGTGGATCCTCCAGTGGAGCCACCACAGCCAATGCTGTATGGAGCAGAGACAAGCCTCTGTGGAGCCCTGCCAAAATTGTTGATCTCAGCCAAATAAATGATTGTCGTTCTGAACTACTAAGGTTTGTGTCTGTTTGTTATGCAGCAATGTATAGCATAAAAATTTTGGAACCAGGAAGTGAGAAATTGACATAACAAACCCTAAAATGTGGCGTTGCCATTTTGGGACTGGGTAGTAGGCAGATGCTGGAAGGGGCCAGAGGGGAGTGTTAGTGAAAGCCTGCAGAGCCTTAGATTATTAGCAGAATCTTTAAGGCTGTCTAGCAGGCTATTAGTGGGAATTTACAGGAAAGAGAGGAAAATATTATTAGAAGCTGGAGAAAAGGGGCCCTTGTTATGTGATGGTGGTAAGTTTGGCCACACTTTTGTCTAAGTAATGAGCTCAGTGATCGTGCTAAGGACTTTTCCAGTGTTCAACTGCCACCTGGATTCTCCTACTAAAATATGAGAGGAGAGAGATGAGCTGAAAAGGAACAGTTCAGTTTTCAAATAACATTTAAAAGAAATATAAAGGATTCAGTACTTGCTAGGTTTGAAAATAAAATTAGTTCTCATTTCTAGCCTTTCTAGATGGCAGAAAATTCTCAAACTAAGAAGCGGCTTCTGAGAAAAGGTAAAATCTCAGGCAGGATTGTGAGGTCATTTTTTAAGACCTCAGAGATATCCAGGTGGTATGTCATGGAAACTTTCAGACTCAGAAAGGCTTTTCTCAGTCTCAGACTTGAGGTGGGCTTTCTCAGTGCAGCTGGGAAGGTGGCCTCTAGCTGTTCTAGGCAGTCATCACCACAACTAAACTCAAATGGAAAGAGAGCAGCTCTCTCCCAATAATGGTATATATATCAAGGCATCATCTGATTGCTCTTGTCTGAGTCCCATGCTCTGAACCAATCACAGTGTTAGGGAGTTGGGGAACTATGACTAATCAACCTGTCATGTGCCTGTCTTAGTCAGACAGTATAGTCTATCATCAAAAGATGGAGTTTGGGGGAAACACACTGGAAAGCCTCTCACCTCTCAACATTCAAAGCCACCAAAGTCTGTTCAACTGGCTCTACCAAAAATGGTGAAATATACATTTATTATTGCTTTCTTTTTTGCTCTATGGGAAATACGGTTATGTAGAGAAATGTGATCATCTCTGTGTATTTTAGTTATGTGCTATCTGTAGCTCTCAGAACTATATGTAATCTAGAGCCGACTCTATGAATTTTGTTCAAGTTTTCTTGAGGTATGAGTATTTTTCCAAAAGCCATGGAGAATCTGACTTTGGAAATGTGAAACTGTATGAGTCTTACCTGGAGGGTCTGGGGTGACCCAGGTGAGCCTGAGAGGACAGCAGTGAGATAGGAACTAGATAGAACTGGAAGGACATGACTCAAAGTGACCTGAGGCATTGCAGTGGAGGAGAGAAATCAAGGTGACAAGCAATGTAGATAAGGTTAAGATGAAAATGGGAGAAAGGGTAGTGAACTTGGTAACCAGAAGAGTTCAGTAAGGGCAGGATGGGAATGAGTAAAGAATGGGTCTCTCAGGAGACAGCCTGAGAATAAGACTTTTTTTTTTCAACATGGTCCTTGGGATTTATGGTAGGGATGGACCCAGTGGCTTAAAAGAACCATACCAGATGACAGCAACAAAACGCTGTCAAACGTCTATTTTAGGGGAATGGCGTGTGAATGCCAGTGGTGGTTGCTGCAGTCAGAGGGAGACATAGAGCTGTTGACTGATACTACTTAGTCTCAAGTAGGAATTGGGACTTTCGTTTGTTCACGTTTCCTTGATATAGTGATGGAGAAGATCGACGACAGAGTTAGTAATCTCACTGCTGTGGTATTATCCTTGGTGCCCAGGGGAAGAGGATTTGATTAGTGAGGCACAGGGATGAAAGGGTAGAATTTCATTGTCACAAAATAACTTCCTTGAAAGTTAACTACAAATTAATAGCTTGTTCATTTGTTTAAATTTATGCTGTATTTGTTTTTAATGATTAGATTTGAGGTAAAGATATCATGTTAGGCATCACAGAATTTGGGATGCATTTGTCCTGTGAAGAATGGGTGATATTGTTTCTTCAAGGACCAAAAGCCAATGACAAATAGGAGTTAAGGAGGAAAAGGCGAAACTCCACTGAGAAGAAAAGAGAGATGGAAAAAGAGAAAACAGAAAAGGATGAATGAAAAAGTCAGAGGGGAGACAAAGCAGTGTTGAAAAGGGGTAGGGTTGAAGAAAGAAAAACAGTATATATTAAAAAACCGTATAGGAGGAGGTTCTGTCTACATGGTCCATGACCATTTCAGCCATTACATCAGGCAGAGAAAATCAGTTAAAACAGTTGTATGTATAGACACAGCTTGAGCATTAAGAAATGCAAATTTCCCTGGAACTGGGATCACTTAGCTTTTTCTGGATTGGGGGTGGGGATAATGTGTGTAACCAATCAGAATGAAAGTAAGTTGGCAAGAAACCAATAGGAATTAGGCATGGAAATGCTTTCATGTAAAATCAGTTGGCAGTACTGTCTGTGGCAAACAGACACAGAGCTGAGCATTTTTTTTTGATTTTCGAGTGCCTTCATCTTGATTTCAACTCTGAACCTGCTTAGCTTTGGCAGAAGGTATTGCTGGTCTTAACAGTTTAGAGAACTTGATTTGAGAGTGATGCTGTAATGATGAGTGGGCTGTGAAGCTGCCAAGGATGTGAAGTGCTACTTGAGGGACAGATTTGAAGATACAACGTTTTGAATCCCATCTCTGGCCCACCCTCTGCTTCACACCAGAATCATTGTGGCTTGCAGACCAAACAAATGCAAAATAAATATCCAAAGATGAGCTCCACAAATAATGGGGATACTTCAGGAGCCTCCAGGAATTTTAGGTTAACTCTAGCTGCAAGGAAAAGAAAAAGAGAATGAGCTGTTCTCAGGACCCCACATAGATTTGTGCAAGCTATGTCCTACACAAAGGGGCAGCTGTGATGGGGGTGGGTATTGGGGCTGAAGTCCAGCCTGTTATTCATGTGCCAAGCCATGTGCCCTGTTGTTAGCAAGGGAGACTTTTTCTAATTCACTCAAAGCTACCATATGAGCAAACCTCAACTTTTGTCTCTTCCTTTGTTTTGAGGTTAGTTCACATCCTTCCCCATCCCCAACCTTAACTGACGTGACTCAGCTTTGACCTTGTTTCTCATTTGCCATTTTGGATTTGGAGGGGCCTGAGAGAGGAAAAAAGGGACAAGGGATTGCAGTAGTAAAAGAAAATTCTAGAATGATTTGTACCCGTGGAGAAAGAGTTCCCCCTCAAAGAGTTCAGTTCATCAAATATTTATGGAGAGCCTGTTGTGTGCCACATACTGTGTGCACAGCCTTAAGGAAAATCAGTAGTCAGCCCTGACCCTCAAGAAACTCACTGTCCAATGGAGAAGGCAAAATCGTACAATAAATGGTATGTGCAAAAATCAATACAATCCCTCCCCCATACACACGGAGCAGTATGAGGAAGAAACACTAACACTGCTGTTAATGTTCTTAGAGCAAAGGTGGAACAGGCAGTATTAACATGTACCTTGTGGCAAGAAGAAATGTGCTTATATCTGAGTATGGTATAATCTTAGGTAGAAAGAATGTGGATGGATTGGGTCCTGGCAAGTCTCATTGTCTTCTTTTTTGTCTATCATAACGGATTAGTCTGTACTAGTGAAAGTGTCAACAGTAACTCTCATCCAGGTTCATCAATTGGGACTGAAAAAGCAATGGCAAAAGCAAACGTGTCCTTCTGGGTGCAAAAAGAAGGTAACCAGCCTGATTTACTCTGTGGACGGTCAGCTGACTACATGCCAACAAAGGAGTATTTCCCAATTCTTGTATGTTCCACTGTTGTTTTGGGAGGTAGGTGGTTGTTTTTTTTTTTGGTACGCAGGCCTCTCACTGTTGTGGCCTCTCCCGTTGCGGAGCACAGGCTCCGGACGCGCAGGCTCAGCGGCCAGGGCTCACGGGCCCAGCCGCTCCACGGCATGTGGGATCCTCCCGGACCAGGGCACGAACCCGTGTCCCCTGCATCGGCAGGTGGACTCTCAACCACTGCGCCACCAGGGAAGCCCCAAGGTGGTTGTTTTTATACCTCATCTCTCCTCTGCCCTCTGAACCTTTCTTAGTGCAGAATGTAATCACAACTATAACAAAAGCAGGGGGCCAGTGAAATTATAAGATGTTACTGAATGCTATTAGTCTTGTTTCATTTATTTGTAAGTATCACCTATACTGTGCTCCTTCATTCAGTGACATTTGCTGAGCACAGCAGTGTGGAGAATAAGATAGTCCTTAAGCTCAAGGAGACCTCTTGTGGGGGAGACAGGCAGACAGATAATTACAATGCAGTGTCGTTAGTATAACTATAAAGGTATGGTCCAGAATCTCTGGTAACAAGGGAGAGGGAGAGCCTCACACTGCTTGGCTGCTTGATGGCCTGCCAGGCCTAACGTGACCAAAATATCTGGAATGAGAGGAGGGCAAATGGGGCAAATAGAACTCAGATATATGGATTACAACTTGTTTGGTTAACATCATCAATTTTGTCCATTCTAGTATAGCTTTTATGTGATTTTTCTTTAGGGAAGATGCACCACCCACCCACCCCCTAGTGGGGAATTAGGAAAAGCTTCACCTGTAAGGTCTCTTAAGCAATGGTTAAGAATTCGATAGGTATGGTGAATGATACTCATGCAGATAAAATAACGTATTAAAAAACACAGATGTGTTATTCCATAATTCAGTGCTAGCAATTAGAGAAAATTTTCTAGTCCCCTTAAAAGTTTTTTTATTTGGGAAAAATGTCAGCTGCTTTAAAATCCTTTCTGGAACTAGGAAGACTATAAAGAAACAAACAACGAAGCAAATACATATGAAGAACTTCAATTTTACTCATTTCAGGGAATGAAATTGCTTTCTCTGGGGTCTTTAAAACACTCATTAGTGACCTTGGTCCCTTTTGGTACTAGAAGGTGCTGTTGACCATGTATTTCGCTAGCTTTGGATCCTTTATGATTACATAGAGACAAGTGCTCCAGCAGTAAAGGGCATGACAGAAGTAGTTTGAGAAGCATTTCTTTGGCTAGCCTTATGCATAAGAAGTATTCAAAAAATATTTACTGATGTGTCATGACCTCTGGCTGGAAGGAAGGAAATGCAGACTCTGAGATGCCAATGAGTCTTGCCTTTAGGCATAAATTAATTGGATTATAGTCGATATATTGCCTCAGGAGGTGATGAGCTGAATAATCTTAGAGTAGGGAGTTTTAAGGCAAGAAAATACATATAAATAGGATAGCTAGTGTCTTTTCACACTTGCTGGTGAAGGCAGTTTTCCCTATGGTTAGATCTCAGTTAAAAGTATTTCTTTTAAGAAAACTATAGAATATATGTTACTGTAGCTTAGGAGGAGTAATGATTAATATAAGGCATACTTTATAGGTATGAAATTTGGTTTTTCATAATTTCTCATCATCAGATCCATAGGCAAGATACCCATACAGTGATCCTAACGTGCCACTGGGTGGGCAAATGGGAGGTTGTTGGAACTTCAGTATTTTCCAAATTCACCTATGAGTGATGCCTCATTATGTGTGTCTTATACTAAGAGACAGCATTTCTAACAGCTGTCAGTTGTTTATTCATGATGATATGACATTCAGAGGAAGTTTAAAATCAAATACCTAGAGAGAGGTAATATTAAATTGTTTTTAAACCATACCTTATGTCCAAATAACACATACATGTATTTTTTTTTTTTTTAGGACTTCTGAGGGCATTTTTAAAGAATTCTGAAGTCATTGTCTTGACGATTCTTTCTCTTGTTGGATTTTTGATAGGACAACTGGCCTACAATTTTGTTGAGGTGACGTACATACGAAAACTTAGAGAATAGATTAAAGAACAAAGACCAAAAACAAGGTCAACTCCCATCCCCATCCCTGAATGAGTGGAATTATTATTTCTTTTATGTGACGAGCTACTGAGAAAAATTTATCTGGTGTTAAATTTTTGAAAATGGAAAACCATCCAAGAAAGGAAACAAATTAGAGAGACTTAAAGCAGTAATTTGGAAGTGAGTAAAATGTGATTGCGTTCTTGGGTTCTTCGTCACCTGCCTTTGGTCCTTACTCTTGTTTCCTTCCCCTGTACATACACTGGACTCTCTCCTGCTATTGTCTTCAGCACCGTCGGAGACTCTAGTTACAAAAGGCAACAGTTACTGTCATGATGAAGCAAGGTTACTATTTTCTAACTACCAGATTAAATGCAAAGCGTGCATCATATGAAACATAGATCCAAGAAAAACTTCATTAATTTAATTTATTGACATGATTTCAAATGTATAGCTGTGTGATCAACAACAATTTGTCTCCACTCATTCTTTTATTTAAAAAGAAGTGGAGACAATGCTTGTACCTATTTAGGATTGTAAAAGCCTCTTGTTATTCTTCTGAAACACCACACAACTAACATCTTTTTAGTGTTAACTATGTGCCAGGCTCCCTTTTAAGTTCTTTGTTTTCTTTTTAATAAATTTATTAACTTATTATTAACTCTTGAGTTAATTCATTCATCCTCACAGCAACCCAGTGGAAGTAGGTACTCTGTTCCCATTTTACTGATGAGGAAACTGAGGCACAGAGATGTTAAGCAATGAAGATTAAACTATTAATTGGGCCAAAGACTTTTTAGGAGGGAATATTTATAGCACTTCAGTCATTGTTGTTGTTAGTGTTTTCCATTCATCTGTGTATAACCTTCATGATTTATGTCCTATATACACGATCTGTACTATTATCTAGGTATTATTTTTCTCTACTTGACTCACTGAAAGATTTTAAAATCCTAAGCAAATATCTGTGAAATCACAAGTATCCATGCACAGTTCTTTTTTTCCTCTTACGCAAATTAAAATAATTATCTAACAGTCAAATAAAAAATACCTATCTGTGAACCACCTAAAATCACCTCAGGGATCACCGATGGTGAAGTACGACTTTTGAAAATACTGATTACTTACCACAAGCAATGTTTGTGTAGCCTAAACTCACACACGTTTCTGGTGAGTAGAGGACTATGCATTTAACTCAGGTGGATGGTTAGTTAGATCAGGAAATCTACCACAAGACCCCCAGGACTAGCCTTGTAGATAATCTCTCATTAGTTGCAAATTGGAATATTATAAAATTTATATTGATTGACAGAGCATCAACTTAATTTCTAATACTTCAGAATGGTAGCAAACTAATTTCTTGTTTGCCTTTGTTACTTTAGATGCACCAAGTTGTCTACCCTCTTCTAAGAACACCAAGTTTTTCAATTTATTGTTATTTTTCACCTTTAATTATATTTATGGCTGCTTTGAATGTGGACTTCTATATACTCAAGAATGTGTTTTGGCAGGTAAGAACACATTTTAAGACAAATTATGGTCCATTCTTGCTTATTCATGTTGACAGAGAATCTGACTCTCTATGAAGAAGATTAATAATGCATAAATCTCACATTTTTAGTTGTTTTATCCCCTTCATTCTGCAAAACCACTAATTAAAGAGAGTTGAGGGGAGGGAGAAGGAATGAATATTTGCTGAGTGACCACTGTGACTAGGCACTGAGTTATTATCTCCATTTCACATATAAGCAGAGTGTAGTTCAGAGGTCACAAGGCTGATAAACGGCAGAACCTGGATCCTAATCCCACCTCTGACTTCATCTCAGCTGTCTATCTGTAGATTTGTACATTTTCACTGCTCTGGTTGTTTTATTTATGCATTCTCTCTCTCTTTCTTTTCTTAATCATGCTTGCCAGATTATTTTATTTTTCTTTTCAAAATGTTTTATTTTCTTTGATTTTATTCTGTACTTTTCTAACATCTTGAGCTAGGTATTAGTTGATTGACTTTTAGCTTTTTTATTTTTGCATTTTGTACATTTAAGGTTTTAAGTTTTCCTGTAACAACTCTTTTATATTAACCTCAAATGTTTAGATTTTAGTGTTTTCATTTTTATCCCTCCTACTTAAATTTTATTATACTTTTTTCTTTGACCTGTTAATTATTTAAAAGTCATTTTTAAATGTCCAAATACGGCTTCTAAATGATCATTTCTCTTGTCACATTGTGATCAGAGAATGTGTTTTGTATATCAACTCTTTGATTTTTGTTGAAGTATGGTTATTTTCCTAATTTTTTCCTCATTATTTAGTTACCCTTTTGTCCCAAATAATGCCTTTGTCATAAGTCAATTTCATCTGGTATTATTATAGTTATACTAGCTTTCTTTTGGTTAGTATTTGTGTGCTAAAAATTTTCCATTCTTTTATTTTCAAGATTTTGATGTCCTTATGCTTAGATGTCTTTTTGATAATATACAGTTGGACTTTGTTATTTTATCCAGGTTGAGAATCTCTGATGGGCTTTTTTTGGATTTTGGGGGTAATATTTGTTGTGATTAAAAATAGATTTAGAAGGGAAAAAGATTTTAGTAGATTTGAAACACCAAGGAAGATATGTAAATGTCTTGGAAAGATGCTCAACATCTTTTTTTTTTTTTTTTAACATCTTTATTGGAGTATAATTGCTTTACAATGGTGTGTTAGTTTCTGCTTTATAACAAAGTGAATCAGTTATACACATACATATGTTCCCATATCTCTTCCCTTTGCATCTCCCTCCCTCCCACCCTCCCTATCCCACCCCTCTAGGTGGTCACAAAGCACTGAGCTGATCTCCCCGTGCTATGCAGCTGCTTCCCACTAGCTATCTATTTTACGTTTTGGTATATGTCCATGCCACTCTCTCACTTCGTCACAGCTTTCCCTTCCCCCTTCCCATATCCTCAAGTCTGTGCTCTAGTAGGTCTGTGTCTTTATTCCTGTCTTACCCCTAGCTTCTTCATGATATTTTTTTTCTTAAATTCCATATATATGTGTTAGCATACAGTATTTGTCTTTCTCTTTCTGACTTACTTCACTCTGTATGACAGACTCTAGGTCCATCCACCTCATTACAAATAGCTCAATTTTGTTTCTTTTTATGGCTGAGTAATATTCCATTGTATATATGTGCCACATCTTCTTTATCCATTCATCCGATGATGGACACTTCGGTTGTTTCCACCTCCTGGCTATTGTAAATAGAGCTGCAATGAACATTTTGGTACATGACTGTTTTTGAATTATGGTTTTCTCAGGGTATATGCCCAGTAGTGGGATTGCTGGGTCATATGGTAGTTCTATTTGTAGTTTTTTTAAGGAACCTCCATACTGTTCTCCATAGTGGCTGTACCAATTCACATTCCCACCAGCAGTGCAAGAGTGTTCCCTTTTCTCCACACCCTCTCCAGCATTTATTGTTCCTAGATTTTTTGATGATGGCCATTCTGACTGGTGTGAGTTGATATTTCATTGTAGTTTTGATTTGCATTTCTCTAATGATTAATGATGTTGAGCATTCTTTCATGTGTTTATTGGCAGTCTGTATATCTTCTTTGGAGAAATGTCTATTTAGGTCTTCTGCCCATATTTGGATTGGGTTGTTTGTTTTTTTGTTATTGGATGCTCAACATCTTAAATGTTATTAGGGAAATATAAATTAAAACCATACTGAGATACCACTGGCATTCCTATTAGAATGGCAGCAGCAGCAATAACAAACCTGATTAGTACCAAGTGGTGGTAAGAATGCAGAGAACCTAGAACTCTCGTACACTGCTGCTGAGATTGCACAATGGTACAGTCACTTTGGGAAACAGTCTGGGAGTTTCTTATAAAGTTAAATATACACTTGCCTTATGACCCAGCAATTCCACTCTTATGTATTTATCCAAGAGAAATGAAAACTTAATTTCTACTCAACCTCTGTGTGAATCTTTATGGCAGCTTTATTCATAATCTCAAAAGTCTGGGGAATTCCCTGGCAGTCCAGTGGTTAGGGCTCAGCGCTTCCACTGCAGAGGGCGTGGATTTGATCCCTGGTTGGGAAACTAAGATCCTGCAAGCTGTGCAGCACAGCCAAAAAAAGAAAAAGAAAAAAAAAAATCACAAAAGTCTGGAAACAGCTCAAATGTTATTCAGCCAGTGATGAATAAAGAAATTGTGGCACATCTTACAATGGAATACTATTGATAGGCACAATATGGAAGACTTTCAAATGCATTACGCTAAGACTCGACCAGACTTGAAAGGGTACATACTGTATAATTCCATTCATCCATTCATAGACCTTCCTTCTAGCAAAGGCAAAACTATAGCTTTGGAAAACAGATCATTGGTTGCCAGGGAGTGGGAATGAGGGAAGAAATTGACTACAAAGGGACAGCATGAAGAAATTTTTTTGGGTGATGGATCTGCTTTGTTTTTTCATTGTGGTCATGTTTACATGACTGTATGCATTTGTCAAAACTCATATAACTATACATCAGAAGAGTGAATTTTACTGTATGTAAATTAAAGATAAATTTTTAAAAATCAATTGATTCAGTTTTCTTTATCCTTTTTGTTCCTTCTGCTTGTTTAAAAGTTTTGCATTCTGTTGCTGTATTTAAGGCAGGCATTGCTGATTGCCTATTCCTTTCTTTCTCACTAACAGAGTGACTTACTGTATTTTGTGTAGAATGGTAGTGGGCCCAGTGTAAAATAGTGCTACGTTTCCCAGCATCCCTGACAGATGTGGTAGTGTTAGAAAACCGCTGGGCAATGAAATGTATACAAAAGTTTGCTGACCATGGCTTCTTCCAGAAAGCACTTAATAAGGGAGCCAAATCAGCTGGCGTGTGCTTTTTGCCCACTGTTTTACCTTTTTTTCTGCCTGGAGCCCTGCAGATCATCACTTCAGAAACACCAGGAAATGTTTTACACAGAAGCAAGAAAAATTTGCATTCCATTTTAGAACATTTTGATGTGGAGAACTGTGAAGCTGGAATAGCAGCAAGAAAGATGGGTGAATTGGTCTTTTCATAGTCAGGTAGTATTTCGTTTGTTTGGAAGGGATGGTTTCTTTGAGGCAGGTAAACTAGAATACCTTTTACATTTATCTTCCCGAGTAACTGTATAAAATATATAACAAGATCTGATTCTTACAAGAGTAAATGCAGTCATACCATGTTTAGGTGTTAAATCTAATACTGTGTTATGAATTCATTTCACAGGTTGTGTTAACCGGATTAATTAGCTTCTCTACGGCATTCATCGTAATTGGATATGTGGTTCTGAAATCCAATAAAGATTCATGGGATTTGCAATCTTGCCTCTTCTTTAGCATGACCCTTGGCATGACAGATCCTGTTCATTCTGTGAATTCACTGAAAACTATTGGTATGTCAGATTTATTTCTCTCTCTTATTTTGAAGATATGAGGATAAATTATTTCCTTTTGATATTATTTTTCTTGCACGAATTGTGTATCCAGCAGAGTAGATATTTGTGCTTTTTTCTCTTGGAGATGAGCATTGATTAAAGTATGCAAAGTGGATAAGGCAACCTGGGATCTGGGATGAATAATCTCAAATAATTTTTTTCAAGAGAAAATGTTATCTTTCTAGAAGGTGATAAAAGTAAGCATTCTTCCATTCCATTGAGTTTTAAGCCACAAGGTAGAGATTCATCTCTACCTCTAATGGCACTTTTCTGAGGCCTAGGTACCTCTTGTTAGAACTGCCTTTATTTTGGAGCAGCTAACCTTGGGCATGTGGGAGAGAGAGTTGTAGTTTATTTAAAAGAAATGGGGTGAAAGTATAGTCTGGCAAATATGATATTCAATAAAACTTTATTCCCAAGAGGGTTAGGGGTTCTCATTACTTCCCATCTTATTTGGTAAAAGGTAATTGCACTCTGAAATATCCTGTTTTATTAACACAGCAGTAAAAACATAAAATGGTTAGATGCTATGATTTCTGTTTTTGACTCAGAAATATTTAACCAATTTTAAGGTTTCAGTTATATTTAGTGGAAAAACGTTGCCTTACAACTGGGGCGGGACAACCCACCAGAGAGGTGATAGTCCCATTTTTACACCCATTTATACTTACAGTTGAGAAAACATGAGGTATTGACACTTTTGCTGGTGATATTCTAAATTGTGCCAGCTATTTCTCAGAGTCTGATCCTGTCCTCTTTCTCTCTTTTTTTCCCCATAAGTATAGTTTTTTTCTATCTTTTCTTCATCCCTTTTTCTCTTTTAGCCATTTGTATTTGCCACTTGTTTTATTTACCTCGTTACCTTCCTGCTCCCTTTTGTGCAATCTCTTGAGTGTAAGAGGCTCTAATAGACTATAAACTTTATTTATTGCTGTTTCCATATTCAAAAATTTTTTCAGAAAAGGAGTAGAAGTCTTCGATTTCTTTAAAAGAAAACTAGTAAAGGTATTTGACTTAGTTGATATTTTCTTTATGTCAATAATACTAAGGTGGTGCATGTTCTGGATTCAGTGACATACTTACCTAGTGACATCTTTACCTTTGTGTGAATTAGATAAAAAATGATCCTTTCTATCTAATTGTCCTAATACATTACTTTTTTAAGGAAAAATATGTTTTGCCATATGTCTAAAATTACCATAATAATATACAAAACTGCAGTTCCTACAGTGTGACTGGTGTTTCATTTGATGTGGCACCCTTGTGCACTATAAAACCTGCACAAGCTAAGTCTGAGGTGGCCTGACCCACTGAAAAAAGTAGTGGATGTTCACATGCAAGTTAAAAGGAACTTGTCTATTCATTACCTATTTTAAAAGAATGCACAGGGCTCAAGCAATTTTTACTTTAAAACAATTCTGGAATGGGAGCTTGTAAAGGAATAAACTACAAAGTTTTAGTATGACCTCAATTAAGTAAAAGGAATTATATGCTTTGAAAAAGACTTCAACATTCAAATGGTTTTATCTGGGTTGTGGAATTACAGATGATTTTTATTTCATTCTTTACTTTTCCAAATTTTACAGTGAATTAGTGAATATAAGTTAGTTCACATTAAGCCAATAAAAAATGTGGGGAGTAATTCTTATGGTGTTTTACTGTTAAAAATAACTATACATCAAATTCAAAACTTCATACAACAAACGTTATGCTTTACTTGCTCCTGGTTGACTCACTGAATCTGAGGGAAGAATTAAAGTGTTTCTTGACCAGCTAAATCAGATGGGCTAATAATAATCTTCAAACCTGTGTAACGAGTATTTTGTGTCTTCTGTCATAGTCAAAGTTAGTAACAAGTAGTAGTATAAGATGATTATAACTTACCTTGCCTTTTATTTTCTTCGCTTTCTTTATTGGCTACAATAATGAAGCACAAAGAACAGAAATAAACAGCCTGAATATTGATCCACAATCAGGCACTGAGTTATCAGAAATTCTATATTATCCTGGTATTTATCCTATCTTTCAGGAGAGTTTTTGTAAAGATAAATAGAATCTGAATATTCTGATGTTTCATATACTCAGATCAAACACTGGAAAGCAGAGATTTACTTTCTTTTCAGCTACACAGAGTATCTTAAGAATAGTAATAATGAGAACCCCCAGCTATACATTTTAAATTGTTATGTGTTTCAAAGACACCAAAGGAAAAAAGTAGAATCTTAATCAGATTCAGTTCTGCTTGGATTAAAAAAAATAGTGTCATTTAATGTGATCAGTTTGGATTTTGATGCAACAGAATATATTAAACAGCTGCTTTAAAAAACCATGTAGTTTTATAATTCTTTCTATATCAATTTGTGGTTAAATTAGTGTGTCACATGTTCTTAAATTTGGGTTTATGCTCTTAAGTAAAAGAAGTCCAGGGCTGGCCCGCAGCTCCATGAACTCATCAGGAACACTGGTTCCCTCTATATAACTCCTAGAGTTAAGATGGAGTAGCAGGGACTAGATTTACCTTTCTGCCTGAACCAACTAAAAAACTAGGCAGAATATATGAAAAAGAAAAACAGTTCTCAGATAGTGTACATCAGGCCGTGCAGGACAGTGATCCCCAAGAAAGGAAAAAAAGAGCTGCATTCTTGATTGCCTTTGCCGCAGCTTGTTACCTGGAGAGAGTTTCCAGGTCTTCATGTAGGGAAAGGTAACCTAGGTGGAGCCTGGTGGTTTCTTTGAGTAGGGGAGATCCAGAGTTGGGTGTCCAGGAAGGCCAAAGCAGTTAAGAGTTCATGGGGCGAATTACTGCACAAATGAAAGCTGTACTGAAGAAGGAATTCTGAGAGCTGCAGAGACGCCCACTTGAGTCTTTGGGTGACTACTCATTAGTGCATGCATGTGAAGAAACTTCCCAAGTCTGGGTAGAAAAATACTAAAAGGAGCAGAGGGAAAAATCCCTTATGTTTACCACAGCCAGCATGGAAAACCATCATAATTCATAGGACATCAGGTAGAGGACTCAGAATGTTATTGCCTCAGTAGAATGGAAAATTAACCTTCGACTAAAGGCTTCTCTGGCACTACCTAACAAATCTAAAAAGCAAGCCTCAAAAGGGTCAAATTGTTTCCAAGTAACAACTGCATTCCAGAACAAAGTTCAAGAATATTTATAAGAATACAGAAAAATACAGAACTTAATTAGGTAAAACATACAGCACGTAATTAGGTAAAACATACAGTTCTGTCATCTGTAATAAAAACTTGGGAGGCATGCAAAGAAGCCAGAAAATATGACCCATAGAGAGTATAAAAATAATAAGTAGAAACAGACCTAGCAATGCTACAGATGATAGAATCATTAGACAAATATATTAAAACAGTTGTTGTGGGCTTCCCTGGTGGCGCAGTGGTTGAGAGTCCGCCTGCCGATGCAGGGGACGCGGGTTCGTGCCCCGGTCCGGGAAGATCCCACATGCCGCGGAGCGGCTGGGCCCGTGAGCCATGGCCGCTGAGCCTGCGCATCCGGAGCCTGTGCTCCGCAACAGGAGAGGCCACAACAGTGAGAGGCCCACGTACCGCAAAGAAACAAACAAACAGTTGTTGTAACTATATTCCATTGGTTCAAAAAATTAGAAGAAAGATTGAGTATGGGGTATGATTGCTCCCATCAGCTTATGAGAGCCAGTTGTTAAATAATTAGGAATTTTGCATGCTAGTGGTTAAACCTTTGGTAGCTTTGAATTAGTTATTGTGGGAGTGTTTGCACATGAAGTTGGCAAATGCTACAAATCAGGCCTTTTATAATTTTGGAAAGCTGGTTTATCAGCACACCACTGGACATGGTAGATATAAAAGAGACCTAAATCAGACTTCTAGAGATGAAACCCACAATGTCTGAGATGAAAAATACACTGGATGGAATTAACATCAGATGAGACATAGCATAAGAAAGGACTAGTGAACTTGAAGATGTAGCAATAGAAACTATCCAAGATGAAGCACAGACAGAACAAGACTAAAAAAAAAAAAAAACTAAATAAATAAACAGAACATTAGTGAGCTGTGGGACAACTTCAGTGCCTTAATATACAATTCGTTAAAGAGAGGGGAGAGAGAGAGAGGGAGGAACAAAAAATATTTGAAGAAATAATGGGTGAAAATTTTCTAAATTTTGTGAAAACTGTAAAGCCACAGATTCAGGAAGCTCAACAAACCTCCAGCCAAAGAAACACAAAGAAAACTACACCATGGCACATAAAAATCAAATTCCTAAAAACCAGTGGTAAAGAGAAAATTTAAAAGGCAGTCAGAGAAAAAAGATACATTATTTACAGAGAAACAAAAATAATAATCGTAACAGACTTCTCTTCAGAAATATTGCAAGGCAAAAGATGGTGGGCAATATTTTTAAAGTCCTAAAAGAAAAATACTGCCAGCTTAGAATTCTCAGTGAAAATATCTTTCAAAAGTAAAGGAGAAAAAAAGACTTAAACGTATAAAAGCTGAAAGAATTTATCACCAACAGACCTACACTACAAAAAATGTTAAAGGAAGTCCTTCAGGCTGAAACAAAATGGAATCAGATGGAAAATTTCATTTACGCAAAAGAATGAAAAATACCGTAATTGTAAACAGATGGGAAAATATGACTTTTTCTTATTTTTAATCTCTTTAAAAGATAATATTTAAAACAAAATGACAGCAGTCTATTGTGGGGTTTATTTATCTGCTCCTCCCCTTTGTGTATGGCTTCCATCCTCAGGATCACAAGTTGGCTACTAAAGTTCTAGCCATCACCCCATATTTCAGGCAGGAAAAGGAAGAAGAGCAAGGGTCAGAAAGATGCTGCAAGTCTCCTCTCCCTCCAAGAAATTTCCCAAAAGTTCCACTCAGTAACTTCCACTTATGTCTCAGTGGCCACTCTTAGAAGCCCAGGAGTTGGGGAAAAATTGTCACTTATCTGAGCACATTGCCACCCTGAATAAAACCAGTTTTGTTACCAAGAACAGAGGATAGATACTGGATGGGCAGGTACCAATCACTATCACCCTACTTATAAATTGTATAACACTAGGCAATTAATTTGATTATATTTTCCATTAAACTAAACTGTTAATGAATGTTAAGTGCCAATAAGATTTTGTGCTTAATTTTTAAATACCAGCTTAATTGAGATGTAACCCACATATCATAAAATTCACCCTTTTAAATTGTACAATTCAGTGGTCTTTAATATATTTACAGAGTTATGGAACCATCATCACTGTCTAATTTTAGAACATTTTCATCAGCCTCAAAAGAAATCTCATACCTATTAGCAGTCATTCATCCCCATTCCCGCATTCCCAAGTTCCTGGCAACAAATAATCTATTTTCTGTCTATGGATTTGCCTATTCTGGACATTTCATATAAATCAAACCATACAATATGTGATTTTTGTGTCTCGCTTCTTTCACTTTGTATAATGTTTTCAAGGTTCATCCATGTTGTAACATGTATCAGTCAGTACTTCATTCCTTTTTGTGGCTGAGTAATATTCCATTGTAGGGATAGATTACATATGTTTATCCATTTATCAGCCGAAGGACTATGTGTTGTTTCCACTTTTTGACTGTTATGAAAATGCTGCTATGAACATTCATGTACAAATTTTCGTGTGGACATATATTTTCAGTTCTCTTGGGTATATGTCTAGGAGTAGAATTACTAGCTCATATTTTGTACTTATTTCTAAAATGTGATTCTTTTGGAGTCTAACGATTCATATTTATTCAAGCTAAATGTAGTGACCTGAGAAGTGTTTTGTCTCATTGCAAAGGTCTATCATGCTTTGAGGCAATAGACACTTCAAGAAGTGCTATTGCCATGTTCCTTTGCCACTGGAGATATAGAAGGAATAATGGAAAAATTAAAAAATGATCGTGATTGTCATATGGACCCATCCCATTATGGTCTCCTTTTTTTCTAGCATATTCCTTCTCTTCTATTTTTGTGTTTCCTGTGGAAGAGCATCATTTTCATGCATTATATTAAATTATATTTTATATTTCCCTTTCCAGGCATTTCTAAAATGTATACTGATATCATTAGAGGAGAATCAATGATTATCTGTGGCTTCACATCCATTGTTTTTGGAGTTTTTCGGAGCAACATACTTAGCATTTCCAATTTTAGGGGTAAGAGCGTTATTTTCTCTGTATATTTTCTAAAATCATTCTATATGGTACATTTCAATTCATACTGAAATTAAAATATATTCAAGATGTCTTAACTTTACTGCTTTCCCTATACTTTACTCATGGACCAATTAAAATAGTATATCAGGTAACAAGAAAATAATTACCATCTATGTGTTTTCTCAGAGATTATGGGGGAAAAATTGTTAAAGAAATGATTTCATCTCCCCCAGTATGCATGCGCACACACACACACACACACACACACACACACACACACACACACAATTGTGTTCATCTAGCTTAGATTTACTTCTTTCCTAGACCAATCTGGATCTCAATGAGTGCATGTTAAGAACTGGCTTGGGGGCTTCCCTGGTGGCACAGTGGTTGAGAGTCCGCCTGCTGATGCAGGGCACACGGGTTCGTGCCCCGGTCCGGGAAGATCCCACATGCCGCGGAGCCTGCGCGTCCGGGGCCTGTGCTCCACAACGGGAGAGGCCACAACAGTGAGAGGCCCGCGTACTGCAAAAAATAAAAAAAAAAA
>NW_020174648.1:6875256-6935052 GCF_003031525.2 Neophocaena asiaeorientalis asiaeorientalis
AAAAAAAAAAAAAAAAAAGAACTGGCTTGGTCCTGGATTTGAGTCTGAGGGTGAAAGCAGAATGGTTCAAGCAATTCTGGAGAGTCAGGTCTTAGAAGTGATAATAGTCAGACTCATGTGGTTAAAGTTCACTGGGATATGGAATAAGTTGATATCCTGGGTTTCCAGATGTGGTGCTAAGGAGAGAAAAAAGGAGGGAAAATCACAGCATGAAGAGGGAAAATGTGTCTTCCTGATACATATATGAAATACTAGTAGGAGGATAGAGGTGCTACAAGGAGAAAGAAATTTTGGTAATAGAGGTTTGCAGTGCTTCTCAGTGGGGAAGCTAACAGCATTCGGGGTGGAACAATCTTTGTTATTTAGGACTGCCCTCAGCTTTGTCTGGTATCTGCTCTCTAACTGCCACTATTGCCCCCAGTTACTGTTACAATGGAAAAATTTTCCTTCTCCATTTCCCAGATATCCCCTGGGATGGAGGCAGGAGTCACAAATAGACTGCAGGTTGGTGGGGATCCTGGACATGGTGTGCTTGACCCTGCCACAGTTTGTAAAAAAAAATTGAATTTGAATGTCTTTTGGTTGATCATTCACTGTCCAGCTTGTCATAGCTTTTTCACATTTATGCTCCTTGCCTGACTCCTGAGGGCGTTTGAGTCTGCTGTTCCCAGAGGAGCAAACCTCAAGCTGCAGACTGTAAGGGAAATATATCCCCAGAAAGCCTCTTTGGCCAGGCTTTCATAGGAAATTCCCATCTGCTGAAGAGCAAGGTCCCCACTCAGAATCTCAAGAGCAAACCAAAGGGCATAGACCCAAATGCCATTAATGAAAGAAAAAAAATTATAGCTCAACTTTTGTTTTTCTTATTTTCTTTTTCTAGAGTTATATATAATCACGGGCCTCAGCTTGGACATTTTGGGAAGCATAATATGTGGATATTGGTGTGCAAGGATCATTCAGTTTATATTGACTGACCTGTTTAGCAATGCACTGACCAATATCGTGCTTTGTATCTCAATGGTGTACTTGACTTTCTACATTGGTAAGGCAGAAACAGATATAAAATATGCCATCCTTAAAGTGAACTTTATGCATTTAAGTTTTTCCTTCTTCTTGAATCCAGTTGCTTCTTCCCAACCGCTTTCCCCTTGATGTGGCTCCTCTGTGCGTCTTGTCATAATATCTGGCTGCCACCTCTAGCTCTTTCCTGGTCTTTCTTAACATCCCCTCAATTTCAGCTCCATGTCCCTTCCCTTTGCATTCCTCCTCCATGTGGTAACTGTCTTACTCTTTTTTAATTCCACCCTTTGATCTTACGTTTATTCACTGGCAGTCCCCTGAAAGAGGAATCAGACCCGAGCTGATTTCTGCTCTGACCCTTAGCAACCCATGTCTAAAATGAGAAAGGTGGGAGACATGCTCCTGAGGTCTTTTTCCAGCTCAACAGTACCCATTCAATGGGTACCAAACTGAGGGGACTGTAGAAATGGCAGCCCTTACCTGAGGCTAGGAGGTAGGAAACAGAGAAATCAGGTATGTCTACATCTGGAAGAGAAGCAGGAGAGTGGAATGATCCAGGAGTCAGAGTGCCTAGCCCTGGTAGACCTTTAACAATCATTTCCTAGTTTAGTCCAGTGAGATTGGGAGCTATAGTTTTTACCCCCCTGACTGAGGTAACCAGTCCCCCAAAGCCATAGTAACCGTGGTAAAAATACGGCCAAATTCTGCTTCTGCTCTTACCTCACACAGTGGAGCAACTTCCATCCATGGAAGCCCTCAGGTATCAAGAGGTTAATTACTCCTCTTTTCACCTCCAGTGACCAAACAGAACTGCTTCCTCTACAGATAAATTGCTACCTATTGTTGCTCACTACCCCAAATCAGTAAAATACAGAAAACATTCACTGAAGAGTCATTTCTTTCACCTTTCTTCATTTTATTCCCTCCCTTATGTACCTATTATGAATGCCTTAAGTGTCTGAAGAAAAAAATTAATTTAATATTTCCTTTTTTCCCATTAGAGCCTAAGTTCCTTGAGGTGGAGGCTGTCTCTTATTCATCTGTATATTTATTCTCTTTTCTCTTTTCCCCCCAGCCAAGCCCAATGCTTGCCATATGCCCAACAGTAATTTAACACATGCTGGTTGAATAAACTGTTAGTCTTTAGAGAGCTCTGAAGTTAGGCAGAGCTAACTTGAAATCCAATCTTTATAATTTATTAGCTCGGTAACCTTGGAATATTACTTAACCTCTCTAAGCTTTAGTTAGTGTCCTCATCTATAAAAGTGATATAACCTAATTTAGAGGGGCGTTACAGGCATTAGTGAGGTAATTTGTGTTGGGTGACTCCCTCATGCTGGTGTCCTGGAGGTAGCTCTTGCTGGCTCATGAGAGCTGATTATCCACATCTCTTCCCCAACGCTCTATTCAAGTGACATAATGTTGGTAGCTTGAAATTGCCCATAGTGGGACCATGGAAATTGGCAGACACTACCAACTGGGGCTTTTTTTTTTTTTTACCCCCCAGATGGCCACTTTTAAACATTTACCAGCATACCACTGGGCTCAAGGTAGGGCAGCCAATAAATGTTGGTTCCTTTCCCCTTTCCTCCTAATTCATGGAGGTGCTCCCAGTCAGTGCTTGAGAGGTCTGGAATAGATTCTCCCTCGCAGCTCTCAGAAGGAATCACTGCTGCAAAGCCTTGGTCTTGGAAATCTAGCCTCCAGACTATGAAACAATAAATTCCTGTTGTTTATGACACTTAGTTTGTGGCCCTCTGTTACAACAGCCCCAGGAAATGAATACCCCTCCCGTATCCATTACACTTTCCTCTGCTTCAGGAATTAAAAACAATTTCAGGCAGTTCTTTCCTCTTACACTTAATCAGATCCTGACAACAAAAGTCAGCAATAGACAGTTATAAGGAGAAGTTCCATTGCCAGAAAGCTAAACATAGGTAAAATTTTCATTTACACATTCTCTAATGTTACATTTCTGTCATGTTATCTAATTTTATTTTTTTCCTTCATTAATGAGCACACTGTTAACTGGCTTAAATCCAGGGAGTGTCTGATTGAGGTTAGAGAGTCACCTCTTTGAGCACATTTTTGTCTCTATTGTATTAAATTCACAACACATTCATTCTTTTTCATAAAATAAAATAGTCAAAATATTGCACAGACATTGCCGCACAGATAAAAAACGTATTGAAGCATTGTTGGTTGACAGGTAGTGCAGCTAGAAATATTAATATATCAGCCCACGGAAGAAAATGTGAATTTAGTGTATAAAAGGCAGTGTATAATTCATGAAAGATGGTGGGTTATATAAAAGTCTAGCCCAGAGGTACAGCAAGAGAGGTGGTGGGAGAGGTCTGTCCTAGCAGAAGGAATATTTTATCCAGTGACATTGGTCAGAATTTCTGGTGAATGGAGATAATAAAAAGTAGACAGCTTTTAGTCAGTTTTATTGTTTTAAAACTCTCTACCAACAATGCATTTCTTTCTTACCCATGCCAGGGCTGATTGCTCTCACTCGTTTTTGTTATGTCATTGGTCTAGGCTATAAATGTCAAAGGACTTCAGTCATCACCCTAATATTTTCTAGTTAGGAGATGTCGATTCCTGAATCCTGTTGTTTTTTGGAGACAAAATCCCTTTGATTCTCCCGGTAGGAGGACCTGCACTTTTTCTCAGGCACAGAAGGAAAGAGAGAGACAGAGTTTGATGGAGAGAGCCACTTTCCTGTGGTATCAGTTTCCTGTGGTGGTTTCTTTCCATTGAATCAGAAAAATTTTACAACTCTATTTTTAACTACTTGGGTTTATGCTGATGAAAATTACTTCCTTTATTACATGTTCTATGACTTTTCCCCCCTTCTTGAGCATTTAAAACACCATTTAATGTAATAGCGTTTGTAATTTTTAAAAGACTTTGTTTTTCTAATTATAAAAGTAATACATGTTCATGTAGAGTTTTGGAAAAATTCTGAAAAGTCAAAGTAGGAATCACCTGTAAACCCATGTCATAAATTTAACCACTGATACATTTTGTTAAATGTACTCAATCTTTAAAAAATACATATAAATGTACATACATGTATTAAATGTATGCATTCACACCATATGTTCTTGTAACATTGGGATTATACTAAATAATATCAGTTTTAAAATATAGTTACTTAGTGGTTTCCTCATAGCAAATGTTATCTCTAAGTAGTGACTGTTACTAAAAAAGACTATAAGCTTTAAAATCCCATACTACAAGTCATAGGGAAATAAGACCTTGAGAAACAGTTTCCCTATTGTCACAGTTCCCAGTACCACTGGTTTTATTGCCATTTGTTATTTATATTAAATTCAGTTAAATAAGTAGGTTAAAAGAAATCCAAAGTGGATTTAAGTGATTAGATAAACCAAAAGAATAATAAAATCCTCTTCAAATGAATAAACAGTATAAATTTACTAAGCAGTAAGGTGAACATATAAAAATAATTAATAGCATAATAATAATGATGATCATTTATTCCTTGCTGTACAAGTGTGCCAGGCACTTTTCATGTTATCTAATTTTATCCTCACAACAACTCTGTGAGGCATTATTCTTTTACACCCGCTTTACAGATGCAGGGACACTAATGGAGAAAGGGGAGCTCACATTCCCAGGGCAACTAGCTCTGCCTTGCTCCAGAGGGCTTCCACTCCTACCTTGCACGTACTTTCCCTTCCATCTGACATTTATAATGTGCTATTTGAAGGTTCTGCAGCTAGGACTGTTGGTATTTATGGTGTTCAAACATTCTTCATAGCTGGTTTACCTGCCTCAGACTACATTTACACATTTGTTTAGAGCCCAGAGAATTACAGTTTTAGGGGAGCCTGTATCATGCAAAAGAACCGTAGGCTTCAGGACCTGCAGTCACCAAGGAAGCACTGAGCTTGGACCACAACCCCTAGGACATGCAGCACAGTGTCCTTGAGGTGCTGGGCAGAGGTTGTTAAACTTACTTTTCATTAGCTCTATCCTCGAGGATGGTCTATGGCAGGGGTTGGCAAACTATAGCCTGTGGGCCAAATATGCCTATTTTTTGTATAGCCCATGAGCTAAGAATGGTTTTTACATTTTAAAATGGTTTCAAAAAACTCCCAAAGAAGAATATTTTGCAGCATGCAAAAATTATGTGCAATTCAAATTTCAGTGTCTATTATTTATTGGGCACTCATTAGTTACGTATTATCTACGGCTGCTTATGCACTAGAACAGCTGAGTTGAGTAGTTGCGACTGGGACCATATGGTCCACAAAGACTAAATATTTACCATATGATCCTTAACAGAAAGAGTTTGTCAACCCCTGATCCTAAGGATTAGGCCAATCCCTTTAAGCAACTTTCCAAGAAATACTACTACCCTTTTAAGTTTCCCAACAATTCTTCTCTCAAGATAAAGTAGCTCAGTGTACAGATTTGAATGCAACTAATTTTATTCATTTTTTTTCTCCCCAGTGGAATTTTTGGGAATGTCAGGCATGGTTGCTTTAGTCACTGTAGGACTAAATTTAGATTCCTTAAGCTTTAAACCGAGGATCGAGTTAATAATTACTAAGTAAGTCTATTGTGTACTTGATATAGATCTCATAGAAATTTAGTGCTTAAGTGGTCCTGCCTTAATGAACACTACTAAAGTTTTTTATAACTTTTTTCTGTGTTTTAATTTTTAATTTTACTGCCAGTTATATTTGAAAAGAACTTAAGCTACCAACAATTATTGACATTAATTGGTATTCCTATTATGAATAATGTATCAGTGGCTCAGAGATCATAGTACTTTCTATGCATAACTCTTTGATAAAAATTTACTTTGAATTGTGGGAAGTTTAAAAAATACTTTATTCCTTTGTTTCCTTCATAACGTACCTGAATGACAGTATCCAAGTATGGGAAGAGCTGGAAAAGAAAGGTAGCAGAAAGATGCAACACCAGCAAACTCTTATCTAGCCTTTACATCTGGTGTCATATGGACATCTGTGGACAGAGGGAAAGCCATTTGTCTTTTCAGACAAATGAGTTGGCCGTTCTCTGAGCGACTACGCTAAATTATAGAATTGTTTCAGAATTATCTCACACCAAATCATAGTCTAGTGTAGAAATTCTCACATTGGATGAAAGCAAATGTTGAAATGAGAAAAATAAGCATTATCCTGAGTTTTCCCATGAAGATTCATTGCTTTAATATAAAGGACTATTCTTTGTTCTGAAATTATGTTCTTCCTACTTTTTTGGTGTTTAATATGTAATTTCTCTCATGAAATTCTACTCATAGAAGACGGTACTTTTTTTTTTTATAACTCTACTTGGCAAAATTTAAAAAAAGAATGGCACCTGTAACTTATTCTAGTTTTGTGTATATGTGAATGATACTTTACTGGTTTTTAAAAGCCAGAAGCTTAGGAATAACTAGTTCTTGGAACACATAGTTTTTGCCTGTATTTGGACAGTTTTCTGAGCTCAGTCATGCTGTCTGTCAGCATCATTATAAATTACTCATTCTATTCGTTCAATTGTATATTCATTTAGCTACTCAACCAATCCTCTCTTAATATCTCCTGTGGCCTGGACATTGTATCCTAGGTTTGGGGCTATGAAAATAAGTCCCTTCTCAGAAGACACTCATGTTAAGTGGTGGACATGTTTATGTAAGAAACTAATAATAAGTGTAAGTGATTATATGTTTATTGGGATCTTACTATATGTAAGGCATTTTTTAAGGTCCTGTGGAGACATTTAAAAAAGTATTCTACTCAGTGAGTTATTCCATCATTTCTGAATTTTTATAAAACTAAGCTTTGGGGTTTGAGGTCCCGCTCATACCCTTTTCTTCTAGGAGTTCTGAATCACTTGAATCAAGAGACAGGAATTGGATAGAGAATTGGACTATCTGCTTGATTGGAGTAATGCTGTATCAGAGAACATGGTTTATATCTGCAGCTAAAACGAGGCTTCCTAATGCTTCTTTCCCAGTGTAGATCTTGAGACCTACCCATAGGGAGACTGGTTTGTGGGACAGACATAGTCACCCAGTCCTCTGAAAGGGAAGGTCTGAATAGAGGGGACCAAGAAGAGGCAGGACTTGAGATCTGCTCATGGAAGTCAGACCTGGCCCAGACCCAGGTGTGTTACCACATGGAACCAGAACAGCTCCATGCCCTAAGCACTGTGCTCTGGCCTCGCAGTAGGAATCTCTGGGGGTGAGGCTAGACGTGTAGATTTAAAAAACACATCCCTTAAAATGTGATTTCCTTTCCATTTATCCTAGGTTTCTAATAATGTTTTCATGTGTATACCAACATTTAATATACACTTTCTTTGGCATTATCATTGGATGTGGAGAAATCAAGTATTTACAGTTTCACACTTTAGTTTTCATGCTCATCTTATTTGCAACAGTGAATTTTGTAAGGTAAGAATTATAATTTAAAGTTTGCTTACTAGACTTAGGTTCTCAAGCCCAGAATTAGAATTGAGAAGAAGTGGGTTATAGCAAAAAGAGCTGTGGACATGCAGTCAGGAAACCTGTACTGTCGTCAAGGTCCTGACAGTAGCTTGCTGCACAACTGAGGGGAAGTCTATTTACTCTTCAAGCTTTCATTGTAAAATGAGAAGGCGCAGAACAACAGCATCAGCCTAACCCATGAGCTTGACAGAAATGCAGATTCATGGGCCCATCCCATTCTACTGAATTGAATCTCTGAAGTTGAGATCCAGGAAACTGTTTCAACATGCTTGTTAAAGTTTGAGCACCACTGGACCAGATTAATAGCTCCTAACATTTTGTTGACTTTCATCATCATTTATTATCATCATAACTATAATAAAGCCATTTGTTAAACATTAACCATGTACATTATGCCATTAGTACTAATGCAACCCTATGCGGTAGGTGTTTCTGCATCATTTCACAGATGAAGCCCCAGAGAGGTTAAAAACTTGCCTGGAGTCACCCGGATTGTGAGGACAGAGTTGGGGTTTAAACTTGACTCCCAAGAGCATGCTATTTCTTGAGTGACATTGCCCACACGGGGCAGTTGTGTCTTCCATAAGAATTCGTGACAGTGTCTCTGAAAGTATTGTCATTTCCACTCAGGTTAGGCCTGGCTGAGTGAGCTTACTTTATAAGATGTTCTCATGAAACATTGCTTCTGCTGACTCTGAAGGCACTGCAGGCAACTCGGATAGGCACTGTCACACAGAAGGGTGGGTGTACAATTTATGTTTCTTTCCACCACAGGAGCACAAGTGCAAGGTGAGGTTGGTCTCAGTGTATGCAGAAAGATACATGGCTTTTTGCACACATCCATTATCTCATTTCATCTGCATAGTGACACTGGGAGATAAGAATTATTATCTCCATTTTATAGATAAAAAAACTGTCCAAGGGATTTCGTTGGTGGTCCAGTGGGTAAGACTCTGCACTCCCAATGCAGGAGGCCGGGGTTCCATCCCTGGTCGGGGAACTAGATCCCGCATGCATGCTGCAACTGAGTTCACATGCCGCAACTAAGACCCTGTGCAACCAAAAAAAAAAAAAAAAAACTGTCCAAAAAAGGCAAGGTGCCTTGCCCAATGTCAAATGGCTAGTGAGTGCCAGAGATCTTGTGTGAACTTATGGTTCCACCTCACTAGAGGAGAGACTTTAGTGGAGGGAGTCATCCTAAGGGGCCCTGAAAGTGTGGGTAGACTTTCCGTAAGAGACTTGTTGAGAAAAATGTTTCAGAGACGATGAGCCAAACAAAGGCCTGGACGTAATAATCATTGCTAACGTGTGTTAAGTGCTGACCACATTCTAAACATCATGCTAAGCCCTGTGAATGTTGCCTCATTTTATTGAATCTTCATAAGAGTCCTTTGAGGCAAGTTCAATGACTATTATTTCTCCATTTTGCAGATGAAGAAAATGAGGCTTGGAGAGGTTAAATAACTTGCCTAAGGTTACATAGTAAAAGACATCTAAATTCGAACCCAGGTAGACTGACTCCAGAGCCTTTGCTGTACTGCCTCCCTGTTTTTGATAATCAGGAAATGACATAAATTGTTCTGTTTTGGCTGGAGTCAGTGGTATTTTAGAGAAAGATCATTTAGTAAGGCTGGAAAGGTTGATAAGAATTACTTTGCAAAAAGCTTTAAATGCAAGGTGGAGGAGTTTGCCCAAATTAATTATATATATTATAGATGGCAAATTGTAGATTTTCTGTTTCTCAATGACAGGAATTCTCTAAATTGTCATACGAAATTCCCGGTTAAGCGACTGATACACAGTATCTTTTTTGAGGCTGAGAACATGTCAATTATATTTCTGCTGAAATTTCACTTGAAGGACAGTACTGATATTTTTTTGGTGCAAGTCTGCTATAGATAGAATCTAGATTTTGGCATAGGATCCTATAACAAAATGACCTGTAGAGAAAGGAGGCACAAATTGAAATTATTTACATGGTGTTTAGTGTATGATTCTTGTGGAAACTCAAGGAAAATTTGGTTGAGCTAAATTTATTAAAGTGTCTACAATTTTACTTTTTCGTCATGATCTACAAGGTCCTTGTGGTCTAATTTCTGCATCTGGTTGTGGCCTTCCAGGGAGCTTGTTAATGTCATTTGAAGAAGTTTCCCTGCAGGAATTTACTACCAAGATCCTAAACACTACACCCTAGTGTTAATGATAATTTCTTATATTTGTATAGAATTTCTAGCATTATTTTTCAAGATTTGAGTATTATATGCAAAATTTAGGTCATAAGTTCGGTTAGTCTCAGAAAGTTTGAACAACCTATGAATAAACTGGATCGTCTTCTCTTTTCTGAAAAATTTTTACATGAAATTTAGTATTTACTAGCTAGTATCATCCATAAATAACATTAATACATAAGATGTGATATAAAAATAAATGTTTTTCTCTCCACAGGTTACTTACTGTTGTATTAGTGAGTCCTATTCTGAGGCATTCAAATTATGAGTATAATTGGAGATGGGGAATTGTTATAGCATGGTCTGGAATTAAAGGAGTTTTTAGCTTACTCTTGGCTCCTGATATTCATAATCTGGCTGAACAAAAAGTAGAGTCACCACAGCTGGTAAGAAACATCATATCCCATGATTATTCATACTTACTCATTTTTGTTTTGTAGCACTTGTCATAGTACCCAATAATAAAGCTAACCATTTAAAAAATTAGGCTTGAAGAATGCAATCTTCTAAGTAGGAAGGAACTTTTGGGGGAAAGTTTATTTATGTTGACAGTGTGAAAGGGACCAAAAATCAAATAACAGTTCCAGATGTGGGAGTTGGGTACACTTGGGCTCGAACCCTGGCTGCACCATTGACAGGCTGAGTGGCCTTGGGTAAGTTCCCCAGACTTGTGGCACTTCAGTTTCCAGTGGAGGATCGAAATGATGCTTAGCAAAGTACCTGACACTCAGTAAATGTTCAACATATGTTGTTGAACATATAAATGCTGTTGTTCAAGAGCTGTCAGAAGGTATGAAAAAAATAATTCCTTATCTGGAGCATTCCAATTCCTATAGCTATTAGAGCAAAAACTGAAATGTTCATTAAATATGCTAAGGAAAGAAAGATTTTGTAAATTTTTGAATTCAGGATCTAGTCATATTTATGTCTTTTAGGGCTAAATAAAAAATTAATTTCTTGAAAAATTTTGGCTGAACACTATATTATACATAGCGAAAGACAAATCTCAGTTTCCTTTCAACTCTCTCTCAAAGCCTTTTCCCCATGGGCCAGCCAGTGGATTTCTGGGCAGTCTGGTGGTGGCAGCGTTGGTGAGACTCCAGGGAAGGTCCAGAGAACCCAGAGCATCTGTGGACAGCATGAGGGTACCTCATCATTCGTGACAGTACTCTGTGAGCTAGCTGGAGAAGTTGTGAGAAGTTTCTAGAAATCCCCAGGACACCCCCACCACTTCCCAGTCAGATGAACCCCAAACCTGCTCCTGGGAGGGAGAACACTTGAATAATGTAAACTAAGAACATTACCCACCTCCCAAGGAACTTTAATCTGGAGGTAGATGTACAGAGTTTCTTGATAGTATCCAACTTCAAGTTCAGAATTTTCTCTTCTTTGCTATTTTACTTCTGTCCTAGAAGACCCTAAGAGCCCAGTATTTTTCAAATATCTTTGTTGCGGGGAGCAACTATCACCCTCTCTATCTTGTATGTAGGGAAACCAAAATAAAGAGAATAGCATGTTAGTGAAAGAACTCAGGCACCCTAACTCCCCAAAGAGAAAGAGTTTATTTTTAATGTTGCTTTTTAAGAAATGGAGTATCATAGTCCTCACCATCTTTCCTGGGGATTTACACTTCATATCTGTGGGCATGGTCTGGGAATTAATTTGGAGTTCAAACACACCTGTGGTTTTGCAGGGACTTTGGGTCCTTCCATGTTCCAGAGGAAAAGAATAATGAGCTCCTTCAGTTTTCTTTTGTGCAAGGAATTGGCCTAAAACCAAGTCAAAGAAATGTTAACTAACATTTGAGTATCATTTTTCAGTGTTTCCCAAATCTGTTTGATGTTAAGAATCCCTTTGATGCCACCTCAGCCCTACAGAATCAGAATCTGCAGGGAATAAGCCTGGGAGTCAGTGTCTTTAAGAAGCATTTCAGGTGCTTATTGTGATCAGTCATTTGGGAAATACTCTCTGAAGACATACTGCTATTAACTCCATTTTTCGGTAAAGGACATTGAGACTCAGAGTGGTAAACTGGCCTCAAATTACATGGCTAGTAAATGGCAGAGCCAAGACCTACAAATGTGGTTCTGCTTCTGCTTCTGCATGGTGCCTCTCCTGACCCCAGCGCAGTTCCTGTCTGCTTCTTCAGAGCTTCTCGTATGGCTGTAGTAAATGCTTGTGGCAGGTGCACTTCCCTATCACCACTGCCTGCCATTGCCGGGGTTACTCCCCAGCCCCGCAGGTTCCACAGCAACGTCTGAGAATCAACCACCGTGCTGGCTTTTCAGGCTTTGCATGGCCACTGTTGACGGCAGCAACCATGGAGAGCTCCTCTCTCAGTGTCCTTATCCCTCCCAGAAACTACAAAATCTATTTTTTTTTCTCACTCTGATTGAGAACTGATTTCTACCCCAGTGGATTATATTCAAGCAGTGTCCACAAAATAACCCTTTTGCCTCTTCTTATCAGAGGCAGGATTTTAAAATGTGGATTAAGGTAGAATTTTGTTGGTGGTTAATTGAACAATGATTCCCTTTGGAGAACTTATTAATGTTTTGACTCTCTGTGTTTTGTTTTTCAGTTTATATTGTATATACAAGTAATATCATTAATGACTATGGGAATAAATTCATACATGATGACTTATTCAGCCAGGACATTAGGTAAAGTCTAATTAATTGGGGAGAGTAATGCAAAGAGATTATTGTTGGGGGGTGGAGGAGACATTTCTTATGGGGCTCAAGGAATTGATTATGAAATCACTCATTTTCATTCACTCCCTATTTATAGATGATGTATGAATTGGGATATTGATTCAGCCAGTTTAACAGAAACCACATTAACCGTGGCTTAAACAAGGCAAAGTTTTTTTTTTGTTTGTTTGTTTTTTTCCCCTCCACCAGAAAGTCCAGAGAAGTGGGATGGTTCTGTTCCACAAGGTTGTCCAAAGATCTCACTCAGATCCTTCTCTTTTGTTGATCCTCAGCTTCCCAGGGTGTTGCTTTTGTCTGCAGGGTAGATGCTGGCTCACTGCCACTGTATCTTCAATCCAATCAACTAGAAAGGGAAGATCCGGTGGGGGTGATGGTGGTGGTGATGGTGTTAATGGAGGGTAAGCAGCTTCCTTTTAAGGGCACAATCCAGAAGTTGTACATATCATTACCACTCACAGTCCATTGGCCAGAACTTAGTCACATGGGCACACGTGGGCAAAGGAAGCTGGGGAATATTATCTTAACTGACTGGCCATGTGCTTAGGCAAAACTCAGAGATTCTATTGTTAAAGGAAGAAGGGGATCTTCTTTGGCTTTCAGGGATCCAGACCCACTCTGCTCTCTTTGCTTATGATATAACATCTGGTTTTCTCCCATGCTTGCTTTCTTGAGATTGCTCTTACTCTGATCATCACAAAGGCAAGAGCAAGAGGTTTTACTATCATGGAAATATTTTTTTCTTCTCCTTTTCTTCCCATACAATTTTTTTTTATTGTATTAACTGAACCTCAGAATTTTCATTGTGAAACAAACATGTATGGCAAGTACTTTATCCTCAGAATCAATGCTCATCCTTTCTAGAAACACTCGCACGTTAACAGGTAATTGACAAAATTGAGTTTTATCAGGAAGAGTTTCAGACCAACTTCTTCCATCTTGTCTAATGCTTTTAAGAGATTCATCCTCTGGACCTAGAGATTATCATACTAAGCGAAGTAAGTCAGAAGGAGAAAGACAAATTCCATATGCTATCACTTATATGTGGAATCTAAAATATGACACAAATGAACATATCTACAAAACAAAAACAGATTGACAGATATAGAGAACAGACCTGTGGTTGCCAAGGGGGAAGGGAGTAGGGGAGAGGACTAGGAATTTGGGATTAGCAGATGCAATCCATTACATATAGGATGGATAAACAACAAGGTCCTACTGTATAGCACAGGGAACTATATTCAGTATCCTGTGTTAAACCATAATGGAAAAGAAGATGAAGAATATATATAGATATATGTGTGTGTGTATATATACACACACACATATATCTATCTATCTATCTATCTATATATATATATATCTCACTGAGTCACTTTGGTGTACTGCAGGAATTAAACACAACATTGGAAATGAACTCTACTTCAATAATATTTTTTTAAAAAAAGAGAGAGAGATCTATCCTCATATTCTTCCAGGATCATCTTAAACACAGGAGTTTGTTCAAATGTACTGGTGCCATCGAGTGGTCCACTTATACCCATGTTTCCCCAGAGCAACTGGAAAGTGGCCGTTGCTCCATCCTAATGGGTGGGATGTAATTAGGCAAATGAATAAACTTTCTCCTTGTGTGCTCTCAGCCATGGAAATTTTAAATCCAAAGCTGATACGTTCTAACTCTTTAGCATGGCAGTCAGATGCATCTTTGCTCTGGACCATAGAGAACTGAGAGGGATATGGTTACAAACCTTTTTGAATCCCTGAAAATTTGAAATACAGCCACCACAGTGTCCTGTAGAGAATGCAATAAAGTTAAACTGAAACATTTAGAAACATTTAAAACTCTTTATGAGACATCTTATATGCAATTATGCAGAGAGAACAGTTTTATTATTTATTTATCTATTTAATTGACGTGTAGTTGATTTACAATGTTTTGTTAGTTTCAGCTGTACAGCAGTGATTCAGTTATACATATGTATACATTCTTTTTTTATCTTCTATTCCATTATGGTTTATCACAGGATATTGAATATATTTCCCTGTGCTATACAGTAGAACCTTGTTGTTTATTGAGAACAGTTTTATTGAGATGGAATTCTGAATGAGTAGACTAAGCTCACTCACTAATTAAATTCTTCTTTTTGGTAAGCAAGCCTTGTATCTAAAACTTCAAATTGATACTTCAAGATGATACAAACTGCTACAAGTTTTGGACATGTAGATTTGCTGGCCAGGAAGCAGAGATGTTAAATTTGAGGGATCTCTATTGCAGTGGCCATTAAATTTTATTATGTATAAGAATCAGTTGGAGAAGTTGTTAAAATGCAAATTCCCAGGCCACTCTGATTCTCCAGACATGGCGTAAAGCTCAGGAATTTGCGTAATTTAATAGGCAGCTCCTTTACCTGTAGACACAGGTAGCTTTCCATACTTGGAGAAATACTGATTGGATGCCTTTAAATAGTGAGTCATGTTTCTAGCTATAGGGAACAAAAAGAAACTAAGAAGATATTCTTTAGCACTTGAGTCAGAAAAAGTTGAGCTGTACAGCCAAAAGGAAATGGATAGTTGGGTAATTTTCTGGAAAATTTTGGACAAATAGTTGTCCTTGCTCTAAGTACTCTGGTTTGGCTATGCAAGTGATGCCAAGATTTCACTACATTATGCAACATGTCTCTTCCCTGTGCAGTCTTCACTGTATTTTATTAAGGCCCTTCCTTTTCTTTGTCACAGGTTTGTGTGCCATCTCCCTTCCAAGACAAATGGCCATGCAAAATGCCATTAAGCACATCCAGGAGATAATACAGAACAGAATAACTTTATTTAAAACAGAAAAAATTTTGACAAATGTTAACTGGACCTTAGTAGAAGAAAAAACAAAGATTGAATATATCATTCCTGTGAGTTGATACCTGGCAAAAAATAGTCCTTTCTCTTTCTGGCCTGCCTTTTTCTTTAGTTTATTATAAAAAACTTGATTCTGCTAGTTGTATGTCAGGATACTGAAGGGAGATACATTTACTAGCTTTGCTATATTGGCAAAATAGTTTGAATTCTGTCTCTAAAGAGAATGTGTTGGTGATCTAGCCTTATTTGCCAAATACAGGAGAACTGGTGTTTTTACAAACTGGCTGATTGAGTAACTATGAATGGCCGCTGCCAGGGTGATGTTTCCAACTGGTTGAGGAAGTGAGAGATCTCTCCCTGTATAAGTACTATCAAAAGCAGAAAACAGGCTGCTCCAGAGAGCAGTCAAGCATACAACTAGCTTGGGGAAGAATTTGGCTTCTAAATCTCCCCAAATGAATAGTTACTGCGCCACAATTGAAAGCAGCATCTCTAATATGGAGAACATTTTTCACTTATACACCCCTTTATTTTAGCGATTCTGATTTGAGTTATTGGAATCTTGGTTGAGCGAAGTATTTGACAGCTCCTAATCATTTTTACTTATTTGTAACTTTATCTCTGTGTGTTTTTAAACGTAGTCTGATACTGTTCAGTTTCCTCATGTTTCATATGATAAAAAAGTGAAGGAGGAGTCCCCAACAGATGAAGTTTTAATAGAAGAGGCCAGATTGCATGTAGCTATAATACAAATGGTTGGTACCCTTCACATAATCTGCTTTTTATTTATTTATTATTCTTGCAATGCTTTTAATTCTTATGTATGGTTTTCAGGTGACTAGATTTTTTTTCATCTTTTGATTGGTTGTTAAAATTTATGTTTGATTTATGAAAGTTAAAAAATAAAAGAAATCTCTTAGGATTTAAATTCAAGTCACAAATGTTACTCTATTTCTAAGTCTAGCTAATTTTAACAGTTCACTTTTGGGGAGTCTTTGAATAATGTTTGGTGCCATTTACATACTTAATTAAAATCTTCAAATATTTGAAACTGCTTTTGTACATTTAACATATTTGAGTTCCTCTTATACAATATTCTCTCAAGTGCTTATTTAACTCTTGTAAATCTAATGAGTTAAAATAAATCTAATGAAGCAAAATTCTCTTAAAATATTTACAATTTAAATGTTATAAACGTAGGAAGATTACTAGGTAAAATCAAGTTTAAATCAACTTATCAAATTGCACATTTAAAATTGGGGTTTTATTCTAATAGTACAAATTTTATTCAGTTTTACAAGTATATAAAATACTCGTTATGCCCAGAATCCTTCTTTTTTACTTTCATTTTAGAACTTATTATTATGAAGAATTTCTAAAATATACAAAGGTAGATAAAATAGTGTAATGAACTCCCAAGTACCCATCACTCAGCATTAAAAACCATCCACACATGACCAACTGTGCCCCATCTGCACCCTCATTCACTCCTCCATCTTCCATATTATTTAGAAACAAATCCCAGATATTATATCATTTCATCTGCAAATATTTCAGTATGTATCTCTAAATTTTTAAAATTCAGTCTTTTTAAAATTTTTAAATTTGGTCTTTTTAAAAACATAGTAAAATACTAATATTGTACCTAAAAATTAATAATTTCTTAATAACATCAAATATTGGGTCAATGATCAAATTTCCAATTATCTCATAAATGTGATCAATGCGTATTTTCACAGTTTATATTTTTAAATTGCATTTCAGTAAAATCACGTATTGCAATGAATGAATATGTACTTTGTCTCTTTTAATCTATAAATTCCTCCTTTTGTTTTTTCTGTTGAAGAACATATTTCTTCTTAATACAAAAATATTAACACTATATTTTCATTTTAAAAACATTTCTATACTTAATTTAAAATGTTCTCAGAATTTGAAAGGCTCTTACCCAGAGAGGTAAAGTATGGTCACAAATTCTTTGTAAGACCTCCTATTAAGAGGTGGTGTCTATATCCCTCCCCACCATTAAATTTGGGTGTTCTTGTGACTTGTTTTGACCAGTACAATGTAGCAAAAGGACTTTGGGCATGTACTGGAGCCTAGGCCTTGAGGAGATTTGCAATTTCCTCCTTCTTCCACTTTGAATACCACCCTGAGATTGTCATGTGAGGAAGCTGGCCTAGCCTCTGAAGAATGAGAGGCCACATAGAAGTAACCTGAGGCATACAGCTGAGAGTCAGTACCCTACTACCAGACTTGGGAATGAAGCCACTTTGATTTGAGGCTTGGGACAGTAGATTCAACCTCGCGAAGGTAAGAGATGCAAAGAATTTGTGACCATATTTAATGTACCACGTTCCACACACTGGCCACAAATATTTTTACCCCTCCTACGAAGCAAAACACACTCATCTTTTTCTAAGACACTGCGTGCCTGCCCTGAACCCTGGCAAGCCTTCATCCTATTATGGTATCAGATTCAAAGTCCAGTATCTCATAATGTGCATTTAGTCTAAGTCTGCTGAGGCTTCTTGGTTGTATCTCCTTAAGTATGATTCCTCTTGATCCAGAGACCTGTGGACTAAGGAGAGAAGTTATCTGTCTCCCCCACCTCCACCCACAACATTCAGTGGTGATCAAGAGACACCTCTGTTCAAGAAGGGGAAGAACAGGAAGCACTGATTAATCACTGGTCCCTGGCAATTCTGAAATCCAGATGGGCATATGTCCCAGTTCTCCCCATTCTCTACATTTTCATAGGAAATAATCCATGTTTGTGGCTGAGTAACCTTCTCAGACTGATTTCTGCCAGTAGAAATGGAAATTCCTATTTATTTAGAACTCGTACTGTCTTTTTTAGTCCAATCTGATAGTTTCCTTAAAAACTCATGTGTTTTCAATGAGTCTCATTGTAGTCCACTCTACTCTGCAATTCCTTTTCATACAGGCCACATGTCAGACAATATGAGTCTGAGAAAGCCTTTAGTCTGCTTGAGAGGGTAGACTAAAGGCACTTTGGTTCTCCTCCACATGGCTTCCTATCTTCCAGTAGAGTGAACTGGGCTCCTTTACTACATGGTGGTCTCTGGGTTCCAACAGGGTGAGAGGACAAGCTGCAAGCCCTCTGTATCTCCTAGGCTCTGGAAATTGAATAACATCACTTTTACCCCTGTTCTATTAGTTAAAGTAAATCACAAAGCTAGCCCAGATTCAATGAGTGAAGAAGACCCCACCTTTGAAGGAAGGAGCAGCAGTGTTAGTTACAAAGAGGCATGGGAAAGGCATGCTACATTGGGACCATTGTTCTAATGACCTACCACATTTACTTTTTTTTTTTTTTTTTTTTTTGGGAACGGCCCTCTTACTGTTGTGGCCTCTCCCGTTGCGGAGCACAGGCTCCGGACGCGCAGGCTCATTGGCCATGGCTCACGGGCCCAGCCGCTCGGCGGCATGTGGGATCTTCCCGGACCAGGGCACGAACCCGTGTCCCCTGCATCGGCAGGCAGACTCTCAACCACTGCACCACCAGGGAAGCCCCCACATTTACTTTTTAAATGAACAATCCCATTTAATGACCCATTCCATGTTACCTTTTCTAAAAAAATAGAAATATATTTGATTTACAATATTGTGTTAGTTTCAGGCATACAGCATAGTGTTTCAGTTTTTTTTTCAGATTATATTCCATTGTAGGTTATTATAAGATGTTAACTATAATTCCCTTTGCTATACAGTAAGTCCTTATTGCGTATATTTTATGTATAGTCGTTTGTATCTGTTAATCCCATACCCCTAATTTGTCCTCCCCACCTTTCCTTTTTGGTAACTGTAAGTTTGTTTTCTGTGTCTGTGAGTCTGTTTCCGTTTTATGTATAGACTCATATGTATTATCTTTTAGATTCCACATATAAGTGATATAATATTTGTCTTTGTCTAACTTACTTCACTTAGTATGGTAATCTCTAGGTCCATCCATGTTGCTGCAAATGGCATATTTCATTAATATATATATATATGCCACATCTTCTTAAGCCAGTTGTCTGTTGATGGGCACTTGGGTTGTTTCTATGTCTTGGCTATTGTAAATAGTGCTGCTATGAACGTTGAGGTGCATGTATCTTTTTGAATTAGAGTTTTGGGGTTTTTTTTTTGGCTATATACCCAGAAGTAGGATTGCTAGATCATATGGTAGCTCTATTTTTAGTTTTTTTAAGGAACCTCATACTGTTCTCCCTAGTGGATGCACCAGTTTACATTTCCTACCAACAGCGTACAAGGGTTCTGTTTTCTCCACACTCTCTCCAGCATTTATTATTTGTAGCCTTTTTGATGATAGCCATTCTGACCAGTACAAGGGGATACTTCATTGTGGTTTAGATTTGCATTTCTCTAATAATTAGTGATGTTGAACATCTGAAGTAAACTCTTTGAGTTGTATAGATTTTGAGTTTCCTGAGAGAGTACTTTGCAAAAATGGAATATTCTGTAAATATTTAAATTGAATGAAATTTAGTTCTTGCTCTAGAAGTTTTTGAATAGTATATTTTCATATATTGAGTTCAATAATAATAGTGAGGGGTATGTAAAGATCAAGCAGAGTACATTACATTAATGTTTTGGTCCTTTGTAATTTTTATTTAAAATTGTATGTTTAGAGTAGCTTTGAAAAACAGTGTAATGACGGAGTCCTCAGTGTAGAGGCAGCCCGGACATTAATTGGTGCAACCAAAAGCTATTGCCACATCCAAGGAAAGTAAGTGTAATACTTCTTTAACTGATATTTCCAAAATTGAATGGGTATGTGATAGAGAATGAACAAACTGAGAGTTCAGTGTCCAGATTGATCAATCTTTTTATCTTATCTGTCTGTCCATCCATCCATCCATCTACTTCCTATTTTACTTCACTTTACTTTTCTATTTTACTTCCTATTTTTCTTGTTTATACTTTTCTCCCTGAAAATTCATAACTTTGATGACATTGGGAGTTTCTGGAGGAAGATTTGACTACAGAGCAATTATATGAGAGACAAGGGGAGCCATGAAAAAGAACCCATATAGTTTTAATTATGGTGATAATTATTTTGTCTTTATATCATATTTACTAAATTACTGCACAGGGGAAGTAAGGAGGCCTGGAGCCTGCCATTAAACTGCTCTCTGGGGTGGAATAGGATCATAGGATCTGGAGGAATTGATCCAACCCATGGAACTGATAGATGCAATTAAATATGATGGGAAAAGCTCAGTATCTTAGAGATATATTGATATCTGGTTACAGTCCTGAAACATTAGATAATGGATGGTCTAAGACAAACCTGTGGGGCAACAGTGATAGGAGATTCTGTCTGGGTGATAGTTAACATTTCAGCAGCCTGGTAATATATCTGGGAGATGTAGCATCAATTCCTAAATAAAGTTTGGGAAGGACAGAGACTTCAGGGCCTTGGAGAATCTTGGGCTAGTCAAGGCATGACAAAAGGAAGCTTGATTTTAAACCCCAAAGAGTTGGATTCTGAAGTTTTAATTATGTTCTACCTCAGGTCACAGATAGTTCCAGGAACATGGACAGCAGGAATATCCCACTAAAAATGTTTCTGTTCTGTGACCATGGGGGGGTAGGTGGATGGATACAGAGGCATATTTAATAAACCCATATTACATTTATGTTTAGTATAACTTTCTGTTTTATATTACCCAGAGGTATAGCACTTGCTTTTCATTATAACACGTGTGTATATTTTTCTCTATTAGATTCATGAGTATTTATGATGTTTCAACTTATGTAAGAGCTAGAAGTTGGCTTATGAAGTTTAAAAACATATTAACTTTCTTGGAATATCATGAAGATAAGACACCTCTTTTTCTATATGGGTAAGTACTGTGAACCTTTAATAGCAATGTACTTGAAAATATGACCTTTTCTACATTGTCAGAATAGATTACTTTGATCTTCCCTAAAAAAAAAACAAACAAACAAAACCCAACTAATATTATAGTCAAGTCTTATTGATTGAGTGCAAAAGGAACAAAGTGCTTGCTTCTCTTTCTCCATTCTGTTTTACCAATTTCATTGGCACCTCTATTAGAGAGTGGGTGGAAAAAAGATGAAAAGGATGGTCATATTTGGATTCTTCAAGTTTTAATTACCATGTCTTAGGGTCACATTACATGTTGGACTTCTTTCATATTCTTCTGGTATTCTTCTGGGATGAGCAGGGGTGAGAAATAGCAAACTCAAAGACTAGATCTAGCTCTCAACTTAATTTCATCTGTGCCATGGGATAGTTCTGTTGATGTCTATAATTAGGAAAAACACAGCATGGCCTTAATAATAATTATAACCAATGTCCAAAATAATGCAAGATACAGATTTTTCTTAACTTGTGTAGACTCTTTGTTTTGTTATATAAGTTGTGAGCTTATATACTTTTTAGAGCAGAAAGACAAGGTTTTTCTACTAACAAAAGATGTCAGGGCTTCCCTGGTGGTGCAGTGGTTGAGAGTCAGCCTGCCGATGCAGGGAACATGGGTTTGTGTCCCGGTCCGGGAAGATCCCACATGCCGTGGAGCGGCGGGGCCCATGAGCCATGGCTGCTGAGCCTGCGCATCCGGAGCCTGTGCTCCCCAATGGGAGAGGCCACAACAGTAAGAGGCCTGCGTACTGCAAAAAAAAAAAAAAAGATGTCAAATGAGAAAATACTGGGACCATTAATGCTAATAAATTTTAAGTGGGTGTTAACATGCTTTTCATAACAAATTATGATAATTTTTTACTTTCTTCCATTTATTAAGTTTACAGAAAAATATAAAAATTTAAAACCCTAGGATCTTGACATATATCCAAGTAACCTCTTTTTGTCAGCTTCTACTTTAGATGAATAGAAAAAAATTTTTTAAATGTCATAGTAATATTGAATATTTCATTCTGTTCCTAATTTTAAGCAGTGTTGATGTTTTTCTCTAAATTAATTTGTTTCTTGCTTTTGATGTATGAATTTTTGCATTGTTCCTATGTGTGATTAGCCTTGATTTTAGAAAATGCTCTCCAGACAAATCTCAAACAAACAATCCAACCTTACACCTAAAGGAGCTAGAAAAAGAAGAACAAACAAAGCCCTTAGTTAATAGAAAGGAAGAAATCATAAATATCAGAGCAGAAATATGTGAAAGAGAGACTAAAAAACAATAGAATAGATAAACGAAACTAAGAGCTGGTTCTTGGAAAAAATAAATAAAATTGATAAACCTTCAGCCCAACTCACCAAGAAAAAGAGAGGGCCCAAATCAATAAAATCAGATGAAAAAGAAGTTACAACTGAAATCACTGAGATACAAAGGATCACAAGAGAGTACTACAGTTATATGCCAATAAGATAGAAGAAATGGACAAATTCTTAGAAAGGTACGATCTCCCAAGACTGTAGCAGGAAGAAGTAGAAAATATGAACAGACCAATTACCAGTACTGAAATTGAATCAGTAATTTTAAAACTCCCAACAAACAAAATTCCAGGACCAGATGGCTTCACAGATGAATTCTACCAAACATTTAGAGAAGAGTTAACACATATCCTTATCAAATTATTCCCAAAAATTGCAGAGGCAGGAACGCTTCTGAAATCATTCTATAAAGCCAGCATTACCCTGATACCAAAACCAGGCAAAGATATCACAAAAAAAGGAAATTACAGGCCAATATCACTGATGAGCATATCAATAGATGCAAAAATCCTCAACAAAATATTAGCAAACCAAATTCAGCAATACATTGAAAGGATCATACACCATGATCAAGTGGGATTTGTCCCAAGGATGCAAGGATGGTTCAATATGTATGTATATATTCCATATATATAATGGAATATTACTCAGCCCCAGAAAAGAATGAAATCTTCCATTTGCCATGTGGAAGGACTTAGATGGTATTATGCTAAGTGAAGTAAGTCAGACAGAGAAAGTCAAATACTGTATGATTTCACTTATATGTGGGTTCTAAAAAAACAAAACAAATGAATAAACTTAACAAAAGAGAAACAGAGTCATAGATACAGAGAACAAACAGGTAGTGTCTAGAAGGGAAGGATCGGGGGAGGAAAGAAATAGTGAGGGAAATTAAAATGTACAAGCTTCCAGTTGCAAAATAAATGAGTAACCAGTATGAAATGTACAGTGTGGGCAATATAGTTAGTAACTATGTAGTATCTTTGTATGGTGACATATCATAACTAGACTTAGTGTGGTTATCATTTTAAAAGGTCTAGAAATATTGAATCAGTGTGTTGTGTAACAGGACCTAACATAGTGTTCTAGGTCAATCATACTTCAAAAACAAACCAACAAACAAATCCATAGAAAAAAAAGATCAGATTTGTGGTTACCAGAGGTGGGGGGCGGGAGAGGGGGAAGTGGATGAAAATAGTCACCAGGTACAATTTCCATTTATCAGATAAATAAGTACTAGGGAGGTAATGTATTACACCATGGTGAATATAGTTAACACTGCTGCATGTTACATATGAAAGCTGTTAAGGGAGTAAGTCCTAAGGGTTCTCATCACAAGGAGAAATTTTCTGTCTGTTTAACGTTGCATCTATATGAGATAATGGATGTTCACTACACTTCTCGTGATGATCAGTTTGTGATGTACGTAAGCCAAACCATTATGTTGTATATCTTAAAACTTATACAGTGCTGTATATCAATTATATCTTAAGAAAGATGGAAGAAAAACACCCCCCCCAAAAGCCACCCTCCCAAATGAATATGTATTTACAGTACCTATATTTTGGAAAAGGTTAATGAAAATGTTTCTTCTACCTGGGTGAATAATAAGCATAAGACATTAACTTAAAAAAAAAGCTCCTCAGCCCTGATCTAGATTACCAAGAGCCATATTTTTATCTTTTTCCCTTATGATTTTTATGTCTAGAAAGTATGGTTTAGATTTTTGCTTAGCTATTGTTTCATATTATTTGTATCTTTTTTCAAATTAATGTTAATATTTATTTAAACAAATGAACTTCAGATTTTAATTGTTATACCTTTAAAGTGATCTGACATTTTATTTGATCTCTTTTTTTTCAGGAATAATAAATTTCTGATTTTTATATATCACATTGTATTTTCAGAAGAATTTGAATATGCAGGACATATTATACGAATAATGTACATTTGTCCTATGATAATGCATCTATGGCCAATGGCAAGAGAATTAAATGTGTCAGCACTGATATTAGTAAACTACTATTTTGTATTTTTATATCTGTTAGAATCAGCATTGAAGGTACTGTTTAAAATAGAAATATATCCTATAAAAAGAACAGTTTAGATAATTTGAATCTATTTTTGTCATTTTTTGGAAATAATTGATACTAGAAGCCTTTTGTTGTAACAGTTGATAGGATCCTGGAATTTTAGTAATCTTTTTGAATTTTCTGAGTTTAATGATGAAATCAGTAAAACAGTCTTGGATATCAGATAAGAGAAATATCATAAAAGTGGAGAAAATCTCAAAGATCAGGCAAAAAAGAATTGAAAATCTAGACATTTGCTGTTTCCCTCAAATACTCCCTGTAACTATGCAAAGAATAAATAAGTGGATAAAAGCAAAATGGTTTGCTAGTTACTTGTCATAATATAAGATGAGAACTACTTTTTAGGATAAATGCTTCAAAGATGACTTATCAGCATTACTGTTTACATACTTTAATTATAATTAATAGTATTGCAATTAATCTGTTTAGTATTTTTCATTGCTTTTCTTTGGCATTACAGCTTCATAATAGATTATGTGTATTTGGAATCAAATTATAATTTTTGATGTAGGATTTTTTTGAATTTCAAATGAATGACTTAAAACCCAACTTTTGGAATATAACTTATTTGTAGTTGAGGATTTAACTGTTAATTTTAAAGAATCCCCTCCCCATATCATTGTATAGTGCTATGAAATGATGTACATTCTATATGTTTTCTAAACAGATAACCATTTTGAAAAGCAGATATTTTCATCAACATTGGAATACTTTGGAATTTTTTATCATGCTTATTGGAATCGTTGATATATTTTGTATATACTTTGTCAGATTGAGACCAGACCACTTGGTTCTTATTCAGTTTACAGTAATAATAGGTTATTTCAGAATAATTAGATTTATTCCTCTTATCAAGGTAAAACTTCAAATTTTAAAATACTTTTTTTTTCCCTATACTATTTGTTGAATGAATTAAGAAACCTCACTATTTTGAAAGAAATGAGGGAGGGAGCTGTCTTTTCTCCTGGAACCCTCTCTTTATAGGTATCTGCATGGTTCACTCTCTCACCCCCTTCAAGTCATTGCTCAAATCTCACCTTCTCATGGAGAACGTCTTCCCTGACCTTCTTTTACGCTACGTAAAATGGCAACCTGCCCTCCATACTCCCAGCGTGTTCCACCCATCTCTCTGGTCCCCCTCCACTTGTTTAAATTTTAATTTTTCTGCGTAGCACTTATCACTTTTTTACCGTATGTTATATGTGCTTTCCACAAGGCAGGGATCTTTGTTTTGGTCACTGATGTAACCTATGGCTCCAGAATGGTACCTAGTATATAGTAAGTACTTAATAAGTTATTTATTGAATGAATAAATGAAAACAGTGGTGCCCCTGCAGCAGGATTACCCAGAAACAAGTTCTTCACGTTTTAGTAAAATTTGCTCATAAAGCCCTAACTGTGTAGAAGCACAACAATATTTACCCTGGAGCCCACACTACTTACATACCCCACTGCCTATGAAGTTCAGTTTTACTGTGGCCTTCAGTCTCCTTAACAATGACCATTTCTTCTTTTCGTGGCTCTGGTTTTGATTCTGAAGGTAGATCTTCAGATTTTCAGTCTCCGTTCTTAAGCCTCCTTTCTCTTCCCAATGCAGTTGCATTATATAAGCTTTTAACTTGGGTGCTTTAGATGATTTCACTTGCCACTCCATATTTTTGAGTTGCTTAATTCTTATTACATCAAATAAGTCTGTTAGTATGTATTGAAGTTATAGAGGCTTAATATGAATAAACATTGCTGTAAACCCTGACGGCAAAAGGCATACATTAGAATCCTCCATCTAGTCCCCGTTCTCCAAGCAATTTTATAGTGATCTTAAAGGCAAAATCGTCTGAATGCCCAGACTTGTGTTTGTTGACTTCCTTTTTTTGTTCCTTACTTGATTCTATATTAATGTTACCAAACTTTAGTGTTCATAAGGATGACTCTACAGAGTTGTATGCACAATTTATTTATGAGTTTTTCCCTATGAGCTGAGTTTAGAGCAAGTGTCGACATAAGGTATAACCCATTATAATACAAACGACTCTAGAAATGAGGGTATGTAGAATGAGGCTAAGTCTTAATGTGGAAGGTAGAGGCGTCCTTAGATAATCAGTTTTTATACAGGGATCTTATGCAGATGAATGTAAAATTATTATTTTAGAGGGAATACTTTGTGAAAAGTCTCTCTAGGTGAAATAAAGACTTAAAGATGTGTTATTGTGGAAGTCAGCCCTATTTAAAGTGTGAACTAGTTGCTATTTCTGTTTAACATGCTCTGACAAGTCCCAGTGGAGTGTATTTAAGTAAATATAGTCATGATTAGCTTTTGTTTACTGAGCAGTTACTATGTTCCAGGAACTGTGCAGACCACTTTACTTACATTATCTAGTTAAATTGTTATAAGAGCCCTGTGAAGTAGGTGTCACCACTTTATCAAGTTAGGTGTCCTAATAGCCAGTCTCAGCAGAGTGTGGCTTTCAAAAGAAACAAATCTGTATTGGAAAACTTCGAAGAATATTGGAGACCTTTACTTCAGATCGGCCCAGGGGGTGCCAGTGCATCATGGAATAAAACTTTATAAAAATCCTCTTTAATATCTCTCCCTCTGCCCAAAGTTTCACAACCAGAATAACAGTTTTTAAAAAAATCCGTCCCTTCTCTGCTCTTGTGACTCCTTCTCTGTGATGTTCTTTTCCTGGTCACATCTTCCTCCTGTGTTACCTGGCCCCTCACCATCCTCCCTGTGTTCTGATGTGCATCTGTCTCTGTGATTCACTGCATTGCTCATGAGGGCCACTCCACTGGAATTCTGTTACTTAGGTATTATTATCCTCATTGAACAGATGAGGACACTGAGTCCTTGGAGTCACTAAGTAACTTGCTCAAGGTCACAGAGCTGGTGAGTAACAGAGCTTGTACTTGAACCCAGGGAGGTTTATATTTAAAAATCCCACTCAGTCACTGCGCTCTCCTTCCTCAGCTTATGATTTGAGAAATTTAGAGCTAAGGAGGATCTTAGATACCCTAAGGTCCTTATCTTACAAGTGGAGAAACTGAGGTGTAGAGAGATTTATTCGGTTGGTTACTATCACCCAGGTTATTGGGGTGACCTCTCTTGTCTCCTGAAAACTGGTGATATGGAGAATGAGGGAAAGCGCAGGGTAGGGATTTCCCCTTAAAGCTACAGAACAGTTATTCATTGAGCTTTCATTTCTTTAGAGTGGCTCTCAAACTTGAGTGTGCATAGAATCACCTGGAGGACTTGTTAAAGCACCGATTTTGGGCCCATCCCCAGAGTTTCTGATTCAGCAGGTCTGGAGTGGGGCCTGAGAATTTGTGTTTCAGCAATGGCGTCACATTTGTGTTTCTAACAAGCTTGTTAGAAATGACACTTTGAGAACATCTGCCTTAGAGGGTGCTTTTCCTCCTTAAATTTTCAGTTTTTTTCTCTCTGTTATTCCAGGTACTAATACCACTGCTGATGAATATTGTAGATGTGCAGATCAAAAAGCGCCTCAGCTTGATGTATAGTATTACAAAAGGCTATGTCAAAAGTCAAGAGGATACCAAGTTTTTAATAAAACAAATTTCTAGCCGAGAATCAATAAATCAGGTGAGAGACAAGCACTGGTCATTTGGGGAAAACATCACTTAGGTGTCTTGATTTCTTTTAAGACCATTTCTGCATGTATTTGACCCAACAGGTAAATTATATCAAGTGAAAGGGATTCAGTTGTTTATTATGTGATACGAAGTGCTGCAGAGAACAGTCTCTGCTCTTTAAATTTTAGCTATGATTATCAAACTCATTTATGATCTTCAGAGAAGAAAATCTATTCGTTTTTATTTTCTGAGTGCTGAGTAGAGATTCTGTCTGTCTTTGTAACACTCTCAAAGGGTAGGACACTTGAAATAGGCTTCATGTAGGAAATGAGACGTGAATAAGGCTTTAAGGAAAGGGTAGGTCTGAAGTGGCGGGAGAGAGAGGGAAAGAGAACAAAGAATTGACAGTGAAAATTTCAAATGCTGGTACTGAGGAGTGCATGAGTGGTAGTATGTATTATTATTATTTTTTATCATTCAAGATCCTCCTCATTTCCAGGCAGTATGAGTTAAGTACCAAATGGGAGATGAGGACGTAAGCACATTAGGAACTCATAGGTGGAATGAATCACCTCCTAACCAGCTTCCCTCACACCAGTCTGTCCACTTCAGGCCCCTCTGCAATTTAGCAGAGTCACGTTCCTAAAAGGGCTATTTTAACTTTCATATATGATTTTCTGCTCTAGAGTATTCAATTCCATGGCCTAAGAGGTAAGGTCTTTGAATATACAGACACAGACACGCACACAGAACACTTATGGTAAAAAATATTCATGCATAATTTTGCAACTTGGAAATAATATAATAAAAGAAATAAAATTATCCGTCTCAGCCCTCCACTCTACCATCTCCCAGAGACAGCCCCAAAGCCACCACTCCTGGGTTAAATTCCTCTACTATTAGGCAATAATTTTAATAATATGCATGTGTATTTCTTTTTTTTTGGAATTTTATTTTATTTATTTTTTTATACAACAGGTTCTTATTAATCATCAGTTTTATACACATCAATGTATACATGTCAGTCCCAATCGCCCAATTCATCAAACTATCAATTAAATCTATCTGGTCTATCATGTCATTTAAACCTTCTGTTTCTTATTTATTTTTATTTTGGATGATCTGGCCATTGGCGTAAGTGAGGTGTTAAAGTCCCAATGGGTCTCGGCTTGTTTCTCCTTGAGTTTATCCTGTATGGGACTCGCTGTGCTTCCTGGACTTGGGTGGCTATTTCCTTTCCCATGTTAGGAAGATTTTCAACTATAATCTCTTCAGATATTTTCTCGGGTCCTTTCTCTCTCTCTTCTCCTTCTGGGACCCCTATAATGCGAATGTTGTTGCGTTTCATGTTGTCCCAGAGGTCTCTTAGGCTGTCCTCATTTCTTTTCAGTGTTTTTTCTTTATTCTGTTCCACAGCAGTGAATTCCACCATTCTTTCTTCCAGGTCATTTATCCATTCTTCTGCGTCAGTTGTTTTGCTATTGATTCCTTCTAGTGTAGTTTTCATTTCAGTTATTGTATTGTTCATCTCTGTTTGTTTGTTCTTTAATTCTTCTAGTTCTTTGTTAAACATTTCTTGCATCTTCTCGATCTTTGCCTCCATTCTTTTTCCGAGGTCCTGGATCATCTTCACTATCATTATTCTGAATTCTTTTTTTGGAAGGTTGGCTATCTCCACATCATTTAGTTGTTTTTCTGTAGTTTTATCTTGTTCCTTCATCTGGTACATAGCCCTCTGCCTTTTCATGTTGTTTGTGTTTCTGTGAATGTGGTTTTTGTTCCACTGGCTACAGGATTGTTGTTCTTCTTGCTTCTGCTGTCTGCCCTCTGGTGGATCTAATTCTTGATTTATTATTTCTAAACAGCCTTTCTTTACTCTTTGCTGTGCAATATAAGGAGATTAAACATTCATCTCCTTTAACCTTTTCTTTTTCTCTCTTAAATTTTTGGAGCTATTATTTTTACAGGCAGACAGTTTATAACATTTACCTTCTATGCTGTAAGTATAATTGTCTTCATTCTTTTCAGTAAATGACTCTATACATGGAAAACCAAAAAACAACCTCTACTTTATGATTATATAAATATTATGATTGTATAAATTTTATTCACTCTAGAACCTATCATTTGATTGAATCCATAACAAAGGAAATACTATCCTATGTCATTAAACCTTTTGTACTTGAAGGAGACTCTTCTCTATGAAACAGCAAATGAATTAATTTTTTTTAACAATAACTTCCTTCTCTTCCTTTAGGTTATATTCCTCAGCCACTCTTTCTGGAGTCTCATGTGAGCTCCTTTTTTACTTTCCTTTCTATTATGCTGGATTATGTCCATAAGAAATTTTTTCCATACGTACAAAAAATTTTCCGTAAGTCCAAAATTCTTTTTGTTTTGATTTTGATTTTAATAGTTTGACTCTCCAAAACCATTTTCCTGAAATCATTGCCCCTCTGTCTTCAGCATTGCTGACACAAGACTGATTTTACTTTTGCTTTTGTAGGTGACTTTTTCCCTCATTCTTTAAAGTCTTTGGGATTTTCTTTTTATCCTTGGAGTTCTGAAATTTCACCAAGATATGTCTACGTGTGATTTTTTTTTTAATTTGTCCCGTTCAGCACATGGTGGAGCCTTTATAATCTGAAGATTACCATCCTCCTTCTATTACTTCTTTGATTATTTTCTCCCCTCTGTGGTTTCTATTTTCTCCTTTTGGCACTCTTTTAAAGAGTTTTGAATATCTGTGTTTAGTCCCTCTTTCAACTTTCCTCATAACTTTCAACTCTTTCCTCTTTGTATTGAGAACCCCCAGTTTGATTTTCCAGGTTCCTAAGTCAGTCTTTAGCTGTGTCTATTCTGTTATTCAGCCCATCTGCTAACTTTTTTTTTTGACAAATACTTTTTGTCAAGCAATCAAGAACTTTGATTGCTTCTTTTTCATAGTAACTGTTTCTTTTCTGTTTTTAAAAGAATGTGATATTTTCTTGAACCTCTTTATTTTAAGAATTTCTGTTTCCTGTATCAGTTCTGCTTCTTCGAGGTTCATTCTTCTATTTGTCGTGTTTGGTTCTTATCTTTCATTCAGTTTTTCCACCCAGTGTTTGGTGATTTGGGGTTATATTTTCATATATGTAGATGAAAATCTAAATTGAGTAGTAGCAATAGCTAAAGGGTGTTTTCTCAGCCCACGTGAGACTCCTGAGTTTTAATCCAAGAATGAATTTAAATCCTAATTACTGAAGCCCTAGATCTTATAATTGTGTGTGTAAAAACAAAATCAGGGTGCGCTGGGGGTTATGTCTTCCGGTTGTTATGCCTATTTTTTGTGATGAGTGTTGGTTGCCTCAGGTTCTTGGCCAAGAAAGAGAGCCTCTTTCTTTATCAAGTTCAGGAGAGGGAGAGGCTGTGAAGACACCTAATTTAATGTTTTAATTTTTCATTTCTAAAGTACATAAAAGATATATTGTTAAATATCTTTAGCATTTAAGATTTCTTTTTTATAATCAGGTACCACTATAGGAAGAGTATACCTGAATTTTAGGAAGGCATCTGACATCTTATATGATATCCTTATGGACTGGATAGAGAAATATTATCTAGATTTATCACAGGAGTATTGATTATTGGATCAAATGTTAATGTACAACAGAATTCTGTCCTGTTGATTTACTTAGAATATTGGAGAAGAAAATTAAAAGAACTACTGAAAGTTTAGGTTGATCTCTATTAGAAAGAACATAAAGCTATTCATAGGAGAAAATATTTCAGAAACAGGAAGAGGAGAGAAGAAAAACAAGAGCCAGTGGGGGAAGTTAAGAATGTGTTTTGAGGAGTTTGGTTGAAGGTGTAGCGATTTGGGGGCAGAGATTTGCCTGGAAGTGTAAGACATGAAAAGAATTCCCCTTTGGCATTTTTAAAGGAGACTTCTGTAAACATTTAACTGTCTTATTGAGTTGTGTTTAGATATCGGACTGGTGTTTATTCTGAAAGTGACACGGTTCAAGAACCTGGCCAGTGGCAGCTCACCTTTAGAGAAGTCACATGTATGTCTAGGCTTTCATGGTTATTTTCTCTTTGTGGGCAGGAGTCGGTTCCTAATAGTGTCTTATGCAACGTCATTCTGTGGCAGTTTTACAGAGCTGGTAGTATGAAGGGGGCTTAGCTGCTGTCTGTGAACTGTTGCAAGCAGGGCCGGAGCACAGTATGTGGGTGTCACGTGCAGGCTAATAGTTTGGTACCTTCACATTGCTGATTCAGTGTTATCAAGTGAGAAGAAAGAATTTAATAAAAATTATATACTCAGGGGATTCCCTGGCAGTCCAGTAGTTAGGACTCCATGCTTTCACTGCCAAGGGTACGGATTCCATCCCTGGTCGGGGAACTAAGATCCTGCAAGACGTGCGGTGGCCAAAAAAAAAAAAAAAAAATTGTATACTTCATTCTTACATCCAAAATGAGTGATTAATATGACTTCTCTAAACAGAACAACACACACTTTAACTGCTTAAGCTTTAGATAACAAACCAGCTGTTCCTTGTAAATAGGAAGATACCATGCATGATTTGGGTGCAGAATTTCAGCCATCTGTACCTGACCATCCTAGAGAACTGTCAGTTGTTTAGTCCCAGAGCTGTTGATGTGGCCAAGCGGAAGCTCCAGAAGGACTCAAACCTAGAGGGCAAGCTCCATGTAGAGCCATGCCTGGGGACATGGTGGGAATTGGACAAATACCTACTGTGTGAATGAACAGAGATGGGTTAGCCCAGAGTGGACCTCTTTCTTCAGTTATGTCAGGAGTTATCTGTAGGAAACATGACCTACTTGACACCATATTTTCTCATTATTCCACTCGTTTTTGCACTCCCGATAGACTGGCTTCCCAAACAACAGCTTCTCTGTTGGCCACCCTCTCGTGGCGCGCTATCTATGAGAGTTCTCCTTGATGCACAGTGGAGTGTACACTAGTCTTTTCTAAGAAATACTAGGCACAGTAGTTATGTAAGCTACTACACAGCATCCATTGCGCTATGAGTGTGAGCCTGGGGAAAGCAGCAGAATTGACAGAGAGGGAAGATTTGAGCTAAATATCTCCCCCAAACGCTAATCTAAGTGAGATTTCTTCTACCGTACTTCTTTTTTTTTTTAATTTTGTCTATTTAATTTATTTATTTTTGGCTGCATTGGGTCTTCATTGCTGCACGCAGGCTTTCTCTAGTTGTGGTGAGCGGGGGCTACTCTTCGTTGTGGTGCACAGGCTTCTCATTGCGGTGGCTTCTCTTGTAGTGGAGCACGGGCTCTAGGCGCGTGGGCTTCAGTAGTTGTGGCTTGCAGGCTCTATAGCACAGGCTCAGTAGTTGCAGTGCACGGGCTTAGTTGCTCTGTGGCATGTGGGATCTTCCTAGACCAGGGCCTGAACCTGTGTCCCCTGCATTGGCAGGCGGATTCTTAACCACTGCGCCACCAGGGAAGCCCCTACCATACTTCTTTTTCTCAGGTTTTAAAGCCAGTAATGCACTTGGTGTAATTAGAAATTAATGTTTTTTTTAACTTCTCACAGAAATTATATGAAATTTTGGAAACCAACAAACGAGACGCTGTCAAAGAACTAGGTAAGTAGTTGGAATATCTAATTTCCTGAAATCACACCTTATCATCCCATAATTTAACCAAAGGAAGACAAGTTCATGCTTTCATTCAGTCATTCACTCATTCATTTATTCGTTCAATAAGCATTTTTTGAACCCGTTTAATGGGCCAGGTGTACATAAAGTGTAGATCCTGGTGGGAAGTGTGAGCATGTCAATAGATAATTGCAGAAAGTTAGAGGAGTTCTATTATTTGCTATGGAAGCATAAAAGAAAAAATGAAGAGTGCAGAAAGTGTATTAAGGTGGCAAGATCAGATTCCTTAAGGCAGTGGTCCCCAACCTTTTTGGCATCAGGGACCAGTTTCTTGGAAAACAATTTTTCCACAGACGGTGGGTGGGGGGATGGTTTCGGGATGACTCAAGCACATTACATTTATCGTGCACTTTATTTCTATTATTATTACGTTGTGTTGCTTATGTCCAGTCTACTCCGTCATCTCATTTTGGTTGCTGTCACGGCAGAAAACCCTGCTTCACAAAGATAGGATGTTGGAAATGGAAGCAGGCTTTTCAGTGCTTTTGTGGCAATCTCAGGGTATTCCGCCTTGACTTTAATCCAGAACACATGGAGATTTGAAGTTGTCTCAAGCGGACTTTTTTTTTTTTTTTTGCGGTACGCGGTCCTCTCACTGCTGTGGCCTCTCCCGTTGCGGAGCACAGGCTCCGGACGCGCAGGCTCAGCGGCCACGGCTCACAGGCCCAGCCGCTCCGCGGCACGTGGGATCTTCCCAGACTGGGGCGCGAACCTGTGTCCCCTGCATCGGCAGGCGGAATCTCAACCACTGCACCACCAGGGAGGCCCTCAAGCGTACTTTTAAGGCCACCGTCATTTGCCACCTCAAGCAGTTGATCCTCTTCTAGCACGGACAAAGTCGATTCACCTGGCTTATTCACAAATGGGTCGCAGATCCATTCCTTCCCAGTTTGGGGGTCTTTTGTGGTTGGGAAGTAATGCTCAAACTCTTTTGAAAGCTGAGGTAGGTGATCATGCACCAGCTGGGAGAGAGAAGGCCCTGGCTCAGTCTCTTTCAAAATCTCTTCTAATGTTTAAAACATGTCAAAAATCCCAGTGTTCCCTGATCTCCTCCATAATTCCAGTTTGGCTTTGAATGCAGCCACTTTATCTGCCGACTTGAACACAGTTGTCATTCTCCCCTGAAATGACAGATTGAGTTCGTTGAGCTGGTTAAATGTGTCACACAAGTAAGCAAGTTTTGTGACCCATTCTGTGTCACTGAAATATGCTGTCAGTGGTGACTGTTTTTCTAAAAGAAATCTCTGGAACAGCTCTTGTAACTCAAACACTCTGGCCAGTGATCTACCTTTAGAAGCCATCTCACTTCTGTGTATAAGAGAAGATGTGTGTGTTCTGTGTCCATCTCCTCAGAGAGCTGCGCAAACAGACGTGAGTTAAGGACGTGTACTTTAATGTAGTTGATAATTTTAATCATATCCTGCAAAACGTTGTTAAGTTCAGGTGACATTTTTCGGCTAGCCAGCATTTCTCTGTGGATGACACAGTGCGTAGACTCACATTCAGAAGCGACCTCTTTGACCCGAGTAGTGAAACCAGAAAGATGTCTAGTCATGGCAGCTGTTCCATCCATGCATATACTGACACAAAATGACCAATTCAGTTTTCCTGATATGTAATCATTCAGAGACTTGAATAGTTCTGCAGCTGTGGTGTTGGTTGGCAGCAAAAGTACACATAACATATCCTCATGCACATCCTCCTGAAATATATATCGCACAAAGACAAGCATTGTTGCCTTGGTGTCAACATCAGTAGACTCGTCAACCTGGGTTGCGTACCACGGTGACTCATTAATCCTCTCTAACAATTGTGCCTCACTAACCTCTGCTGTTTCACCAATTCATCTAGTTATGGTGCTAGCTGAAAGAGGAACACGTGTCACCTTTTGAACTGCAGCCTCTCCTAAAAGTTCATGACAAATGTCCTTAGCAGCAGGCAGGATCAACTCTTCACCAGTAGTAAAGGGCTTCTTAGCTTTAGCAATGTGGTTAGCCACTAAGAATGATGCTCTCAGTGCAGACACATTTGATGAAATGGTGGCCTTCAATAATTGCTTCTGTTCTTCGTGTTCACACTTTTTTCTTTTGAAAACTCCAAAGGCTTGTCTTTTAATGCAGCATGCTTGGTCTCCATGTGGCAAAGCAGTTTTGAAGGTTTCATAGTTTCATTGGATAGCAGGTTACTACATATTATACAAAGTGGGCTTGGAGAATGTGAATCACCTGTTGCAATGAACCTATAAGTAAGACTCTTGGTATTTTCTTTCTTTTTCTTTTAATTTTTAAATTTTTATTGGAGTATAATCGCTTTACAATGTTATGTTAGTTTCTGCTATACAATGAAGTGAATCAGCTATATGTATACCTATATCCCCTCCCTCTTGGTCCCCCTCCCACTGCCCCCATTCCACCCATCTAGGTCATCACAGAGCACAGAGCTGAGCTCCCTGTACTATACAGCAGGTTCCCACCAGCAATCTATTTTACCCATGGTAGTGTGTTTATGTCAAACCTAATCTCCCAATTCGTCCCACCCTCCCCTTCCCCACCCCCATGCCCATATGTCTGTTCTCTACATCTATATCTATATTCCTGCCCTGCAAATAGGTTGGTTCATCTGTACCATTTTTCTAGAATCCACATATATGCGTTACTATACAATATTTGTTTTTCTCTTTCTGGCTTACTTCACTCTGTATGACAGACTTTAGGTCCATCCACATCTCTACAAATGACCCAATTTCGTTCCTTTTTATGGCTGTGTAATATTCCATTGTATATATGTACTGCATCTTCTTTCTTCATTCATTTGTTTTTGGACATTTAGGTTGTTTCCATGTCCTGGCTATTATAAATAGTGCTGCAATGAACATTGGGGTACATGTGTCCTTTTTTTTAAAAATTTTATTTAAATTTATTTATTTTTGGCTGTGTTGAGTCTTTGTTGCTGCATGCAGTCTTTTCTCTAGTTGTGATGAGTGGGGGCTTTTCATTGCGGTGCGCGGGTTTCTCATTGTGGTGGCTTCTCTTGTGGAGCGTGGGCTCTAGGTGTGCAGGCTTCAGTAGTTGTGGCACATGGGATTCAGTAGTTGTGGCACATGGGATTCAGTAGTTGTGGGGCACGGGCTCCAGAGCACAGGCTCAGGAGTTATGGCATACAGGCTTTGTTGCTCTGTGGCATGTCAGATCTTCCCAGACCAGGACTTGAACCCTTATCCCCTGCATTGGCAGGTGGATTCTTAACCACTGTGCCACCAAGGAAGCCCCCATGTGTCGTTTTGAATTATGGTATTCTCAGGGTATATGCCCAGTAGTGGGATTACTGGGTCATATGGTAGTTCTATATATAGTTTTTTAAGGAACCTGCATACTGCTCTCCACAGTGGCTGTATCAATTTACATTCCCACCAACAGTGCAAAAGGGTTCCCTTTTCTCCACACCGTCTCCAGCATTTATTGTGTGTAGATTTTTTGATGATGGCCATTTTGACCGGTGTGAGGTGATACTTCATTGTAGTTTTAATTTGCCTTTCTCTAATAATTAGTGAGGTTGAGATCTTTTCATGTGCCTCTTGGCCATCTGTATGTCTTCTTTGGAGAAATGTCTATTTAGGCCTTCCACCCAGTTTTTAGTTGAATTGTTTGTTTTTTTGATATTGAGCTCCATGAGCTCTTTGTATATTTTGGAGATGAATCCTTTGTCACATTGCTTCGTTTGCAAATATTTTCTCCCATTCTGAGGGTTGTCTTTTCATCTTGTTTATGGCTTCCTTTGCTGTGCAAAAGCTTTTAAGTTTAATTAGGACCCATTTGTTTATTTTTGTTTTTATTTTCACTACTCTAGGAGGTGGATCAAAAAAGATCTTGCTGTGGTTTATCTCAAAGAATGTTTTTCCTATGTTTTCCTCTAAGAGTTTTATAGTGTCCAGTCTTACATTTAGGTCTTTAATCAATTTTGAGTTTATTTTTGTGTATGGTGGTGGGGAGTGTTCTAATTTCATTCTTTTACATGTAGCTGTCCAGTTTTCCCAGCATCACTTATTGAAGAGGCTGTGTTTTCTCCATTGTATATCCGTGCCTCCTTTGTCATAAATTAGGTGATCATAGATGTGTGGGTTTATCTCTGGACTTTCTGTCCTGTACCACTGATACATATTTCTGTTTTTGTGCCAGTACCATACTATCTTGATTGCTGTAGCTTTGTAGTATAGTCTGAAGTCGAGGAGCCTGATTCCTCCAGCTGCGTTTTTCCTTCTCAAGATTACTTTGGCTATTCGGGGTCTTTTGTGTTTCCATATAAGCTGTACAATTTTTTGTTCTAATTCTGTGAAGAATGCCATTGATAGTTTGATAGGGATTGCATTGAGTCTGTAGATTTCTTTCAGTAGTATAGTCGTCTTCACAATATTGATTCTTCCAATCCAAGAACATGGTATATTTCTCCATCTGTTTATGTCATCGTTGTTTTCTTTCATCAGTGTTTTATAGTCTTCTGAGTACAAGTCTTTTGCCTGCTTAGGTAGGTTTATTCCTAGGTATTTTATTCTTTTTGTTACGATAGTAAATGGGAGTGTTTCCTTAATTTCTCTTTCAGATTTTTTGTTGTTAGTGTATAGGAATGCCAGAGATTTCTGTGCATTAATTTTGTATCCTTCAACCTTACCAAATTCATTGATTAGTTCTAATAGTTTTCTGGTGGCATCTTTAGGATTATCTATGTGTAGTATCTTGTCATCTGCAAGCAGTGACAGTTTTACTGCTTCTTTTCCAATTTGGATTCGTTTTATTTCTTTTTCTTCTCTGATTGCCATGGCTAGGACTTCCAAAACTATGCTGAATAAAAGTGATCTCTTGGTTATGTAGTATTGCATGTTTAGCCTCCATATATTTGTGTTTTTTACAGGTTTTTCTTCCTGTAATTGATTTCTAATCTCATAGCATTGTGGTAAGAAAAGATGCTTCCTATCGACATATATACAATACCGAGTGTAAAATAATTAGCTAGTGGGAAGCAGCGTAGTATAGGGAAATCAGCTCAGTGCTTTCCAATGACCTAGAGAGGTGGGGCAGGGAGGGTGGGAGGGAGGCTCAAGAGGGAGGGGATATGGGGATATATGTATGCACATGGCTGATTCACTTTGTTGTACAACAGAAACTAACACAGTATTGTGAAGCAATTATACTCCAATAAAGATCTATTTAAAAAAAAAGAAAGAAAGAATGCTTGAGAAGAAACAAGTGCTTGTGCACTTGAGAAGAAAGTGTATTCTGCCACTTTCGGTGGAATGTCATATAAATATCAGTTAAATCTTTCTGGTCTGTTGTGTCATTTAAAGCTTGTGTTTCCTTATTTATTTTCTGTTTGGATGGTCTGTCCATTGGTGTAAGTGTGGTGTTAAAGTCCCCTACTATTATTGTGTTACCGTCAATTTCCCCTTTTATGGCTGTTAGGATTTGCCCTATGTATTGAGGAGCTCCTATGTTGGGTGCATAAATATTTATAATTGTTATATCTTCGTCTTGGATTGATCCCTTGATCATTATGTAATGTCCTTCCTTATCTCTTGTAACAGTCTTTATTTTAAAGTCTATTTTATCTGATATGAGTATTGCTACTCCAGCTTTCTTTTGATTTCCATTTTCATGGAATATCTTTTTCCATGCCTTCACTTTGAGTCTGTGTGTGTCCCTAGGTCTGAAGTGGGTTTCTTATAGACAGCATATATATGGGTCATGTTTTTGTATCCATTTAGTGAGCCTGTGTCTTTTGGTTGGAGCAGTTAATCCATTTACATTCAAGTTTATTATCGATATGTATGTTCCTATCACCATTTTCTTAATTGTTATGGGGTGTTTTTGTGGGTCATTTTCTTCTCTTGTGTTTCCCACCTAGAGAATTTTCTTTAGCAGTTGTTGTAAAGCTGGTTTGGTGGTGCTGAATACTCTTAGCTTTTGCTTGTCTGTAAAGCTTTTGATTTCTCCATCGAATCTGAATGAGATCCTTGCTGGGTAGAGTAATCTTGGTTGTAGATTTTTCTCTTTCATCACTTTTAGTATATCCTGCCACTCCCTTCTGGCCTGCAGAGTGTCTGCTGAAAAATCAGCTGATAACCTTATGGGGATTCTTTTATATATTATTTTTGGTTTTTCTCTTGCTGCTCTTAATATTTTTTCTTTGAGTTTAATTTTTGTTAGTTTGATTAATATGTGTCTTGGTGTGTTTTTCTTAGGGTTTATCCTGTATGGGACTCTCTGCACTTCGTGGACTTGGGTGACTATTTCCTTTCCCATGTTTGGGAAGTTTTCACCTATAATCTCTTCAAATATTTTCTCAGACTCTTTCTTTTTCTCTTCTTCTTCTGGGACCCCTATAATTTGAATGTTGGTGCATTTAGTGTTGTCCCAGAGGTCTCTGAGATTGTCTTCAGTTCTTTTCATTGCTTTTTCTTTGTTCTGCTCCTCAGCAGTTATTTCCACCATTCTGTCTTCCAGCTCACTTATTCATTCTTCTGCCTCATTTTTTCTGCTCTTGATTCCCTCTAGTGTATTTTTCATTTCAATTATTATGTTGTTCATCTCTGTTTGTTCTTAGTTCTGCTAGATCTTTGTTAAACAGTTCTCTTATTTTCTTGATCTGTGCCTCCATTCTATTTCCAAGATTTTGGATCATCTTTACTATCATTACTCTGAATTCTTTTTCAGGTAGATTGCCTATTTCCTCTTCATTTATTTGGTCTTGTTGGTTTTTACCTTGGTCCTTCATCTGTGACATATATTTTTGTCATCTCATTGTTTTTTTTCCTGATGGGTGGGATTTTGTTCCTGTCTTACTCGTTGTTTGGCCCGAGGCTTCCAGCACTGGAGTTTGTAGGCTGTTAGGTAGAGCTGGGTCTTGTTGGCAAGATGAGAACCTCCGGGAGACCTCACTCTGATAAATATTCCCTGGGATCTGAGGTTCTCTGTTAGTCCCATTGTTTGGACTCAGAGTTCCCACTGCAGGAGCTCAGGCCTGACCCCTGGCTCGTGAATCAAGATCCTGCAAGCCTTGCAGAGCAGGAAAAGAAAAAAAAAAAAGGAGCAGAACAATATCAAAGAGTAAAACAGAAAATAAGATTAGAAAACTAACAGATATGTTAGAAAAAAATAAAAATGTAGATAAAATACAGATATATTAGAAAAAAATATATATATGTTAGAAAAAATAAAAATAAAAAATATAAATTTCTCTATATATTTTTATAAATAAAAAAATATACAAAAAACTAACAGATATGTTAGAAAAAGTAAAAATATAAATATAAAAAAATAAAAATATTTTTTAAATAAAAATAAAAATACTGAATACAACTGGAAGGTGAAACAGAATCACAATAGCGAAAAAGAGTCGAAAAAGGGACAAGGCCTTGGCTGTTGTGGGTGGGGCTTAGGCAGGAGCAGGGTTTAGGCAGTTGGCGGGGCCTATGCTTAGGTCCCACAGGGCCTGAAAAGGCCCTGAGGGGTGGGAGGTGAGGCTTAGGCTCAATGTGGCAGGAGGGGCCCAGGAGTGCCTCTGGCCTCAGAGGGCAGGGGACCAGATCCAGGACCCCAGCAGGCTCCCTGGGCACCAGTGGGTGGGGGAAACGCTAGGCATGTTTCCCCCAACTCTGATCCCAGAGGGTCCCTTCCCATTGGCCTCTCTTCTTCTGGCCCCCACCCCATGCCCCTAGGACCCCCGCAGCTGGAGGGAGCCTTGGAGGTGGAGGATCAGGCCCAGGAGCAGGCTTCCAGGGGCCCAATTGCATGGGGAAAACGCCCATGGTACTTCCCCTGATCCTCCCTGTCCGCTTCTCCTTTTGGTCCCGCCACCCCCGCCCAGGCCCAACGTCTTTCAGAGGGGGCCTTAGAGGGTGAAGGACTCAGTCTGGAAGCCCAGCAGGCTTGTGGGCCGATTGGGCAGGGAAAACACTAGGTGTGGTTCCCTCTGATCCTCTGTATCCCTGAGGGTCCCTGCAGGCATGGGAACCCTTCCCCTCTCCCAGCCACCCCTCAGCAGTGCTGGTCCTGTCCGGCCTCCACTTCTCCTTCCCCCTCACTACCCCCACGTCCTATCCAGTCACTCAGGGGTTCCTCCCGCCTCCTTGGGCATCGAGTTCCCCCACCAGTGTCCAGCAGGCACCCTAGTTGTGGGGAGACATGAACTCTGTGTCCTCCCATGCTGCCATCTTGACTCTGCCCGAAATTGAATCTAGCTGAACTTCATAGTCATCTCCAAGATTTGTAGTTACCTGAGGAAAAAATTACAATGCCTGCCAAAACTAGCCAAGAGGGAAGGAGATGTGTTCACATTTTTTTTCTTTTGGAAAACTCCACAAAGTCTTGTCGTTTAATGCAGGGTGCTTGGTCTCCATGTGGAGAAGCAGTTTTGAAGGTTTCGTGGCTTCCTTGGGTAGCCGGTCACCACATATTATACAAGGCGGGCTTGGAGAATGTGAATTACCTGTTGCAGTGAACCTGTAATTTAAGTAGGACCCTCAGTATTTTCTTTGAAATGCAGCTTTCTTTTTGTTGGCAGTCTTAGAGTCTTCTGCTCTAAGGGTCTTTACCCCTTTTCAAAGAAGCCCTCCAGTGATGCTTGTTTTTTACTCATTTTGGCTAGGGTTAGCTTGTGGGCTTACCAAAACTGTGATTGAGACAAGTGTGGAGTGCGGGAAAGAGGTGCGGATGGAGGTGGAGAATAAAATAATGGGCAAAAGAAATAAAAGAAATAAAAGAAAATAACGGGCGGGCCATGCACGGCCTAAAATAACTGTCGGATTCTGACTTAAAGCCTGCCACCAGATGCAGCTTAATTGTCACTTGCCACTCACTGATAGGGTTTTGAGTCTGCAAGCAATTGATTTATTATGGTCTCTGTGCGGTCAAACCTCTCTGCTAATGATAATCTGTATTTGCAGCCGCTCCCCAGCACTAGCATCACCGCCTCAGCTCTACCTCAGATCATCAGGCATTGGATTCTCATAAGGAGCACGCAACCTAGATCCGTTGCATGTGTTGTTCACAGTAGGGTTCACACTTGTATGAGAATCTAATGCCGCTACTGATCTGACAGGAGGTGGAGCTCAGGCATCACTCAATGCAAGTGATGGGGAATGGCTGTAAATGTAGATGAAGCTTTGATCGCTTGCCCGCCGCTCACCTCCTGCTGTGTGGCCTGGTTCCTAACAGGCCACGGATTGGTACTGTTCCATGGCCCGGGGGTTGGGGACCCCTGCCTTAAGGTTGTAAGAAAAAGACACATGAAGATTACCTTTGACAGAGGGTGTTGTTTTTGTTTTGCTTTACTTTGCAAAGGAATGTGGAGCTGCAAGGGGTATCATTTCTTGAGCATCTACAGTCACTCTGCTGGAGTTGAAACCTACAGGGGAGTCCTAGGATTTTATACAAAACTTCTCGGGTGTGTTTTTCTCATATGGGGGCTGTGGGCCAAGCTCTCAGTGTGTGCAAAAGTATCTAGTAGAGAGCCTGGCATATGGTAACGTCCTAACAAATGGACGTTAATATAAAAGAAATAAAGCAAAACCACTTTGTATTGATAACCACATTGTAAGACGCCATATGGATTTATGAGGATCATACTTTCCACATCAAAACTGAAAGAACATGGTCTAATGAACGAAATTGTAAGTTTGGAGACAATAGGTCAGAATATTTTGGCAGTGTCTCAGAAAATCCAGGACCCATTTTTTCCATTTATGTATTAAGCAGATTTTTATTTCTGCGCTTTTAAAGATTAGGGGCCTAGGAGTCGCTGTCTTATGTTTTAGATCACTATGGAATATTATGAAGTTTTCTTGATTCAGTCATGTGAAAGGGAGTGCCTGTTCCTGTGTGGTTACTGCAACCTATTACTGAATGCTAATTATATCAGGAATTGTGTTAAGGGCTTTATATGCATTATTTCATTTAATCCATATAATTGCTCCATGAGGCAAATACTATTATCTTCATTTTATAGATAATGAAACTGAGCCTTAGAAAGGTTAACTCCCCTGAGGTCCTATGGCTGGTAAGTGGTGAGCTAGATCTCAAGCCCAGGTGTATCAGACACTAAAACCTATGTTCTCCATCTTGCTGTCCTTCATTTCACTGCTCAGCTCATTTCAGTTAAAAAATGATTGAGTACCTTCCAGATGTCAGGTGTTGTGCTCAAGGTTAGGATTACAAGGATGAAACAGATGCAGTTTAAGCCTTGACTCCCAGTCAATCCCTTGACTTCTCATGCTTGTTAAAGAGGAAGAATATGAGATTTGATCTCAGAAAGACCCACCAGCGAAAGTCCAGGGGCACTTTTATTCAGTCATTTGTTCATCCACCCACCAAAAATTATATAATATGGAGGATGAGACAAATAAGGAAAAATAATAATATTACAATGTAATGAGTTCATAATGTAGATATGTAGGAGATGCCATGGGAATAAGATGGAGTGATTTTCTCTTAGCTGGTGAAGGAAGCCTTTTTTCAATTCTCTCATCTGTAAAATAAAGATGAAAATAACTTTAGTCCTACTGGTCTCACAAGTTCTATATGAGACAGGACTGAAAGGATATTGTGTAAATACTTTGGAAATTATAAACTTATGCAAATATTTGTTATTATTGTGGTTATTGGATTGTTTGCCTACTGATAATTTTATTTGCTTCAGGACTCATAGAGCATGAAGGTCGTGATGTTGTCATTGCTTTGAAGACTAAGCAGGCAATCCGGAATGTGATTGCTAAAGCTCTGAAAAGCCTCACCTTCCTTTGGTCAAGAGGCATTATTGATAAACATGAGGGCATTGAGATGAATAAGGTAAGAAAGGTAATAAGGTAAAAGGTAATAGGTAAAAGGTAAAAAGGTAAAAGGTAATAGGTAAAAGGTAATAAGGTAAGAAAGCAATTTTCCATATTGCTGGATTCCATAAGCCGAGCACTCAAGCCTGCAGTGCTACTCTAGCAGAGTGTAATTAGTGAGGGAGATTGGGAAAAGGGTGAGTCATGACAGTTGTAAACTTTATAATTGCCTAAGTCTTTGTTAATGCCAGTGGAAACTAGTGCCAGCACTACCTGGTTCACTCCATGTCAAAACCACTTGGTTGCAAGTAACAGAACCAATCTGAGCTAGGTTTAGCAAAGAAATGGAGTTGGAGGACTTATTATAAGGACACAGAGCACTTTACAGATCCCATGGTAGCCAGACCACATGGCCAGGCCTCAGGAAGGGACTTGAACAATGACCTAGAAAGCTTTCAGATTCTCCATTTCTTATCAGGGTTGCCCCTCTGTGGAATCTTCTTTTGGCTCCCTCTACAAAGTCATTAGATTTTTCTGCCTGTCTGTCCATTGGTGGAATATGTAGTGCCCAGGCCCACCAGCTGTGGCAAGGGAGGTGGTAATTTCCTAATGTTAACATAGACAGGAGGGGACCATCGTGTGTGTGTGTGTGTGTGTTGGTGAAGATCAGGGAGGGAACAGTTCTGAGAGGAACAGGGAAGACACCCTAAGTGGTTAGCTGATAAATGGACTTTTGAAAAATTATAAATTTGCAAAAAAAATTAGGAATATAAGACAGAGGAAAACATGTTTAATGTTTAATCCTACCACTCTATCACTTCTACCATCTAGACTGCAAATTGTGAAAATAGGAAAGTTTTTTTCTATTTTGTACAAGAGTCTATTGGCCTCCTAGCATAGAGAAGAAAAATGGAAGTTCTGGTCCCACATTCTGCCTGTGTATTCCCAAGAATAAGCTGCTCCTGGGTGTCAATGCTTTTCCTTGTCACTGGTCCCTTTCAGCCACAGGCTACATGGACTGTGCTTCTGGATATTTCCTGCACATAGTCCCTCTCCATGGCCCCAGAAGGGAAGTGGGCGTGGGACCGGCCAGCTTTCCCTGTCATAGCTCTACCTCATTAGTCTCTATAAGGTCATGGCACAGGACTAAATGGGTAATATGATTTCTCCTTAGTGTCTGTCAAAGGGGCGAAAAAGACCGCTTTACAGTATTCTTCAAGTTACACCTCTGTGCACATTGTGTTTTGTATTTTTGTATATTGTTCCCTTCTTACTTTGGATATTGTATAAGATTCAATTGAATGCTTGATGTCCATTAGTTAAAATAAATAAATAATAGCCCTTATGAAGAGAGAGTCTTATTTTTTCCTATAGGTTTATTTAGAAAGGTAATGGGTAAATCAATCTTTCAACAGTTATTTATTGAATGCCTACTAACTGCCTAATTGTCAGCTAAAGAGATATAATTATCAATCCCAGGTCATAAAGAGCTAGGTAAATCTAGCCAGTTTAGCTGAGTAAATATTTGTTGAACACCTACTACATGCCATGGGGTCTTGAAAAGTCCATGGACTCTTCCTCTCTTTTTCATTTAGTCACTTATTCAGCCAATCAACAAAAGTTACATGTAACAGATAAGTAAAAATAATAATACTACAATGTAATGAGTTCCGTAAGGGAGATTTGTAAGAGATACCATGGGAATAAGGCAGATAAGTGATTATCTCTTACTGGTGGGGGGAGTCAGAGAAGGCTTCTAAGAGGCTACAAAACTAGAAATATATCCTCCAAAATTAGAAGAACTTAGAGAAGCAAATTATTCACATGAAAAAAAATTTAGAGAAAGTGGCATTAAATCATATGGTAATCAACTGTGAGTTTTAGATAATTTGAGTTTAAGATAGGGTAGACTACAACTGTTAATTGGATTATAAAAATGATAAATTCAATATGAGTTAATATACCAGTGGGAATAGTAATAAAGATAGTAATAAGGGGGAGAATAGGGACAAAAAAAAAGTTAGAGGACAATTTAAATAGGGTGAGAGAAGCTCTGAGTCAAAATCCTGGTTAGATTTGCATAACAGTATTTTATTTAGATTTCCTTCATTTTTACCTAATGTCCCTTTTCTGTTACAGGATCTGATCACTATTATTTTGATTGTTTCTTTTAGGTGCTTCTTGCAAAAATAAAATCACTGAATAACTTTCCAATGGCAATTCCGCCCCCTACTCCTGACAAATATCTTAATAATATCATCTGGCTAGAAAATAAAGATGTTCTCATTGAGTTCTTCAAGGTAAAGATTCTGTCTTCTATTCTAACTCAAGTTCAATGATAATTGTTTTTCATTTTTTCCACTCCCTACTGCAAGATTAACAAGAAAACTTATCCAAAGCAAGAATCCTTTAATGTCCAGTGAAGGGTAAGTCAAAACGGAGGCCTAGCAAAACCCAGAAGAGTAGATTTCATTTTGAGCCTAAAGGGCAAAAATATTTTTTATAATTGCTTATCTGCTTAGAATGAGTTATCTATGTTACCTGATTATTACCAATTCCATCTTAGCCTCTGTGCCAGAGACTGTTCTAGGTTTGGGGTTATGGCAGTGAACAAAATAAATAAGTCCCTGCTTTCATGGACTTTGTATTATATGGATAGAGATTGACAATAAACACACCCACGAGTAAATGTATAGTCTGTCAGATGGTAACAAATGCTATATGGAGAAAAGGTGAGAAAAGGGAATATAGTTAGGCAGCTATTTTATATGGGTGGTTAGGGAAGACTGCGCTAATAAGTTTCCTTTGGAAAGAGATCTGAAATAAGTGTGGGGGCATGCCATATAGATACCCAGGAGAAGGCAAGTGCAATGCCCTGAGGTGTGTTGTGTTCAAGGAACATCACAAAGGACCCTGTGGCCGAACCAATGGTGGAGGGAGGAGATGAAGCCTAAGCAGTTGTGGAGAGCCTGAGTTTGTAGAACTTTGTAGGTCATTGTAAGGACTTTGGCTTTTACTCTGAATTAAATGGAAACAGATTGAAAGGTTTTGAAGAGACATGATCTAACTTATACTTAGAAACGATCATTTGTTGATGTGTTGAGAACAGGCTGTAAGGGGTCAAGAGCAAGCCAGGGAATCCAGTTAGGAGGTGATTACAATAATGTAGGCAAGAGATGACAGTGGCTTGGATGAGCGAAAGTGGTGAGAAATGGTCAGACTCTTGATAGGGTTTTTTTTTTTGGTATGCGGGCCTCTCACTGTTGTGGCCTCTCCCGTTGCGGAGCACAGGCTCCAGACACACAGGCCCAGCGGCCATGGCTCACAGGCCCAGCCGCTCCATGGCACGTGGGATCTTCCCAGACTGGGGCACGAACCCATGTCCCCTGCATCGGCAGGCGGAATCTCAACCACTGCACCACCAGGGAAGCCCCCTTGATAGGTTTTGAAGAGAGAGCATATAGATGTTGATGGAGTGAGTGTTAGAGAGAAGGAATGACTTCTAGGATTTTAGTCTGAAATTAGAAAATAGTCTGAAAATAGAGTAACCATTTACTTGGATGGGGAAGAGAAGATTTATGGGGAGGGACAAGAATTTGCTTCTGAAGAGGTTAAATTTGAGCAAGCTATTAGACATCCAAGTGGAACTGCTAAGTAGGCAGTTAGATACATGACCGGAAGGCAGGTGGGAGGCCAAACTGGGGAAAGACATTTCAGAGTTGTCAGCATAGAGCTGATATTTAAGGTCTTGAAACTTGATAATTTGAGGAATTATTACAGACATTCAAGGATCGAGTCTTGAGCTATCCAACATTTAGAGGTGGGGAGATGAGGAAGAATTAGCAAAAAGAATTGAGGATAGAAAAAGTGATCAGATTGATGTTTACCAGAGGTGGGGAGAGGAAGCTGGGTGAATTGAAGAAGTGGGTCAAAGGGTACAAACTTCCAAGTTATAAGGTAAATACTGGGTATACAACATGATGACTATAGTTATATAGTTATATATTTATATATGTTTGAAAGCTGCTAAGAGAGTAGATTCTTAAAGTGCTTATCACAAGGAAAAAATTTTTTTGTAACTATATGAGGTGATGTATGTTAACTAAACTTATTGTGGTAATCATTTTGCAATATGTGTATGTCAAGTCATTATGCTGTACACCTTAAACTTATATAGTGCTGTACGTCAATTATATCTCAATAAAACTGGGAAAAAAAGAATTGAGTTATCTATCACATAGGAGGAAAATAAAAAAGAATGGTGTCCCAGAGCCAAGTGAAGAAAATATTTCAAGGAGAAAGTGATCAACTATGTCAAATGAGGCTGAGGGATCAAATAAGATGAAGACTGAAAATTGGCTATTAGATTTAATAATGTAGAGGTCAGTTTTTTTAAAAAGAGGATCCGTAAATCTGAATTTTTAGGTGAAAATTCCAAAATTTTAAAACTTGGTAACACGTTCAGAATTTTAAAAATACAGTGCAAGCCAAACAAAATATATCTGTGGATTGGGTGTGACTCACGGACCACCAGTTTGTGGCTATTATATGAATTATAGGGATAATAACTTTTTTGTCAACTTGTTAAAACCTGTTAGATTTTTGGAATCAGGAAAACTCTGTGATGAAGAACAGTACTTGCTTTACTACAAATTTGGTTGTACTGTACCTTGTTGTCTAGTCATGGAGATTTATGTCATCTGTTTATTCATAACGAGGGGACATTTTCCTTGTTTTCTAGAAAGACAGTGATCCTCGTGGAGTTTCTACTGAGCTTTGAATATCTGATTTCATTTAGGCCATACTAGTGTTTTCTTCATGCCAGAAATATTTGATTTTTTCTTTTGAAATTGATTTCGTATTTAGTTAAATTAAGACTTCTTTGGTTGAAAGTAACAAAACCCTACTTGAACTAGTTTCAGCAAAAGGGAAGCTTACTGAAAATATATCGTGGTGGTATACAGAAGCTAAGAAACAGTTGACTAACCTTGAGCAGGGTGAGAATCAGGCCAGCTCTGGAGTATCAGTGGTAGGAATTTGTGGACCCTTCCTTGTAGCACTTGGCTATGATGACTCAGTTCTCAACTCCCAGGCTTTTTGTCCCTCAGTTCAAATTCTTAAGGGAGAAATCCAACTGGCTTAAGCTTGAACCAGATCTCCAGCTTTGGGAAGTACAAGTGTGGCTGTGAGGGGGAGGAAACCTGATGGGCAGGGGCCATTGGGGGTAGTTTGGAAAACAGACCTCAAATAAATGAGGGTGGGAGGTGAGGGATGGGCCTGGACTGGAAAGAAGGTATCTAAAGGGTGTTTATTACAATCTGCATCCTGTTCAGTTTTTTAAAATACCCAACTTGAAAATAAAATTTGAATTTGGGGTTCTTTATAGGTAATACTTTCACAAGTATAATTAATGGACCATCCTGCAGTGAATGGGGGAGGGATGGGAAAAACAATGAGAGAGAACTCCAGAAATTAATGGTTTCCATACACCTGAGGTGACTATATATCCAAGGCACAACCTTCTTCTCCTCCTTAACCTGCCATGCCAGTGCAAAGCTGCCGGACCCTCTCCACCCACTTACAGATACGGCTCACTCTTTAAGTGGCCCTTTTCCTTAATATGTTGGTTCTTAATAGCCATTTAAATCAGATTTCACTAGGATAAAGAAAAATGTGATGAATTGGGAGCACATGGGCATTATTCTCATTAGGAACAGCCCAGGGATTGCATGGATAACTAAAATTCCTGTAATAAATAAAACAAACACCCCTCATTGTAGACATTGATTTCAGTCTTGGTCTCCATCACAGCAACAATAGTTAATTTTCACTACTCCTCCCTTCTTTCACCCTCGAACTGGTGTGGTTAATTAAAAAGGTAATAGTGTACGAAGATAAGCCTGAAGACAAAAGTTGAAAAAAAAAGGTCTGAAAGAGCTAGAGGGAGGATTTCAGAATGGCACCTGGGAGATTGGTTCAAGATGGCAGAGTAGAAGGATGTGCACTCACTCCCTCCTGTAAGAGCATCGGAATCACAACTAACTGCTGAACAATCGTTGACAAGAAGACACTGGAACTCACCAAAAAAGGTGCCCCACATCAAAGACAAAGGAGAAGCTGCAATGAGACGGTAGGAGGTGTACAATCACAGTCAAATCAAATCCCATAACTGCTGGGTGGGTGACTCACAGACTGGAGGACACTTAGACCACAGAAGTCCACCCACTGGAGTGAAGGTTCTGAGCCCCATGTCAGGCTTCCCAACCTGGGGGGCCGGCAATGGGAGGAGGAATTCCTAGAGAATCAGGCTTTGAAGACTAGCAGGATTTGACTGCAGGACTTCGACGGGACTGGGGGAAACAGAGACTCCACTCTTGGAGGGCACACACAATGTAAGTGTGCACATTAGGACCTGGGGGAAGGAGCAGTGACCCCACAGGAGACTGAACCAGACCTACCTGCTAGTGCTGGAGGGTGTCCTGCAGAGGCGGGGGATGGCTGTGGCACACCGCTGGGACAAGGACACTGACAGCAGAAGTTCTGGGATGTACTCCTTGGCGTGAGCCCTCCCAGAGTCTGCCATTAGCCCCACCAAAGAGCCTGTAGGCTCCAGTGTTGGGTTGCATCAGGCCAAACAACCAACAGGGAGGGAACTCAGCCCCACCCATCCGTAGACAAGCAGATTAAAGTTTTGCGGAGCTCTGCCCACAAGAACAACACCCAGCTCTACCCACCACCAGTCCCTCCCATCAGGAAGCTTGCACAAGCCTCTTAGGTAGCCTCATCCACCAGAGGGAAGACAGCAGAAGCAAGAAGAACTACAATCCTGCAATGAACATGGGAAAGGAAATAGGCACCCAAGTACAGGAAGTGCAGAGAGTCCCAGGCAGGATAAACCCAAGGAGAAACACGCTGAGACACATAGTAATCAAATTGACAAAAATTAAAGGCAAAGCAAAATTATTAAGAGCCACGAGGGAAGAACAACAAATAACATACAAGGGAACTCCCATAACAATCCTACCTCAAGAAACAAGAAACATCTCAAATAAACAACCTAACCTTACACCTAAAGTAATTAGAGAAAGAAGAACAACAAAAAAACCCCAAAGTTAGCAGAAGAAATCATAAAGATCAGATCAGATATAAATGAAAAAGAAATGAAGGAAGCAATAGAAAAGATCAACAAAACTAAAAGCTGGTTGTCTGAGAAGGTAAACAAAATTGATAAACCATTAGTCAGACTCATCAAGAAAAAAAGGGAGAAGACTCTAATCAACAGAATTAGAAATGAAAAATGAGAAGTAACAACTGCACTGCAGAAATATGAAGGATCATGAGAGATTGCTACAAGCAACAATATGCCAATAAAATGGACAACGTGAAAGAAATAGACAAATTCTTAGTAAAGCACAACCTTCTGAGACTGAACCAGGAAGAAATAGGAAATATAAGCAGACCCAGTCACACTGAAATTGAATTTTCAATTGAAATTTCAATTTCACTGAAATTGAAACTGTGATTAAAAATCTTCCCACAAACAAAAGCCCAGGACCAGATGGCTTCACAGGTGAATTCTATCAAACATTTAGAGAAGAGCTGACACCTATCCTTTTGAAACTATTCCAAAGTAGAGCAGAGGGATGAACACTCACAAACTCATTCTATGAGGCCACCATCACCCTGATACCAAAACCAGACAGAGGTGTTACAAAAAAAGAAAACTACAGGCCAGTATCACTGATGAACATTGATCCAAAAATCCTCAACAAAATACTAGCAAACAGAATCCAACAGCACATTAAAAGGATCATACACCATGATCAAGTGGGGTTTATCCCAGGGATGCAAGGATTCTTTAATATATGCAAATCAATCAATGTGATACACCATATTAACAAATTGAATAAAAATCATATGATAATCTCAATAGATGCAGAAAAAGCTTTCAACAAAATTCAGCACCCATTTATGGTAAAAACTCTCCAGAAAGTAGGCATAGAGGGAACCTACCTGAACATAGTAAAGGCATATATGACGAACCCACAGCCAACATCACTCTCAATGGTGAAAAACAGAAGCCATTTCCTCTAAGATCAGGAGCAAGACATGGTTGCTCACTCTCACGACTATTATTCAACATAGTTTGGAAGTTTTAGCTATGGCAATCAGAGAAGAAAAAGAAATAAAAGGAATTCAAATAAGAAAAGAAGAAGTAAAACTGTCACTGTTTGCAGATGACATGATACTACACATAGAGAATCCTAAAGATGCTACCAGAAAACTACTAGAGCTAATCAATGAATTTGGTAGAGTAGCAGGTACAAAATTAATGCACTGAAATCTCTTGCATTCCTAAACACTAACGATGAAAAATCTGAAAGAGAAATTAAGGAAACACTCCCATTTACCATTGCAACTAAAAGAATAAAATACCTAAGAATAACCTACCTAAGGAGACAAAAGACCTATATGCAGAAAACTATAAGACACTGATGAGGGAAATTAAAGATGATGCAAACAGATGGAGAGATATACTATGTTCTTGGATTGTAAGAATCAACATTGTGAAAATGACTGTACTACCCAAAGCAATCTACAGATTCAATGCAATCCTATCAAACTACCAATTGCATTTTTCACAGAACTAGAGCAAAAAATTGCACAATTTGTATGGAAATGCAAAAGACCCTGAATGGTCAAAGCAGTCTTGAGAAAGAAAAACGGAGCTGGAGGAATCAGGCTCCCTGACTTCACACTATACTACAAAGCCACAGTAATCAAGACAGTATGGTACTGGCACAAAAACAGAAATATAGATCAATGGAACAGGAAGAAGCCTAGAAATAAACCCACGCATATATGGTCACGTTATCTTTCATAAAGGAGGTAAGAGTATACAATGGAGAAAAGAAAGCCTGTTCAGTAAGTGGTGCTGGGAAAACTGGACAGCTACATGTAAAAGAATGAAATTAGAACACTTCCTAACACCATACACAAAATTAAACTCAAAATGGATTAAAGAACTAAAGGAAAGGCCAGACACTATAAAACTCTTAGAGGGAAACATAGGCGGAACTCTATGACATAAATCACAGCAAGATTCTTTTTGACCCACCTCCTAGAGAAATGGAAATAAAAACAAAAATAAACAAATTGGGCCTAAGGAAACTTCAAAGCTTTTGCACAGCAAACAAACTGTAAACAAGGCGAAAAGACAACCCTCAGAATGGGAGAAAATATTTGCAAATGAAGCAACTGACAAAGGATTGAGCTGACAAAGCAGGTCAATATCAAAAAAGCAAGCAACCCAATCCAAAAATGGTCAGAAGACCTAAATAGACATTTCTCCAAAGAAGATATACAGATTGCCAATAAACAGATGAAAAGATGCTTGACATCGGTAATCATTAGAGAAATGCAACTCAAAACTACAGTGAGGTATCACCTCCCACTGGTCAGAATGGCCATCATCAAAAAATCTACAAACAGTAAATTCTGAAGAGGGTGTAGAGAAAAGGGAACCCTCTTGCACTGTTGGTGGGAATGTAAATTGATACAGCCACTGTGGAAAACAATATGGAGGTTCCTTAAAAAACTAAAAATAGAACTACCATATGACCCAGAAATCCCACTGCTGGGCATATACCCTGAGAAAACCATAATTATAAAGGGTCATGCCACCTAGATGGGTGGGATAGGGAGGGTAGGAAGAAGACGCAAGAGCGAGGAGATATGGCGATATATGTATAGCTGATTCACTTTGTTATAACAGCAGAAACTAACACACCATTGTAAAGCAATTATGCTCCAATAAAGATGTTAATAAATAAATTTAAAAAAAACGGGTCATGTACCACAGTGTTCATTGCAGCACTATTTACATTAGCCAGGACATGGAAGGAACCTAAGTGTCCATCGACAGTTGAATGGATAAAGAAGATGTGGCACATATATACAATGGAATATTACTCAGCCATAAAAAGAAATAAAATTGAGTTATTTGTAGTGAGGTGGATGCACCTAGAGTCTGTCATACAGAGTGAAGTAAGTCAGAAAGAGAATAACAAATACCATATGCTAACACATATATATGGAATCTAAAAAAAAAATGGTTCTCATGAACCTAGGGGCAGGACAGGAATAAAGACACAGACATAAAGAATGGACCTGAGGACAGGGGGAGGGGGTAGGGTAAGATGGGATGAAGTGAAAGAGTAGCATTGACATATATACACTACCAAATGTGAAATGATAGCTAGTGGGAAGCAGCTGCATCGCACGGGGAGATCAGCTCAGTGCTTTGTGACCACCTAGAGGGGTGGGATAAGGAGGGTGGGAGGGAGACGCAAGAGAGAGGGGATATGGGGATATATGTATGTATATTACTGATTCCCTTTTTTATACAGCAGAATCTAACACAACACTCTAAAGCAAATATACTGCAATAAAGATGTTAAAAAAAAAGATAACTAATGAAAACTTGCTGTATTAAAAAAAAAAAATGGCACCTGCCAAAAAAAAAAAAAAGAAAAAACAAGGTCTGAATAATACATAAGGGGGATAATTGGCTTTAGGTGAGCTTTTAAAAAAAATATTGTGAAGTCATGCATGTTTATTTCTACACTGTAAAATAAATCAGAAGCAAAAAGTGGAAACCGTTCACTCCCTACCCCACACTTCCAGATAACTAGTATGCATGACTTAAAAGTATGTTTCCCACACAGCTTTGTAAAATGCAAATCTGTCACCATAATTCTCCTGTTATAAACCTTTTAGTGGCTACCCCCTGGTTTTGGGAAAAGCCCAGACTTTTTACCGTGCCTGTGAGCCCCTTGGAGACCTGGCTTTGGCTCACCTCTCCGGTCCTGCCTCCACCTGGGCTGCAATATGACTTTCCTGGGCACCAGGCACTTCTGCCTTTTCCTCCGTAAAAAAGCACCAAAAAAATTATACTTTATGATCGTGTTAGTATAAAGATGAATATATTAGTATTAGATGTTTTAGTATTAAGACATTTTACTCTACCTAAAAGTTCTTTTATTTTCTTCTGATTTTAAAAGAAACTAAAACATTGTTGTAAATCCCGAAAAGTATTGTGAACCCTGGACACTGTGCCTATTGATGCCTAATGGATAACTCAGCCCTGGTCTCCACCCCTCCTTGCCTGCCTGAGATGTATTGAATCTTCTGTGGTTACCCCCAGTGCAGTTATTCTGTTTACTTATGGGTCTTTGCTTAAACTGAATCCTCTGCTGTAAATGGTCGTCAACTCATCGTATCCTGGCTATCTGTTACTCTTCCTTCAGGTCTCAGCTTAGCTGTTCCTTCCTCTGTGTAGTCTCCCCTGGACACCCAAGACAGGGTCCTGTGACCTTTCTGAATTTTTTTCCCAGAGTGCCTTGCCCCTGTCTCCTGATCAGAATTATTACACTTTATTGTAACCATTATCCAACCTAGCATTTATTGGGTGTTTCTACCACTCTGCTAGGTCCTAAGCAAAAGTCTACAATTTGCTTGCTTGTCCCTTTTTTACCTAAAAGTCAATGAGGTATGCAAAAATGTTGTAATTCATTAAGAAACCAGAGAATATAGTTTGTTTTTATGCTTTAAAATTTATTTCTATTTAGAGAAGTAGACTGTAAAGATTTGTGCTAATTCTCTTTTTCTTTCCTTTTCTTTTCTTCTTCTTTTTTTTTTTCTTTCAGGAAAGAGCCAAACTTGCCTATTTTGACTATGGAGATGTCATTTGTAAAGAAGGTGAAATGCCACAAGGAATCTACTTAATTATTTCAGGAATGGCGATCGTAAGGGACTATTTATTATTTACTGAAAATGTATTTTGAAATACGTAATTATCACATAAGGAGAAATTTAGGAACTAAGATATTTTGAAATTTTTAACATAATTTGTTTTCCAGATGAAACCATTTCTGTTCAGAGTGAACACTACAGCTGAGAGATAATTATAATACCCACCATCCGAAAGGTGCTTCCCATCTTACAAAATGCTTTCATAATTATTATTTATTCCTCACAACAGTCCTGGGAGGAACAGTCTTTTCGACGTTCAGATAAGGAACCCAATACTTGGAGTGGTTGGGTTACTCACCTAAAGGAAATGAGTGTCAAGAATGAGGAAATAGACCACAACATCAGATTCTCCCAGAGGTCAGATAGGATGAAAATCATACAATTTTTAACCAGTAGGAGGCTTTTGGTGTCAGTAGAATGATAGGGACAAGAATCCTTTAGAAACTGAATACTAGTAGCTGAATCCATGGGTGAGCCCTAGCTATGACCAACATAATTCCTAGATCCTAGATGACAGTTACAAACCCTTATTACAGTGCAAATAATATATTTGGCTTTCTATTTTTGGAATGGGTGTTTCAGACCTTAAAAATACCAAAATTAATCATGGAAATAAACTATTATAATAAATACTAACTGACACATGTATAGAGTTTAAGTGTCAGGCACTTTCCATTCATCCATTCACTCATTCATTCAACAAATATTTACTTCATTACTATCATGCAGCAGGCACTGCTCATTCTAGGCATAGAATCGACAAAAACAAAAATCGCTGTCTTCTTAGAGTTTAATTTCTAGTAGAGGCATAGAAGGAGATGGGACAATGGACAAAATACCTAAGTTAAATATATAGTATGTTAGCGGTGATGGAGAGATGAAGATGGCTAATTGTGACATTTAAAAGGATGGTCGAGAATGGCAATATGTTATGACATTGAATCCTTACATCAACCTCATGTAAGGTGGAAAACTGATGGACAGAGAAATCAATTCATTTCCCCCCCACCCGCCACCAATCTTTGACAACTATTCCCCCTTCTACTTTTGAGGGCTCATGTGATTACATTGGGCCAACAGGATAATCCGGAATCATCTCTTTAAGTTTAGCTGATTAGCAGTATCCTGAATTCTATCTGCAAAATCCCTTCACAGCAGTTCATAGATAAATGTTTGATTGAATAGCAAAGAGACAGGAATCTTGGAAGGATTTCTTTAGAATTCTGCTTACCACAGATGTTATCCCCTTTCCTTGGTTTGCAAAAAAGCAGAGACATTCTTGATTACTCAAAAGGCATTTGAACTGCATTCAAAATTAAATTAAAAAAATATCAAGTCCTTTGGAAGCATGAATGCCTCTAAAAGTTTGAATGATAATCACTAGGAGAGGGTACAGTTTTCATAGCAACTCCTTCAGTGACCTTTTTTCCGTTTCCTGTGTCTTGAACAATAGCTTTCCTCTTTGATATTTACAGCTAAACTTTCTGGAAAGTTGCGTAATCCTTCTGGTTGATTCCCACATCTTCCTCCTGAAATCTGATACCTTTCTTTACCCCCACCCACACCTACCAGTTCTTTTCCATAAGTAACCCAACCATCCTGTGTTCATCCTAAAACCTTTTCCTGTTAATGTCTCATGGTAATTATTCTTAAGCATCTTCAGGGAAGCAAGGCTTCTACTGAAATCACAGCTTGGTTTGGAGGCATATTAATTCATGATATCCGATTTATGCATCCATGCAACCAGAAGTTTTTTCCACCTGAGACACTAGCCTATTATGCTAAGAATATCTAATAGATATTATGCTAATATCTAATAGAGTGGCATTAGTGGCAGACTGCAATGACTACTTTTGGTAGAATTTTTATACAAGGGAGGTAAATAGGGGTCATCTGTAAAGCTAAAGATTAGAAACAATCTTGCCTTGGAGAGTTGAAATGTGAAAGAAACCATGATTCTTGTGAAGCCTAATTCCTCCTTTAAACCTGAAAGGATTCATAAAGAATCTTTTCCTTCCATTGTAGTAATTGCAAGAAAAACTGGGAGCTCCTGGGGTTTGGTCAAGGGCTTTTAATTTTATATTGCCCTTGGCACAATTTTCTCCCCTTTGCAGTTGCAGAGTTCACCTCCTACCTTTGGAATAGACAGGAGCCTAAGGGCTGATAGAGAGTCCACGACCAGGTTTACAGAGTACTGTACTAGTGGAGACATAATTGGAGAGTTGAACTGTCTGCTTAAGTGTGAAATTGAATATACTGCCATCTGTGAAACTATTTTACAGGTAAGAAACTGGTTCAGTATATATTGTGAGTTGGTAGTTAATTCTTCCTCAGGTCAATAAGGAGTGCCAGCATCTTTGTTCCTCTGGGTTCTGATATCTTATTTAGTCACCCAACCAGCTACTGTGAAGCAGGTGTAGACTAGCTGAGAGAGGCCAATTTAGTGTCTCACATCAGCTATGGGATCTGGAGGCTGACATTTTAACCAAGGAGACTATGCCAGTTTTTTTTATTAAAAGAGAAAGTATCTAACTTTTGATGTTATGAAGATAAGGAAAATATATATGTAAAGTGCCTGGCACGTTTAGATGCTCAATAAATGGCCACCATAATAAGAGTGGTGTTTTTAAAGTATACTTGTGTTTCAACCCTCTTTCTTCCATTTTTCACTTGCTAAATAAGAAGTTTATTTAACAAATAAATGGCCTGATATTGCACTAGCTGTGGGTGATTCAAATTGAAATTAGTGAAAGTTCCCACTTACAAAAAATTTTCAAGCTTTTGGGACTGATAGATGCAACAGAGCAGTGTCCAGAGTCTTAGGAGTGTGACAAACAGAAAGGAATGTCGCCTTATCAGTTTCATACCATTTCATTTTTGGAAGAGGATAGAAGGCATGAATGTATTCACAAGGCTGAATTGAATTCACTGAATTTCAGGTAAATGAACTTCAGTGAGTTCTGAAAGAGTTGTCTTCCTTATTTGGATTGTCACTTTGCTGGAAACAAATGCTATGAATGAGCCAACGTGACCTACTGTGACAATAAAAATAGATGAGTTTATGTGGCTTAGTTCCTTAATCTTGGGTTCATGATTATCCTACCTATTGATTGGTATAAAATTTCCTGGCCTGTTTTCAAGTCTATAGTTTTAATTGGACTGTACCTTCTATCATCTTATGCTTAAACGGCAGAGTGTCATAATTACTATACTAGAGTTGATAGTTTTTTCTAGGAGGTTAGGTGAAGATGAAATCTACAGGCATTTTTTTTTTTTT
>NW_020174649.1:0-2876 GCF_003031525.2 Neophocaena asiaeorientalis asiaeorientalis
TAATTCTATTCTTAGATTTATAAGAAACTCCATAATGTTCTGCACAGTGATTGTATTAATTTACATTCCAACAGTTGTGGAAGAGGGTTCCTTATCTTCACACCCTTTCCAGGATTTGCTGTTTGTACATTTTGTAATGATGCGCATTCTAACAGCTGTGAGGTGATACCCCATGGTTGACTCTATTTCGTAGAGCAAGGAGTAGGTATTCTCTATTACATATTCGGCTTATGGAACGGTATCTGTGCTAATTTCAATCTCTGGCTTTATACAACACCGCAACTCAACTTTCCCGTTAAGCAAGCATAAGTAATTTATCTAAATGTGAGACTCTGTTAATTTTGTTTTGGCTGTGAGTTGTTGATTTTAATTTTCTAAGCTGTACGGCCATAAGTCGAAGTGCCCTAGGCTCTATAGCTTTGTTTTCTAGATATGTCAGGATACACCATAAACATCTCCAGAGTGTATGTTGGCAATTTACATCCCGTCCATCAGCATAAGAAGGCTCCCTGTTCTCCACGGCATGTCCTGTGTTTCTGGTTTTTACACTTTTTTCAGATGCCCGTTTTGACGAATGGGAAATGAGACTTCATTGTAGTGTAGTGTAGTGTATGTGTTAGGGTTCACTTGGGGTAAGGGTATGTGTTTGTTCGGGTGCAGTTGGGGCAAGGGTATATGTTAGGGTGCAGTTGGGGTCAGGGTTGGCGTATGTGTTAGGCTCCAGTTTGGGCAAGGGTATGTGTTAGGCTCCAGTTGGGGCAAGGGTATGTGTTAGGGTTCACTTGGGGTATGTGTTTGTTAGGGTGCATTTGGGGTCAGTGTTGGCCTATGTGTTAGGGTGCAGTTGGGGCAAGGGTATGTGTTAGGCTCCAGTTAGGGCAAGGTTACGTGTTAGGCTCCAGTTGGGGTCAGGGTTGGCCTATGTGTTAGGGTGCAGTTGGGGTCAGGGTTGGCATATGTGTTATGGTCCAGTTGGGTAAGGGTACGTGTTAGGGTGCACTTTGGGCAAGGGTTATGGTCCGGATTCGGGAACGGGCAGAGTGGAGCCTACAGGTTAGTGTACGACACGGGTCAGGGTTGGCCTATGTATATGTGTTAGGGTGCAGTTGGGTCAAGGGTATGTGTTTGTTAGGGTGTAGTTGGAGCCAGGGTGAGGGTACGTGTTTGTTAGGGTGCATTTGGAGTCAGGGTTGGCGTAGGTGTTAGGGTCCAGTTGGGTAAGGGTACGTGTTAGGGTGCAGTTGCGGCAAGGGTACGTGTTAGGCCCAGGTTGGGGCTAGGGTACGTGTTAGGGTGCAGTTGGGGCTAGGGTATGTGTTAGGCGCCAGTTGGGGTCAGGGTTGGCCTATGTGTTAGGGTGCACTTCGGGCAAGGGTACGTGTTAGGGTGCAGTTGGGGTCAGGGTTGGCCTATGTGTTAGGCTGCAGTTGGGGCCAGGGTATGTGTTACGGTTTACTTGGGGTATGTGTTAGGGTGCATTTGGGGTATGTGTTTGTTAGGGTGCAGTTGGGGCCAGGGTTGGCATATGTGTTATGGTCCAGTTGGGTAAGGGTACGTGTTAGAGTGCAGCTGGGGCAAGGGTTATGGTCAGGATCCGGGAACGGGCAGAGTGGAGGCTACAGGTTAGTGTACGACACGAGTCAGGGTTGGCCTATGTATATGTGTTAGGGTGCAGTTCGGATATGTGTTTGTTAGGGTGCACTTGGAGTCAGGGTTGGCGTTTGTGTTAGGGTCCAGTTGGGTAAGGGTACGTGTTAGGGTGCAGTTGGGGCCAGGGTGAGGGTACGTGTTTGTTAGGGTGCATTTGGAGTCAGGGTTGGCGTTTGTGTTAGGGTCCAGTTGGGTAAGGGTACGTGTTAGGGTGCAGTTGCTGCAAGGGTACGTGTTAGGCCCCAGTTGCGGCAAGGGTACGTGTTACGGTGTAGTTGGGGTCAGGGTTGGCCTATGTGTTAGGGTGCACTTGGGGCAAGGGCATGTGTTAGGCCCCAGTTGGGTAAGGGTACGTGTTAGGGTGCAGTTGCTGCAAGGGTACGTGTTAGGCCCCAGTTGCGGCAAGGGTACGTGTTACGGTGTAGTTGGGGTCAGGGTTGGCCTATGTGTTAGGGTGCAGTTGGGGTCAGGGTTGGCCTATGTATATGTTTTAGGGTGCAGTTGGGGCAAGGGTATGTGTTTGTTAGGGTGCAGTTGGAGCCAGGGTGAGGGTACGTGTTTCTTAGGGTGCATTTGGGGTCAGGGTTGGCGTAGGTGTTAGGCTCCAGCTGGGTACGTGTTAGGGTGCAGTTGCCGCAAGGGTACGTGTTAGGGTGCAGTTGCGTAAGGGTACGTGTTAGGCTCCAGTGGGGGCAAGGGTACGTGTTAGGCTGCAGTTGGGGTCAGGGTCGGCCTATGTGTTAGGCTCCAGCTGGGTAAGCGTACGTGTTAGGGTGCGGTTGGGTAAGGGTACGTGTTAGGGTCCGGTTGGGGCCAGGGTATACGTTAGGCTCCAGCTGGGTAAGGGTACGTGTTAGGGTGCAGTTGGGGCAAGGGTATACGTTAGGCGCCTGTTGGGGCAAGGGTATGTGTTAGGGTGCAGTTCGGGTATGTGTTTGTTAGGGTGCAGTTGGGGTCAGGGTTGGCATATATGTTATGGTCCAGTTGGGTAAGGGTACGTGTTAGGGTGCAGTTGGGGTCAGGGTTGGCCTATGTGTTAGGCTCCAGCTGGGTAAGGGTACGTGTTAGGGTGCAGTTGGGGCAAGGGTATACTTTAGGGTCCAGTTGGGGCCAGGGTATGTGTTAGGCGCCAGTTGGGGTCAGGGTTGGCCTACTATGTGTTAGGCGCCAGTTGTGGTCAGGGTCGGCCTATGTGTTAGGGTCCAGTTGGGGCCAGGGTATGTGTT
>NW_020174650.1:0-3226 GCF_003031525.2 Neophocaena asiaeorientalis asiaeorientalis
CCCAAGATTCCTGCCCCGGGTATACATGCTCTGTACCCTCCCCTTGAGGGTGAGTGGGACCACAGAATATAATGGAATGTCACTCCCATGATTAGTTACTGATCAGTTGAGTTATGAAGTAGTGAAAAAGAAGTTTGTCCTGAATGGGTCTGACCTAGTCAGGTGAATCATCTAGGAGATGTACTCCAGTTGGCCTGGAAGAAAGCAAACAGCCATGCTGTGAACTTCCACTGAGGGCCACTAACAGCCAGCAAGAAATGGGAGCTTCAGTCCTAGAACAGCAAGGAGCTGAATTTCAGAAACAGCCAGTGAGCTTGCAAGAGGATCCTGAGCCAGACAACACCTTGATATCAGCTTGGTGAGAGTTTGAGCAGAGGACTCAACTAACCCATATTGGATTCCTGACCCATGGAAACTGTGAGATAATAAATTTGTGTTGTTTAAGCTCCTAATTTTGTGTTAATTTGTGGCATAGCAATAGGAAACCAATTACAGGTGGTATTAGTTTGGCGTGAAGCACTGGTCAGTGAGGAGAAACACCATATCTCATTAAGATGTGCGGCCCTGTTATTGGAAGACTGTATCCAAAATGAAGCAGAGGTCCTAATGAGAATGAGAAGCTTCAGGACCACCAAGATATTGTGCTCCGTATCCAGAATCATAAGGCACCTTTGTGAACTCACTTTCCTGGGCCCCAGAAGCAGTGGCTTGGACAGGGTATGTGAGAATTCTAGACTTTGGGATACTGGAGGCAGAGGAGGGAGTTGGATGGGAGTAATCAACTTAACCCTTCAGGTAGTTTACATCAAAGGTGATGGCCAAGAGTTGCATATACATGAGCTCTCAGTGGGCCTGTTAGAGGCCTGGTAGACAATGTAGATTCATTAACTGATTTCAAACAGATAAACCCTTAAATCATATTGGCTTAACACAGCAGAAGGTTATTTCTCCCACATTCATAAAATTAAATGCCAACACTTCTAGTTAGTAGGCAGCCTTTCACCTGGTCCTTCAGAAGCCAGACTCTTCCCATCTTGCAACTTTGTCCTCTAGTGCCTCACAATCTTCTGTATTCAGCCAGCAGATACGGAGAAAGAAAGGGTGAAGAATGAGGAGAGAGGTTTCTATGGGCCACGTCTTGAAGTGCTGTACATCACTTCCACACACATTCCACTGGCCCAGACTCAATCACTGAACACGCAAGTAACATGGTCCCTGGCTGGATGGCAACTTCCCAACAACACCCTACATTGTGGGAGGGGAGCAAGGATATTCAGTGGGGAGATAGATGTGTCTCCCACAGGGAATTTTGAAATTTACAGTGGGGTTCCCAAATTGCAGAGTTAAGAATCCTGCACAAGAGGGCACGAAGGTTAACTCCTGATTTGGGGATGCAGATTCTGGTTTGGAAGAGGACTGATCTATGGAGAAACAGACTCTGGGTCCTTGAGTTGTCTCCTCAGCCACAGGTGTGAGTTAATACCATAGTCATAAGGGAGGAAATAGGTATAACAGAGGTAAGGTGAGTATGTGCTTCCACCTTGCCAAAAGTTTCCAGAAGAAAAAGAAATTTGCAGCTGTTGAAATGTGATCACCAAAAGTACCTGAAATCTATTATATGAACTATGAAACCTAAGTCATGGTTATGCAATGAGGTATAAAACTCCCATTATAGGAAATTTCAAAGAGGAAAATTATGAGCTGGTGTGCCAGGAGAAATAAAGCAAATATGTCCTTTCAAACTAAGAAATGAGAATGTTGTTTTCCATCTCTCATGAGCTTTGTTTTGGTAAGTTAGTGACAAACCCCAAGGTTTAGTAACCCCTGCTTGAAATAAGATGAAAGTTTGGCACATAAGCAAATGGGCTCTGACCTTGTTCTGATTCCATGGACCCACTCCCTGTGTAGTTCTGCCCAAGCACCTCCCTCTGGCTTTCTCCCTTCCTGTGGTGTATTTCTGCCTAGCAGCAAGGTGAGTTGTAATCATTTTTTGATGATGATGATGATAATGGTACCCCTCCCAAACAGAAAGGAAGTAAATTAAAAGATGCTTTTGGAAAGCACCATACTAAAATCCTGCAAACATTAAGTTTATAGTATAGCTGTCTAGATGCCATTTCTGAAGAAACCTCTACCTCCACCATGAACTATTCCTTTCACTAAAACTAAAATTCACTCGACATGTCATTCTATACTGTCTAAATCTGTGTATATCAATATAGCAGCCACTAACCACATGTAGCTATTGAGCATGTAATATGGCTCTTCTGAAATGAGATGCACTGTACATGTTAAACGTAACGCTGGTGGGACTTCCCTGGCAGTACAGTGGTTAAGACTCGGTGCTTTCACTGTGGTGGGCCCGGGTTCAATCTCTGGTCGGGGAACTAAGACCCCACAAGTCCTGACGCACGGCCCAAAACAAAAAAACAAAACATTGTAGTTTGTAGACTTAGTATGAAAAATGGAATCAAAAGTACTTCATTTATAAAAAAAAATACTTCATTTATAACTTTTATATTAATTACATGTTGAAATGATATGTGGGCATATTGAGTTAAATATCTCATTAAAATTAATTTCATCTTTTTATGTTTTTAATGTTGCTGTTAGAAAATTTGTTTTTGCTTTTTAATTCTTTATCGAAGTATAGTTGATTTATAATGTGTTAGTTTCTGATGTACAGCAGATAAATTCATATATATATTATATATATGTTCTTTTTCATATTCTTTTATATATATATAAAATATATTATATTTTATATAATAAAAATATAATATATATAAAAATATATATTTCATATTCTTTTTCAATTCATATATATATTATATATATGTTCTTTTTCATATTCTTTTATATATATATAAAATATATTATATTTTATATAATAAAAATATAATATATATAAAAATATATATTTCATATTCTTTTTCAATTCATATATATATTATATATATGTTCTTTTTCATATTCTTTTCCATTACAGTTTATTACAGGATATTGAATATAGTTCCCTGAGCTATACAGTATGAGTTTGTTGTTTATCTATTTTATATAGTTTGTATCTGCTAAACCCAAACTCCTAATTTATCCCTCCTCCACCTCCTTTCCCCTTTGGTAAGCGTAACTTTGTTTTCCATGTCTCTGAGTCTGTTTCTGCTTTGTAAATAAGTGCATTTTTATCATATTTTAGATTCCACATATAAGTGATACCATATGATCC
>NW_020174650.1:3264-16263 GCF_003031525.2 Neophocaena asiaeorientalis asiaeorientalis
TATATATATATATATATATATATACACACACACACACACACACCCTACATCTTCTTTATCCATTCATCTGTCAATGGACATTTAAGTTGCTTCAATGTCTTGGCTATTGTAAATAGTGCTGCTATGAACGTTGGAGTGCATGTATCTTTTGAAATTATAGTTTTCTATATGCCCAGGAGTGGGGTTACTGCATCATATGGCAGCTCTACTTTTAGCTTTTTAAGGAACCTCCATACTGTTTTTCATAGTAGGTGTACCAATTTACATTCTCACTAACAGCAAAGGAGGGTTCCCTTTTTTCTACACCCTCTCCAGCATTTGTTATTTGTAGACTTTTTAATGATGGCTATTCTGACCGTGTGAGGTGATACCTCACTGTAGTTTTGATTTGCATTTCTCTAATAATTAGTGATGTTGAGCATCTTTTCATATACCTATTGGCCATCTGTATGCCTTCTTTTGGTGAAATGTCCATTTTTTGATTGGGTTGTTTGTTCTTTTGCTATTGAATTGTATGAACTGTTTGTATATTTTGGAAATTAAGCCCTTGTTGGTCGACACATTTGCAAATATTTTCTCCCAGTCCATAGGTTGTCTTTTTGTTTCATTTATGGTTTCCTTTGCTGTGCAAAGGCTTATAAGTTCGATTAGGTCCCATTTGTTTATTTTTGCTTTCACTTCTATTGCCATGGGAGACTGACCTAAGAAAACTTTACTATGATTTATGTCAGAGAATGTTTTGCCTATGTTCTCTTCTAGGAGTTTTACAGTATCATGTCTTATATCTAAGTCTTTAAGCCATTTTGAGTTTATTTTTGTGTATGTTGTGAGGGAGTGCTAACTTCATTGATTTACATGTGGCTGTCCAGCTTTTCCCCACTTGCTGAAGAGACTGTCTTTTCTCCATTGCATATTCTTGCCTCGTTTGTTGAAGATTAATTGATCATAGGTGTGTTGGGCTTTCTGTCTCATCCATTGATCCATATGTCTGTTTTCTGTGCCAATACCACAGTGTTTTGATTGCTGTAGCTCTGTAGTTTTGTCTGAAGTCTGGGAGGGTTATGTATCCAGCTTCGTTATTTTTCCTCAGGATTTCCTTGGCAATTCTGGATCTTTTATGCTTCCATATAAATTTTAGGATTACTCGTTCTAATTCTGTGAAAAATGTCATGGGTAATTTGATAAGGATCACATTAAACCTGTAGATTGCTTTGGGTAGTATGTCCATTTTAACAATATGAAATCTTCCAGTCCAAGAGCATAGGATATCTTTCCATTTATTTGTGTCCTCTTCAGTTTCCTTTATCATTGTTTTATAGTTCTTGGCACATAGGTCTTTCACCTCCTTGGTCAGGTTTATTCCTAAGTATTTTTTTTGGATGCGATTTTAAAAGGGATTTTTTTTTTTTAACTTTCTCTTTCTGATATTTCATTATTAGTGTAAAGAAATGCAACAGATTTCTGCATGTTAATCTTGTATCCTGTTATCTTGCTGAATTCATTTATTAGTTCTAGTAGTTTTTGTGTGGAGTCTTTAGGGTTTTCTATATATACTATCATGTCATTTACATATAGTGACAATTTTACTTTTTCTCTTCCAATTTGGATACCTTTTATTTCTTTTTCTTGTCTGATTACTGTGACTAGGACTACCAATACTACGTTGAATAGAAGTGGTGAGAGTGGGCATCTTTACCTCCTTCCAGATTTTAGTGGGAAGGCTTTCAGCTTTTCACCATTGAGTATTAGGCTGGCCATGGGTTTGTCATAAACGTATTTTATTACATTGAGATATGTTCCCTCTGTACCCACTTTGGTAAGTTTTCATCATGAATGGATGTTGAATTTTATCAAATGCTTTAGAAAATTAAAAATTACATACATGACATTTGATTTCTATGGAACCAAGGTAGTCTAAATAGTTCTCTATATGTTGTGTGTTCGTGTATGTGTGTTTGAGTGTGTGTAGAGATGTGTGCCTTCAAATTGTAAGCCCTTTGTGGATAAGAACTACATCATATACTTTTTTATATGCCTGCTGTATTCAGCAGAATCCACAGCAGCTAGTAAATTCATATGTACTGAATCCCTGAAGGCATTCTGGCTCATCCTGGCATTTCATGCCAGACAAGTGGCAGTGGCTGTGCCTGAGGCCCCTCAAGAACATGGCGGTGGGGGAAACAGGTCTGAGGGGGAGTTTCGCCATGGAGCAGCCAGGCCATGAAGGACCTCTGTGGGCTCCTGTGGTCAAGCTGAGTTTGTCTTAGGAAACTCTTTCCAGGTACTTGGTGTCCACAGACTCTGGAGCTGTCTGCCAGCTCTGCTAATCATTCACCACCCTTCGCTTCCTTGTTGGCTACTTGTGGGCAGTGAGTGTCTGGTTTGGGATGGGCGATTCCTATCTTCAAAGTCTTGGTCAGGATGTTCACGTTTTAATGAACAACATGCAGCCCTGGTGCCTGGCCAAGGTGGGGCCTGAGCAACCCGGACGGGACCTGAAGTGGGGCCCCTTGTCCTCACATGTTCCACTTTCAACCTCACATTGCTCTGGGGTCAGTGCTGCTGTTCTCGCTCCTCTCCTGACCCCTGACTCACAGCTGCAGGAACAACTGGGGAGAGGGGGATAGGAGCTGGAGAAAGCTCTGCTGCACCCACCTTACTAGGACCACAGCCTCGAAGTACTAGAAGCAACATTAAAAGCAACCAAATGTGGCTCCTCTTGAGGCCTGTAACCACATGCTTCCTGTCCCGGTCCTGCTGATACATAGAGGAGCGATGGACCCTGTGCCTCTCCCAGAGCAAATCCAAGAACCTAAGAGAATCCCTCGGGTTCTCTCCTCCTGACGACTTCAGAAGCGTCACTCAGATTCTCCCTTTGAATCTCTTACCTCTGAGCATTGAGCACTACAGAGCTCTCCCAGTGTTTTGATAATTCACCAAAAGGGAGAAGACAGAAGATAAACATGTTCACTTCTGTGCAACCATATTCATGCCCTTTTATTTTCACTTTAATAGAAAGTTAAGTTCAACACTCAGCTTTTTTTAGATGAGGGGTATGACATGCAGCAAATCAAGGGGAACTGGAGTGAGAAGGCAGATTTCTGACTTCCATCGATGCATTTTCCATTCTTCATGCTGCTTTCTTAGAACTGTGTTTCTACACCTCAGTGGTAAAAATGGTCACCTCCAGATTATGAAATTAGATGATTTGTAACGTTCTTCTTTTTGCTGATGCATTTTATCTGACTTTTCTATAACGACTGTATATTAATTGAATAAGAATACTTAATTTTAAAATTTAAAGTTAGAAAATTCCCCCAGAAAGATGAATTAAGTTTTGCTTTTCTAATTTCCCTTCACACTCAAATCCCTAGCCCCACCAAACCTCTAAATAGCAAGAAGAAATGTGAATTATTGTCATCCTCAAGGTCAGAAAGAGATTTAACTTTTTCTGGAATTAAGTGGACTTGCGGAAGTGTAGGTAGCTGGGTAGGTGTGAGGTCTCAGAGGCAGTGCTGTGACCTGTGTGTAAGTTCTCCTCCTCTTCACTAGGGGCACTGTCAGCATACAGGTGCTGCCTCTCTGCCCCACAGCATTACTTGTACCGTAAGGACAGATGATTATGCAGAAAACTGTGATGTCAGTACCATTCACGTTGAGCAGTGAACTTCTCCCCTCAGCATTATTATAACCCCCAGAGAAATTCCTATTCCATGTACCTTCCACAGTAAACCCAGAACCACTATGAGCTTCACATTATCTGTACTTTGTTCTTCACCATCCTCTCTGCCTTACACTCAGCTGGCTGTTACCCAATACCTAGGACTCTGTCTTCTGAGGTGCATTAGACACTAGCGGAGTCATAGATAAATGAAGCTGATGGGCTAATTCACATTAGAATCCAAATGGCCAACACTAGCTCACTGGAGTCACTCCTCTCAACGGTATCTACATTTTAGGGATTACACCTTAATCCCTTGCATCAGTTAGGGATAGATGGGAATATGGATTTCTTATGGATATTAGACCTTACACATTTGTAGTGAGGAAGTCTATGGAAGGCTCTTGCCTTTCTGTGTGATGGGGTGGAGGCCATTTCAGCTCAAATTGGCAGCAGTCAGGAAGAAGTACATTACACGAAGTTGTGGAAGAGTAAGGACAAACTGCAGCTTACGAAGATAGACTGAAGCCTCTGTCTTCCTCTCATCACCTCATACTTCAGTGGCAGGTGGCCTGCAGAAGCAGCTGGTGCCCTTCGCACAAAGAGAAGCTGAGGGAGCTGTAGGCCTGGCTGTCCATGCCAAGGAGTTGAGCCAGCAGATCAGTAACTGAACGCGTGACCTGCAGTGGCGCCTGGTACCCTACACCTTCAGAGTGTCTTAGGTTGCTTCATTTCCATCTTTAGGTTCTCTTGTAAACTTCTCTTGCAGCCAACTCAATCTGGAATCATAGAGGGAAGGTAACTCTAGGAAACATGGCTCAAGCTTAGTTAGGTTGACACAGTACAAAATACCCACTGTTCCTGAAATCAGTATCAAAAGTTAGCTTTTCAGATCCATTTACTGGCCAGTAGAAATGCTGAAGTGGGGAGACAAAGGTGGGGGGGTGAAAAGATAAGGGGAGGAGAGGAAGGGACCTTTCTCGGTGATCCTCAGAACGTGTCTATAAAAGAAGAAAAGCCAGATAGGTACGAAACATGCTCATATATCCAAATGTTTTTAAATATATGTGTCCAGAAAGAAAACTTTGTAATCAGGCCAAAGTTATGTCTGAGAGATACCAAAGGAAACCTGAGGATTTGTGAGTGCCCAGGCTTCCTCTGGAGACCATGGCAACCCCTAACCCCATCCCATGCTTCTGTGCCCTTCTCTGAATGCTGGGCAGTACCAGGGGAAGGAAGCCATAGGAGAAAGGGACAAGTATGACCAGAAGCGCCCCAAGGGCCCTAGAGGCCCCTAAAGGCACATTCACCAGCTGTCTTCTTTGGCTGAAGCCAGTTAGTCCCCAACGTCCCAGAATGGAATGGAGCAATGAGGCTTTACACCACCAAAGTCGTAGGCTTGTTTCAAGAAGCATTTCCTCTCTGTGGGGGAGCAGTGGGTGGGGCGAAATGATAAAAGTTGGTGGAAGGCAATTCCTTCCAAAGCCCAGATCTTGAAGTGGCCCCAGAAGGTGTGGACGTGCCTTGGTTTTACTCTTCTCACCTTCTTTAGAGGGATTTCTAGTTCAATGGGAACCTTTATCGGTCATGCGTACCCAGGGCTGTTTCTACTCTCATATGGACTGTATCAAGCAGTAGTGGTCTCCAAAGCTGTGATATTCAGTGACTCTTTCCTGTATCCTTCATCACCTCCCAGGAATAAGGGGAGATGGGCCAGGCTGTGGAAAATATCCTACGGTGGTTTGCTGAAGACGCTGGCTGGCTCCGGCTTGTGAGTGTATGAGATAAGCTGCATGAAGAGAGGGCTGATACTGATGAACGGGCAGCTGCCCCTGAGAGTTATGTACGCCAAAGAGTGGCAGCACGTCACCATGTACATCCTTCTCACCCTCAACGGCTGTGTAGAGGTCGTGAGCAAGAACTTGCTGCCTCAGCACTGTGTGCCCCTAGAAGAAGGGACCTTGGTGCTGACTTTCTATGTGCTCCTGCTGTTGCTGGTGTCACATGTTCAGGACTCAGCAGGGGTGGAGCTGCAGGTTCACTCTGTGCTCATCTTGGTGGTGTTGCTGCTGATGCTGGTGTTGACCGTACAGCTGTGGGTTCCCGACACGTTTCAACTCTCAGTGATCGAGACCTTTCTGTTTCAGATCATGGGCTTCTGGCTGGTACAGGCCGGCTTCATTCTGTACAAACCAGGCACCGGCTACCCGGGGCAGGATGATGACATCATTGACATCATGTTTGTCCCCACCTTCTTCTGCTGGCATGTGATGATCGATGCTTTGTGCCTGTTGGGAATCTATGGTGTCTCTTCCTTTTGGCATTGTTGTTACCTTCCCAGCTGGAAGCTAACAGGGTCCAGAGAAGCTCCATGTTACACGACCACCGTGGGACCTCTCTACAAATTGTTGCGGGAAGGGGATCAATCAGAGTCTGACAGACTCTCAGCCTCTAGCTGGGTCTTAAATGTCTGGGCTCAGATCCTAGTGAGGGCTGAGGATAACAACTGTTGTGACCAAGTTTTCTGATCCCTGCTATTTTCCCTTAATTCTTGGTCCGTAGACTCTTTCCAATTACCTTTGTTGGGGGAACCCCTTTTTTGTCTACCTCTCATACACACTGATGTCAGATGATGAAAAAGCACAGGTGCTGCCAGCTGCCCATTTCTAGTCATTTGAGGCCTAATTTTATAATGATAAACCTCAAGTAATCAATTGATATCCCCCACACAATATCTCTAAAATATCCAGTGTAGGTAATAAACTTGCATGCTATTGATTTACTATAGTATTTGAGATGTAACAGAGAAGCCCTCCCCTTGAAGGCCAGCCAAGAAAAGAATTCTCAAACACTCTTAAGGTTGGGGGGAGAAATTTGCAATTCTCACAAAATTCCACCAGAGGGCACTATATTCACATCACCCCAGCCAAGCCTCTAACTCTCCAACCCAGTAAAAAGTCTCCTAAGAACCGGTTCAAAAAAAGTGGGGGGAGGGGAAAGGAGGTCAGGAAAAATATAGAGCCAAGTTTACGTATTGTCCAAATATCCAGAAAATGTACCCAAGCGCTGTTTGCTTCCCGCTAATATTTGGCGTGGAAATGTGAAATAAACAAGGATTCAAATCAACTAATGGGATAGGAGTGAGGGAGGATGAGCTGTGGATCCAGTTGAGGATATCTTTGGGAAAAGTACCAACTCAAGGACACACTCTGATCCTAGTCAGTTTTTGACCACAATGCTAAATTTCCTAAACTTCTAAATAAGCTTCAATAATGTTCCAATCAATCTAGAGAACAAAGATAAATCCACACATACCTTGAGAATAGGAAGAAAATTTCTCTGTGAAGATCCCAGATTCACAAAACAACAAAAGAGGTTATTAAATACACAAAATGATCTCCAGAGATTCCTTTAAAAAGAACCTGTCATACAGCACTTTTCCCCCTGGTAATCTAGTTATTCACAAAGAATATATTGAATGTCCATTGTATGTAAGGCACTGGGTAAGCCACTATGCAGGATTCAGAGGTAAACTAGTTGGTTCCTGGACTGGGTACTTTCCTTAGCGGGTACAGTAGGGATTTCGGAGTTTAGAGGTGGTGGCCCAGGAATGCATCATCCACAGCCCGAGAAGGCTGAAGGAAGGGAAACAGGAAAAGGCTCTCAAGGGAATTGCACCTTGTAAGCATATTAGCCTGTGAAATACTTGCACTAAGGTGAATCCAGCTAGCTACTGCAAGTGAGCACGTCCTCAGCTTCCTCACTGGTCAGCTAGAATGATTTGAAGGTTCATTCTAGAATTATACAGCTGTAATTTTCTCAGTAGCACTTATTTTACCATGTCGTTAGCTAAGATGAACTTAATTCCTCCCAACTCTCCAAGCAGTTTCCTATTAGAGACAAGATTTGGGGTAGGGCTCAGACCCAAACCTTCAATCATAAGGTGTAGGCTGGGAAACGAAGAGTTCTCTATATTTGAATGGTTTCCAGGGGCCTTCAACAAAACTCAAATCAGACAAAAAAAAAAAAAAAAAAGCTGAGACTTGAATTTCTGAGCTTAAGAATATCAAACAATCAGAAAAGAGATAAAGAACAATTCCTCTGGGTTCAGTGTTAGGTACCAAATTGACGTAAAACCTGGTCTTTCCTTCTTTAATTGTGTACTGTGAAATTTGAAGGCTTGGTCAATTGCAGCTTTTCCCCAAAATGTGTTTTAAGAGTAATGACATCAACTTCCAAGGCTGTTTCTTTTTCTTTTGTTTTATTTTTGTTTTGCTTTAAGATATACAATGGTCTATTCTTTTGGAAAGAACTGGCGTTGGTTTATTGAAAAAAAAAATTTATAATTCTGGGTTGGGTTTCCAGGGTGTTCCTCAAGCCTGAGTCTCAGCTATGTGTCTTTCGTCTAAGTTAAGGGTTTTGTTCAATGCCTACTGAAATCATTCAAATGTTGGAAAAACTCCATTTCCCAAACTACATGTTCTGGTTGAAGGTTTGAGTACGTTTGAGCCTTACCCCAAATCTTCTCTCCAATGAGTGCAAGGCAACCAACCACACAGGCCCTGGGAAGGCACGCTCAGATCACTAGATTAAGGGCTTACGACCTGCAGAGTGAGAACGGGTCCTTTAAAAGAGAGTGAAAGAAATTGAGAGAACTCACAGGTAAAGCCCACCCAAGACAAGGCCTTTATTTCAAGCAGCAGAACAACACTGAAGAAATGCTTTTTTTCAGTCCCCAGTCATTTCTGCAGATTTGGAACCAAATTTTTACCTGTGATATTTCTCTCCCACTCCACCCCACCCCTTGGACACAGCTGCTCTATCATAAGAGAGGAAAAACCTGACTTCAAAGCACACGTAACAGAATCCCCTGTGTGCTTTGATACTGGGTGTACCAAGAGACAGAAGAGTTCATCCGTTCAAGTGCTCTAATGCTTTTTAGGGAGCGAGTGGAGAATGTGGGCGGGTAGCAATTTAGGGAAGAAGGAGAAAGAGAACAAAGGGCAGCAGACACAGCAAAGTCAAACAGGATCAAACAGTCCATTCTACTTCTAACTTCTCTAAAAGTACAGTCTGGGTTTCTGGGGGCGAACCAGTTAGTTTAAGGACTTGCTTCTGCTTTTTCTTCCCTCATACTCTTTTAAGGTTCCCTGAACAATCACTGGACTCATTTGGGCCCTAATTCGGTTGGGTTAAGTAAGTATGGTGCTGACCAAGGGGGACAAGGCTTCTTGTTCTGCCTGAAAAAGTCAGTAGTCATGTACCACCTTCCTAACCCTCACAAAGTACGCCCCCGTCACGTGAATGGATCAAAGCAAATCCATTTCCATTCTTGGAAAAGCAGCTCAAAGCACATGTTCTCTTGATGGTGCCGCTGTCATTTCTGTGTGGTCAACAAACATCGGTTATTGACCACTCACCCTGGACACTCCTGGGGGACACTAAGATGAATAAGCTGCTCAGGGAGGTTAAGACACCAGCAAGGGCGGCAGGCACCCACAGACTAGAAGCTTTAAGAACTGCACATGCTTCCTACTTTTCCATTTTCTATTCTGTGTGCCATCCCCACCTCGGGTGCTGGTGGTGACGAGTACAGTAAAAAGCTCTGGCTCACTTCTGGCAGTTTGGCAACTGGAAATTAACATTTTTTCAAACAAGAACATGACTCTTCCCCTCCCTCACGCCCCCTCCTCAACAATTTAAACTCAAGACCTCACAGAAAGAAACGGAATGAAGACATCTCAGTTTGCTACCAGGTCTAAGCCCACTCTCATAAAACCAACGGTAGAGCATTACACGAAGTTAGGAAGTTGTACTTCACAGGTTGTGGTGGGGAAAGAAAGAATCCAATCCCATCAGATTATCTTGACCTATAATAATTATTATTGCCCTTTTCTAAAAATTTACTATATGCATGTGCCATCACAATTAATCCTTACAATATTACAAGGTAGCCGTTATTCTTATTTTGGAGGCAAGGAATCTGAGGCTCTAGGGCTAAGTATCTACCCCAACACAAAGCTGGTAAGAAGTAAAGCCCAGATCTGAACCTGCGTTGCCTGAACTGAAGCCCAGCTTTTAACCATCATATCGAAGGATCACATAAAGGATGGAATCCCTTACACTTGCAAGGCGACTGACCTGGTCCACAATGTTACCTGTCTGAAACATACCAAAAGCCCCTGTTTGAGATGAATCTTGCATCTCTCATTTTAAATCACTACAGTGTTAGACACACTCTCACAGGGAAGGGATGTTGACCAAAGAAGCCAAGTTATGTGTGTGTGGTCACAGGCAACATTTCTTTTCCATATCTGTGGTACAAAAAATAACCAGAAGGGCAAACTTCTTCCCTTCCTCTTCCAAAGGCCCTGGAAACATGACTTCTTAGTCTTCAAATAGAAAACCTCGAAGTCTCAAATACTGGGGCTCTTGAAAGATGCAATAAAGGCTAGACACCATCAGATGGATTCAGGCAATAAAAATAGTATGATCAAGTAATAGCACTGGTAGAAATGAAAACATTATATTCACGTGTGTGTTGTGTATGTGTTGTATACGTATATATATAGTTATTGTGTATCTGTTGACAAGCATCCACTTCAAGACTGTGTTCACATACACATACACGTTTTCTCAACTATCATAGTAAGGCTATAAGGAGGAGGAGGAAGGGGTACTGATTCTCATTTTCCATATTACAAAAACGTGCAGTAAATTACTTGACAAACAAAAACAGACAGAATTCGTTTCAGGAATTCTAAATTTTTGACATACCCTGAGCTTCGAAGAGGAGACGCCAAGACTTCACCTTCCTTTCAGTTGTCCTCGGGAAACAGTTTGCACACAGAATTTCAAATCTGATGGGCAACTCTTAAGGTCCTTTCTTGAACCGCTTTACTGAACAGAATTTCAAATCTGATGGGCGACTCTTAAGGTACTTTCTTGAACCACTCTATTTATTTTTTTAATTAATTTTATTTATTTTGGCTGCGTTGGGTCTTTGCTGCTGCGCACGGGCTTTCTAGCTCGAACCTGTGTCCCCTGCATTGGCAGGCGGATTCTTAACCACTGCACCACCAGGGAAGTTCCGCTTTATTTATAGATGAGGGAACTTGGGCCCAGAGGCTGCGAGAGTTGCCTCAGGTGTGGCAGAGGCAGAATCAGGTCTCCCGACTTGTGTCTCCGCCCGCCAGGATCCCTTCTATGGAATGAGACAAAACACAGCACTTTCACTACCAATGTGAGATCCTAGACTTCTGTTCACACCCCCAACCCCGCCGAGAGACCTCCGGCAGCCCCCTGTCTGCGCCGCCCCCTCCGACGCCTGGCCACGGCTGCGGCGAGCCCAGGGCTTCCCCCAGCCCGCGAGCTCCCTCACAAACTTGACCCGAGGGCCGGGAAAGGGGGCCGGGGGTTCTCTAACAACAAAAGGCAAAAGCGGGTGCCCGTGGGTCAGAATTTCCTCTGGGAGCTCTGGGGCGTGCAGTGTGACCTAGTAAAGAGAGAACTCTCCCGCAAAATATCCGACCTGAATGCAATACTGGGCTGCGGGGCCGGCCACCCAATGGCAGAGTTGCCGGGACGCGCATCAGCTGATCCGCCCGGGCTCCGGGCCTCTGGGAGCCAATCAGGGCGCCGGGGGCGGCCCCGGCTGCAGATAAAGCGTGCTGGGCCGCAAGACTGCCCTGCAGAGCTGAGAATGGGAGAAGAGCCGGCTGTGTAAGCAGTTCTTCCGGCCTCCTCGTCTCTCCTCTCCGCACCTCGCTCTCGCGGCCTGCCCACCCTGCCGCCTGCTCGCCGCATAGGTAAGCGCCTGGCCGGCCCGGGGGGCTCGGAAGTGTCGCGAGCCGCCGCGCTCTGACCGATCGGCTGAGCTCGGTTCGGCCCCTTCCCACCTCCAGCCTCTACTCTGCGCCCCGGCCTGCGGGCCCTCCCGCTTGCTTCCGCCGCCCGTGCCTCCCGGCGGGTCTGGGTCGGCGATGGCGGGGCGCGCGAGTCGCCAGGGCTTCGAGAAGGGCGGGGAGTTGTTTTGATCTTCCTTCAGCTGCTTGCAGCCCCAAGCGCCGCCCCTGGATGTCGCTCGGCAGGGCGAGCTGTGGAGGCACTGCCCGGGCCCGGCGCCCCCGGCTCGGCCATGTGGTGTGCGTGGTGGATGGAGTGGTCCCCTGCTGGAGCCTCGCTCTCTTCCTCCGCGGAGGCGGGCCCTGGGGCGGTCGTCGCGGTTAGCCGCCTGCGCGGAGGCGACGGGCAGTGAGCGTCTGTGTTGCGGCCCGCTCCCGCCGCGGGCTCCCGGGGGCCTACCCCTGTGACTGAACAATGGGGAGCCCGGGATGCGGCATGGCCGGCGGGCGCGGCGGGTGGAGAGGACTGGCCGGCCGGACAGGGGCAGCAGCGGCACGCTGTCCCTCTGGCGGATGTCCCCATCCCCCGCCCCTCCTAGCCCTGTCCTTGGAGAGGGATGGCTCCCTCGGCTAGGCCCTGAGATCCAGACGGGGGCCCAAGGGGCGGGGCGCCGATTTTCGGGACCTTTCTGTGGGAAAGGGCTGCTCTCAAAGTGGATTATCCTAACCACCCCGGGGGCGGGAAGCGGGGATCCTCCCCTGGCCGCAAATCCGTGAAGAAGACCACGAACGAAGGTGACGACCTGGAGTCTCGGTCCTCGGGGTCCCCCTCCAACTGCTTCGGCTTCGTCGCCTACTCAGTGAACGCCAGAGAGAAACCGCGAGTCAAGATCGAGATGTTGACCCACCAGCCTTAGCATTCCAGCTCGTCCCGGTCCGATCCCTACCGCTCTCCAACTCCCTCTCCCTCTCCGTCTCCCTCGCCCAGAAAGCTCCGGTGCCTGGACCAGCGAGAGCCGGAGACCCACGAGAGGCGCGAACGCCACTCGAAAAGGAGAAAGGCTAAGGAGGGCATCGATACCGTTGACCTTATGTGGCTGGGGTGAGTGAGGAGCAGGGATGAGGACCCCGGCTCCCACTGCAGCTGCAGAAACAGCTAAAAACTGCAGAATCCCATCCCTCCCAGCACCCACCACGTAATCTTGGCACCTCGGCGGCACCAGTTGATATAGTAGACTAGGCTGTTGGCATTGCAACTCGTCACCAAAAAGAGCAGGATCTGAGGCTTAAAGAGAGACAGCGTGGTTTGAAATTGGAGGTGTGACAGGTTGGGGACGAAAGCCAGAGACCGGGTTATAGCTTTTAGTGGGAGCTGAAAGGGTCAGGGATTGCTCCCTCTGGCTTTTAAAGGCAGGATGGGCGTCGGGGGTGGGATTTGACTGACCAAGTCTTCTACAGGGAGCAGGCAAAGGTAGTGGTTGTCTGGTAACACTG